>NC_092692.1:23748009-24104259 GCF_964275005.1 Diadema setosum
TGTTGGGACACAAATTGCCTCCCCGTCACAAATTGTCGCCCCCTGAAACAGGCAACAAATTGTGCATGGACCTGCCGGTACAACTTGTCACCCCTGCACAATTTGTTGTCTGGCGACAATTTGTGCAGAGGGCTGATGGCACAAATTGTCGCCTGCCCTCGATTTTATTTATTTATTTATATATGTATATATATATATATATATATATATATATATATATATATACATATATATATATTGAGTATATATATATATATATATATATATATATATATATCTTTTTTTTTTTTTTGGATGGTAATATCATTCTTGACATAGTCATTGAAATACCAACACATAACTTACATGGCTACATCCATGCAAACATGCCATGTAAAAAGTCACGGTGAGGTTTCAAGGAAGAGTATACACATGATAATTGATTGTCCGTTCATGTGTGTGTGTGTGTGTGTGTTATTGCATATTATGGAAGCATCTGTGTTGAGGTGGTTTGTAGGCATTATGAGGATTTGTTTGAGTGTGTGTTGGTGCTTGTCTATAAATACGTATCTATTTGAGGTGTTGCATATGGCAGAACATATTTACGGCGTGTCGAAATTATTCGCTCATGCATACACAAACATATGAATTGATCAAAATTTATGAGCCATAATACAAACTTGCCATAAAAGCTTAACATTGGGCCCTAAAAGTTCGTTGACCCCTGCCTGTGGCCTCTGACCTTGTGGTGACTTTCAACTCCCCAAGGGACATCTATCATCCAAGTTTGGTCACAAACGGACCAATCAATCCAAAGTTATGGGTCATAATAGAAACGCGCCGTAAAAGGTTAACATTGGACCCCAAAAGTTCGTTGACCCATACCTGTGACCTTTAGTCTGCCTTCTGATACTCTTCAATTCTCAAAGGGACATCTACCATCCCAGTTTGGTCTTAAACAGACCTATGGATTAAAAGTTATGAGCCAAAATAGAAACGCGCCGTAAAAAACAACATTTGGCCAAAAAAAGTTCGTTCGCACAAACATCAAAACACAAAAACAAACATACACACGTATGCACACAGGCAAACGTATACACACAAACAAACCACTACCACTATACAACCACCACACATGCACACAGTTTCCACATATTGTATTATCATACTCCAAACACACACACACACAGTAAAGCGCAAACGCATACACAAGTCACATAATACGCACCTACAAATCTTACACAACACATACCATGCAGCCCCCCAACACACACACATACGCATAACTTACCAGTCATACCCACCCCACCCTACCATAACACCGGAGCGACAACCCCAACTACATAATTCATAGTGCATGACCGACGACAACTTCTGCACAAATTGTCGCCCTAAGCCGGGGGCGACAATTTGTGCTGTAAAAGGAGTTCAATTATGATGATATTTTTGTTTGTTTATTTGTTTCTTTTTCGTACGTAATTTGCAGATGGTCCCGAGTTGCGCGCGTCATAGCATGTATACATGTACGCCTACATTATTTGACGTTGTCAACGTCTGGACCATGCCTTATGTCGTCATTATCATTTTCGCGAGCGAGCGAAGCGCTTGAGAAAATTAATGTATACATATCCTATAGAACATGGAATATACTGTAAAGCTATGTTTAGCTCTGCGAAGGCAGGCGTAAGAATTCAATATGCCGAAATTGATACAATCACATTTCTGCTTCTTGCATTTTTTTTTTTTTTGGGGGGGGGGGGGGTGATTGTACAGGCTATTCCCCTCCTCCATTTCGGGGGGGGGGGATGCATCCCCCAACCCCCGGAATTTACGCCCATGATCCTGAATATGTATGCAAAAGCTTACCGAAACCATTTCTTTGCCGAACGCGAAAAAAAAATGGCAATTTCGACAAAATCGAGAAAACTGGACTAACAAATGCAGCTGAAGCGTTATTGCTAGCAAACCAGAGTAATGTTACTGAAAGGAAATGACGCCAATTTTGATAATTTCATGTATAGATTGGTCTTGTGAAATACGTACAGTCCTGAGTTCGAAAGCTAGTGTCACATGAAGCACCAAATACACAAATTTACCGAATTTGAGCTTTGTTCGTCTTTTGATAGATCAATAATTTACCAGTTCATAAATCTTTAACGTGATAGCACGTCTGGGACTCTCAGAACTCTTCAAATGCTTGTGGTAAATTGACAAACACTTTTCCTTTCCTGTCCGTTAACAAGTTGACGCCAGCTTCGACAGATTACAAATAAAGGTGAACTAGCAAATTAAAAAGAAGTGCATTACTGGCAAAACAAACCCAAATAATGTCATACCCATTAAGAAATCTTTTCAGGAGTAGGCCCTAAAAGAGGGATTTTGCTCCATTTTCTTCTCTAAATAAAGTCATGTGGAAAACCGCCAGTATTCATAGTATCTCATGTTACAAACAAATCACCGAAGTCGTTGTAATGTATAAAACCTTAAAATGCTTGTGCAGGGTTGAGAAAATTATTTAATTTCCTCAACTTCAACACAAAATTACAATTTCTTAACATCTCCACCAAAGTTGAACTGATGAACTCCTTAAAGTAGCATTTCAGTCATCAATTGTAGAACTTCAAAAGCGTCGTCGAGGAATTTTTAGGGGACTTTGACCTTCATTTCGTTCTTTGCGTGGTTAGTTCAATTTTCCTCAATATTTTTACAAATTGCAGTCACTTTCGTTTTCTGCATGGGTAACAAAGTGACGAAGTAGACAATTTCTGCAACCCTGCACAAGCATTTGAACGTTTGATTAATCAGAATGTCCTCGTTGCTTTTATCGTAGCGTATGCATTGTGGCGGCTGTATTCAGTACTGAAATTGACTTTCAGAGAAAAATGAAACTAAACAATTGTATTTTTGTCAAGATTTCTCTTAAAAAAATACATTTCTGAAATCAAGAACAACACTACCTGTTTTTTCTACTTGTGATGAAGCTTCAATTTCTTTTTTCTGTCAGTGTTCCCAGTTTTGTCTCGTTCGGCAAAAGAAATAGTTTCGTCAAGCTTTTGCAAGCATATGAAAATTTGTTAGTGGAGACCAAGTTTCGAGCTTTCATTGTGAGCAAGTACAAATTAGTTTACTATGGATGTTTTGAATTTCTTCACGTCCTTCCGAGACGACTGAAAGGAAAATTCTGTAAACTCGTCTACTTCGTCACTTTATGTTGCCCGTACTTGAAGACGAAATGTTTTTGCGATCCTTCCACACGCATTTCAAGATTTGTTATATTAAACTAACTTCTGTTTTTGTAATAGGAAGTTTCTAATTTGACATTTAGCTTAGCCTCTTACGGAGCCGATTGTTACCACTGTTCATTTCCAAAAGTAAAGGCAAACATCCGACTTTTCTTGGTGGCCCGATGCCACCAAAATCTTCATTTCTGAAATTTTGGTGGCCCGATGTGCGTTTTTGGTGGCCCTGGGCCACCGGGCCACCGTTAGTGTCGAGCCCTGACGTAATCGCATTGCGCCGAAAGCTTTTGGAAGCTTGAGAGAATATGATAATTTGTGGATGGAGAAACAACTTTCGAGCTTCCGTTTTAAACAGGTACAAATTAGTAAACGATGGATGTTTTGACTTACTACATGACATTTCCAGATGAACGAGACGATAAGTCGTAAATTTGCCTATTTCGTCACTTTATGCACTTTATGTCGCTGGTTCAGAAAACGAAAGTGACGGCAATATCCAAAATTTCGATAGAAAAGTGAATAATCATGGAAAGAACGAAAATGAAGCTTCGTTCCCGAAAAAAAAAATCTGCAAAGCATTTTATGGTTTCATGCTTGAGAACGACTTGTTTGATTTCTTTTTTTTTACATGAAAAAATAAATACAAGCTGTTTTCTACACGGACTTTCTAGAGAGGAATAAAGTGAAAATTCTGTAACTTTGCCAATGGTCTTGAAAAGGTATTTAAAATACGTATTACATCATTGTGGCATTAAAGCACTTGAATTAAATTTGTTACTTCTTTTTTTGTTGCTAATCTGTCGAAACTGGTATCACCTTGTTAAGGGGCTGGAAAGGAAATATTTTTTGCTAACCTTCCACAAGCATTTGAAGACTTGATCATTAGAGTCACATGCTTTCTACTTACAAATCGTAAATTCTTGTGGATGGTTAAACAGTGACGATGGGTTTTAAAAAGAAATTGAGAAATTCTAATTTCTCGACTCGAAAAAGTAATCGAGAAATTTTAATTTCTCGATTTTCTCTTCAACAGCAAGAACCCCGAATATTCTGAAGGCTTTAAAATAGTTTTCAAAATGACAGAACCTAAAAACTCGGAGGATTTGACAACTTAGACTTTTTATGTTGCACAACCTTACACAATTGACAACTTCCATTGAAGCTTTACGAGGTTCATGTTTTAGCAGTAGAAATTATATTTTCAATCATTTACAAGCATATGTAGGTTTGTGAGTAGAGCGTTTTCACTCTAATTTCAAATCAACGGCAAGAATACAGATATGGAAGCTCTGAAATACTAAACAACTCTTCACCATGAACAGTCCTAACTTTGCAGTTAGATTGTTGAAGTAGGTATGACATTGTGGCTTGTTTTGGTGGTGAATGTACTTGAATAAAATTTTGTTACTTCACCTTTTCCTTTTTTCTAATCTGTCGAAACTGGCGTCAACTTGTTTACGAACAGAAAAAGAAATAGTTTTTGTTAACCTTCAACAAGCATTTGAAGACTTCCTACTAGAGTTACGTGCTTTCATATCAAAGATTTATGAATTGGTAAACTATCGATGTGTCAAGATGAATGAAGATCAAATTCGAAAAATTTGTTTATTTTGTTGCTTTTACAAAAAAAAAAAGGTCGTTTTCTGTATGGGCGACATTCGCGATTATCGCCCAGCCTCAGACTCAGGCCCAGCCTAGACGCACCGGACGCGGACCCGAATGCGAAAGGGCCGCTTCCTGGCAGCGTGCGGGGAGTTATGCCCAGCCCTTCGTTTACCGGTCGTAGGAACATTTTTTTTTTTCACTAAGAAAGTCCTTTAATCGCGACACAGACATTCTCCGCAATCGGTCATCAGGTCGATCCATGTTTGCTTGTGCATGACGAGTTCTGTGCGTTTTGAATGTACGATCAAAGATTGTAGGGAAGTGTACTTCCTAAAGCGATCGATGAGATATGCGATAGGGAAAATTAAAGCTATTCCTCAAAACAATCATTTTTTTTAAAATAGAAAATACACTGATCTATCAACCTGCTCAACCACTGTTACTATAAATTGATATTACCTACAAAATCGAAGGAACTTACTGTAAAACAGCCATTTATCGTCGTATTTCTTCCGCGGTGCATTATTGTTCTGGCGTTCCGAAGGCCACTGATCAGCCTCGTTCGAGGTCGTTACTTTATTCTAGTCCCTCTACTTGTCGTTCACAGATCTCCGCACAGATATTGGTGATCGCCATACGAAACGTACGTCATATCCGTTCTTGAACAATCTCGTTCGCAAACCTCGTAATATTAATAATTATTTAATAAATTGAACATCGTGTATGTTCTTTTGGGGCTTCGGATCTTCGCACAACTATCAATGTGTCTTCTAGAGAACTATTCAGCAGAATTTGTACGTGCTGATCAATGCTATGACGGCAGGCAGACAGCTCCTCCAAAGAGGAGGGGGAACACTGAGCACTTCCACGGGCGGCCTGGCTCTCAGCTCTGGGAGGCACTTTCCATTCTTAGGCAATAGCCTTTTGACAAAGCCTCCTGATCTGGCTGAGGCTTGGAAAAGAGACTAACTGGGCGAGAACGAGTGAACGCGAGATCGATTTAACTCCGTCTCGTTACCTGCTTCTCGCAATAATCGGTGTGATGAGTTAGTCTCATTCCTCAGCAAACGAATAAAAAGAAAAAAAATGGGGGGGGGGGGGGATGCGCCAGCCTTTAATTTTGTAAATTTTTTGCGGCCGCCACCTCCCCTTTACGGAATTCCTAATGAGTTTTGACATTTGTGATTGATGCAGTCGCAGATCTAGAGGGAGCGCACTTGGCGCCCCCTCTATTTTTTTGTTAAAACAAAAGAAATAAGAAGAAAAAAATAGGGGGGGGGGTGCGCCATTCTTTAATTTTGTAAAGGCGCCCCCCCCCCCTTTACGGAATTCCTGGATCCGCCCCTGTAATGAAAGCAATGAGATTTGATATTTGTGGTTGACGCAGTCGCGGATCCAGAGGGGGTGCACTTGGCACCCCCTGTCTATTTTTTGTTAAAACAAAAGAAAGAAAAAGAAAGAAAAACGGGGGGGGGGGGGGGGACGCGCCAGCCTTTAATTTTGCAAAGGCGTCTACCCTTTACGGAATTCCTGGATCCGCCCCCGTGTAGCGTTATGACATTTTGCAGTAAATATCTAAAGTTTGGCATTTGTGGTCGACGTGTTATGACATTTGCGGTAAATATGGAAATTTTGACATTTGTGGTCGACGTGTTATGACATTTGTGGTTAATCAGATTTTCACATGGTGGCTGACGTGTGTTATGGCATTAGTGGTTATTATGACATTTGTGGTTGACGAGTTATGATTGTTTTGACATCAGTGGTCAATTTTGACAATAGTGGGCTTTACAGGGTACCTGCCATGAAGAATGTGAATACATATTTAACCATAATAGAGTGGGTTTGGTTATTTGCAGTAACCCGATAGAAAAAAAGAGCAATCATAATTGATTGCAATTTGAAGGACGAAAAAAAAAAAAACAACAACAAACAAACCCGAACGTTTGAAAGCACCAACGAATGACTGAAAAAGAAGAAAATGTAGGAATCTAGAGTAAAACGCATATATAGAAAAATTACTAACGGCTCTTTCAGTCTTCGAAGAAAGTGTACATACCTGGCCGATAGAATGTATATATATGAATATATATATATATATATATATATATATATATATATATATATATATACATATATCAGGGCTCCACACTAACTTTTATTTTTGGTGGCCCCGGGCCACCGGGCCACCGTTAGTGTCGAGCCCTGCATATATGTATATATATATATATATATATATATATATATATATATATATACATATTCTACCTTCGTGCCTTTGCTGCAAATGAGCTTTATCGTATATCTTTCGCTGCCAACTCCCTCTAGTCCTTTTTGTAGTTGTTTATATTGAAACTCAAAACATACACGCACACTAATACAGTCGTAAGCCGGGTACTAAACTATCTGGTATTCACTTGCTCTGTTATCATCACAATATATACATGAGGTACGAAGGTTTGCGGAGAAACTCGATCTTTCGGTAAATGTGAAAAAGAACTAACTGCAAACTACCATACATTCGTAGTTTCTTTATTTCTCAAACACCCACGTTCTGTCATATATCACAAGATTTGGTAGTACTCACATTCGACACCTAAACACCAAATATGACCAAATAGCCTCCCGCTGATTACTTATGATATACATACATAGAAAACAATTGCCACAAAGTATTGATGTTATATGTATTTTTCAGAACAAAGGCAGGACATATAGTACCCTGATACCTCTGTAACCTTGAAATAAAAAAGATAGATCAAATAATCGCTTAAAAACAGGTTAAATTATCTGACAGTGCAAGGAGATTTTACAAACTCTTCGAAGCGCCAGGTGCCTTGTGTCATAACGAACTCAGAGAGTGAGGTGGTCATTAAGCATGTTTCTCTTGAAATGCATTGTCTCACTGAAACACAGTATATTCATAGGCCTCCCTGGAATTAAGATTTCCTTAAAAGTTCCCAATTACGAAACCTAAACAGGTGATTGTCCACATACTTATTAATTGACTGTCCAACCTGCTGAAATTGAGCTCGTCGTGCAGCTGCCTCTCCTTCCTCAACAAAAACATCAAGATACGAAGACACACACAAATGATAAAAACCAATCTGTAAAACTGAAAATCAACGGGAAACAGTCACTTTTACAGAATTATGTACTGCTTTGTCTAGCTTTGAAACTTTTTGAAAACTCCCGAGAAGTAGATTCTAGAATGTTCGTTCCCAGTTATAACTCTGATTCCTCATCATTACCAAGAGGTAAACATAGCAGCATTATGCTGCTTTCTGAATGCAACAGATTTTCAATAAATGTGATAAAATATATTGAATATGGACAAAAGAAACTTTTGGATTTTCAGGCACGGCGAAAAAATTAATTAACAAATTATTAAAGACTATTCTCAGAACAAATATCGTAAGGTCACGTTGTGACCATCTAGGATTACAGGCTCGTAAAGAGATTATAGAACATGACACAGTACTCAACAATGTGAATTTTACAAATGTCTAGAGCCAGTACAAATACATATTTAACTGCCAACACTAGAGCTCAACCTATAGTTTAAAGGACAAGTTTACCGTCATATGAATGTGGATTGAGTAAATGCGACAATATTAGTAAGACACATCTTTGAGAGTTTAAGGAAAATCGGACAATCCATTGAAAAGTTACGAATGCATAAAATTTTTTGCACAGTCGCTGCTGGACGCTAAGATTACGACAGTTTTTGATGTCACATAATATGAAAATGCATAAGGAAAATATAAAAAAGAATCACAAAATTTCATTTTTTCTTAAAAGTACACATTCCCTGGACTTATCAACTGACATATAGTAAGGGTAATATTATTCCCCTGCCTTCTGGAAGAGGCAAATTGAATGCTCCTTATACCCCCGTCAGACTAGAGGAGGAATGAGCCGGAATGCCGTTGGAATGAAAATTCTTCCTGCATTCCTGCATATTCGAAGTGCATTCTAAAAATTCTGACGACATTCTGAGTGCTTTCCAAACATTCGGGCCCATTCTTGTGGCCAGCCCGAATGTTTTACCCATGCTTAAAACATGCTCGTGCGGCATTCGAAGTGCTTTCTAACAATTCTGACCGTATTCTAACAGCATTCTGAATATTCCTACAGCGTTCCAAGTACATTCGAGAAGCAATCGAGAGCTAATTCATTCGGAATGTGCAAGAATGATACGAGAAGGGTTCGAAGTGCATTCTAAGTATTCGAACAGCGTTCCCTACCAAGCTGTTAGAATTTGATTTTTTTCTGCCGAATGTGGCACGAATTTTGAAAATCCTGAATTCCGGCTGGTTCTGCTTGATTCGTGCTGATTCCGAATTAGCGTGAGGGGGGTACTATTAAAGTGAAAATATGTTGAATTTTCTTTATATTTTCTAAACAGTCAAACCAGTCTATAGCAAGAAAAGGGTGGCCGTTATAGACAGATGACCGCTATAGACAGGTTATCCGACTTTTGTGTGCATGGCCAACATTGTACATGTATCATCGTTGTAGACGTTTTTAAGTACTTACTGAATATGTTATACGTATGAACACGTGTGCTTCATGCATTGAAAAATGTCAGTGTTTATCAAGTTGTTGCACAGTAACACGTGTACAGTCGTGAAGAACAAGGAAGCTTTACACTAAGTGCATTACTATGACTGAATGAGCGATAAGTGCAGCGGTGGCGATCACTTGAACGTTGCCCATGAATGACTGGCACGGCTACAAAGCAGAAAAACACGGTGAATTATCTGCTCGGCTACGGCTTCATGTGGGTCTTTGGCACCTATAAACAGATTAAAATCTATCGCGGGAAACAAAATTTGTGGCCGCTGGCCGCGTTAGACAGGTGGCTGCTATACACAGGGTCTTTAACAGGGCTTTTCTCTCATGGGGATTTTTCAGTGGCCGAATCCGGCACGTGGCCGCTAATGCAGGATTGACTGTATATCACTTTACGCACGTGACATCACAACCTCTAGTAGTCTTCTCACTGAAACTGAAAAAAATCATTACTTTTGAACGGATTGTCCAGTTTCCCTCAAACTATCACTGATTTTTTACACTAATGATGCTGCATTCTCTCAATCCACATGCATATGAAGGCGAACTTGCCCTTTAACTCCGTATTGGGTATCATTATTTCCCTGATTGCTTTTAGCCAATGATTTGAAAGTGTTTACACAAAAGACACCATTTCCCTCAGTTTTTCTGACATGCAAAATATTTTTGATAAATGAACTTAGTAAACATTTATTATGATCCTGCTACATTTCGAGTACCAGCAGTGTCTAATGTTCAAAACAAAAAGAAGAAAAAAATTGATTCAAAGATGATGGACATACATTTTCATTGTTTATCCTAGAAAAAGTTTCAAAACTCTTTTATCAATGTAGATGTTCTAAAGGGACAAATGACTAAAACGAGTAATTTGATGTTGGGCCACATTTTCGCGTAATGTGTCCACTGGATATGACAAATCTTCCAACACGCTCAATTATGTACATTTCCAATATTACGCGAATTTACATATCTCTTTTAAGTTACGTCACGGATGTCATCTTTGAAACTGAATTTAAAACTTGGATGTTTTCATAGATTACACATAATGGAAGTTAATCAGTGTTTCCTGCGTTAAGTATGTATAGATTTGGGGACAAGGATGCACAGTTAAAGGGACGTCGTGTATACTATCGTGTTCACGTATTGGCCCCTAGAATGAATAAGATTTCTTTGATCTTGACCCCTGACTCTATGCATTTAGATAGAATTCATTGATCTTAACATTTGATTTTGAGGAATGATTTTAACATTTGATTTTGAGGAATGATCTTCAAATGAAGTGCATCACTATCCTGCAGATTTGCAGTTTAATCATAATTATTCATTTTAAGATGTAGTTGTACCAGCAGAACACGTTCCGGAAGAATAATTTATGTATAAATTTAATGCAAATGCATTTTTCCTTTTCATTTTAATAACCTGTGTGCTACACAGGTAGTCATTGTTATTATTATTATCATTCTTATTATTCTTCTCCTTATCATTAATGACAGCACCGATAAAGTAATCAAAATGTTAATTTGCTGTCGGAAAATCACAGATTTCACATTTTAGCTTAAAGCTTTGCGCGATTCAGCCATTGTGACACTCAAGATGACCCTTTACAACAAAGGACATAGAAAATTACATCATGTTATCATAGGCTTGTGTTAAGGCTTCGCAAAAGGTACGGTTGTAACGAAATAGGAATGGAATCATTTGTAATAATGAAATATCGTACATGAATAACAATGTGTGACATTTAGTCCCCCATGAGTCAAAATCAATGTTACGTATATACCACGCTGTATCTGAAATACCCCTCTTAAGTCTCGGAAACACAGGTCCCAATCCATAAATATCGCACGACAAATCTAATAATTCGTACTGATACATTTTCAAACTAGAGACTCATGCCTTGAATTTGGTCCATAGCCAGCTCATTTCGCACTGACGTAATCATTGATGTCAGATTTGACAAATACTGTTTGTTCATCCCTCAATTAAAATCAAAGCACAATCAGGGATTCAAAAGAAAAATAATTCTTACCCAACATTGTAGACCTACTTCACGCTATACAACGTTTGTCGCAATATTAGAGAGGGTGAAACTGTATTCTCGTTCATAGATAACAGTGCTTATCCCACCGATGGGTGACGCATAACAGAACTCCTGGGTACATGTTTGTACCCAGTTTGCTTATACCCAGTTTGCTGGGTACAGTTTGCTTACCATAGTATAAGACTCTATACCATACAATCAACGTATACGTAGAATAACATCAGCACAAATATGAAACGAAAAAGAGACAAGAGTTTAAAATGTGATAAACATCAAACAAATATCAGCAATCGACGAAAGATTCGTCTTCAACAGGTCCATGGAACCTCTTTAACAAATTGTTTGCATTCACTTCATAAAACATATCTTAATAACTTCATTATTTTCTTTTGAACAACATGCACACTACAAAACGGTAAACCCTATAATAAGGAAATATAAAAACGTGTTAATTTGATTTTAGGGTTTAATCTTAAAACGTAAGAAAAACTCGAGCCCCCAAACTACGCAAGTTCCTACAGAGTAGGACATTCAAAACCAGTGTTAGACAACATGATCATCAAGGCTCACCATCGATGTTGAAAAAATACCCTATTCTCACAGGCATACGGATTAACCTCTTTGCTGTTAAGCCGGCGTTCAAACTTCATTAATATTGTAAAGCCGGCGTTGGTCAATGGAACTTGGTATACTCAACACTTCAAATTTCATACAAGTATTTTGTCTAAATCAGTAAAAAAAAATGTGACGACTATGCACGTAGTTGGTAGATTCCTGTGATAAAATCAGTACTCATGACCTCTTTAAAACTTTATGTTCAAAGTTTATGCACAAAGGAATTCCACTCATCAAAAAGGACTACTTTATTAGCGTTAGCATGCACAGTCGATAAAAAATCGAAAGGCTTCCCCATTTATGCAGTTGACTAAAAAATGAAGGAAAAAATTACAAGATTTACTAGATACTACATTGACCGGAAATGTCGGCTGTCTATATTTAAAAAGGAACGTAACAGCATACGCATCATAACACAAGATATTGTAATTCCCAGAAGAATTTATGAATGAAATAGTACTGTGTATTGAAAGTCAAATTGAATTACAGTCGGGCACCCCACATATATTTTGTAGCACGGACATCAAGGTTTCCAGGTGCATTTCACACCATGGTCTCCACCTCAGCACTAGGTTTATCGTTCACATCATTGTCATTGTTTCTATTGGCGTATTCTAAAGCACTGTCGTTCAATCTACGTCGCTTTTCTACCAAAGAATTTGTACACGAAAGGGCACTCTTCTGGTCGCAGATGCTCTGCCCATCGACATTCCCTAGCAACCTATCGGTTACCTTAGGTGAATTCTCGTTCGAGTTGTTCATTTGACCGAAGTCGATCAGCGTTGAACTAGGGAAATGGTTGGGTGTATTGCCGACTGCAAACATGGAATTGGGTCGAGGCCGCTCGGATTCGACCGGATTCGCATATTTCTTGTTCACGTCGCGGCTGGGGAACGTGTTCATATTTGCAGGGCGAACGTCTGATTCCAAGCGCTTCGTGAACTGCTCCTTGACATGAGTTCCGGTCTTTGAGTAGCGGTTTGAGAGATTTGTTCCATTCTTTGGGTGCTGTGAGTCGAAGAGACCAACTGTTTCGTTCTCTTCTGCTGTTCTGAATGGTGAGTTTCTACGGTATGATGTATCCGCTGATGTTAGCCAGTATGTCAGTAACTGACCCTTGCCCTTCATACTGATAAGCCCGCGTTCCTCCAGTTCGAAACCGCCAATTTCGTCGAGGAGCTTCTTGCATTCAGAGCTTGTGTGGATTTTTAGAGCTGCAAGGGCAACAATCATACAGGATAAATGAAAAAAAAAAAAACAAAAACTAAATGACACCATTATTCTGGCATTCGATATATAACATTCCTGTAACAAATGTTAAAGGGACCTACATAGGTGCGTTACCACAACACAATTGTGGAGTTTCAAGCAGTGACCTTTTACGTTAAGTAAAATGTGCAGTCTCAGAGTTCTTTGGAATCGGTTTACACGTTAGTCAAACACTTGTGTTCGTACTTTTATTGGGAGTCAGAATAACTCATCTCTGTGGTACATTGCACAACAAAACAGCCGTTTGTATAATTTCTGGAGAAATACATGACGTTTGGATGGATTCAATAAATGAGCTTTGGTTTTACGTAATGACAATTAATTCTTATTGCTATAGGATTGCAATAGGATCGCATTGCTACAGGATTGGCTCATACCCATTTATAAAGTTGTGGGATTTATATTTTATCATCCTTTTCAACATGACACATTCTGCTATGAATGGGCGATAACTTGCAAACCTAAAAAAACTACGGCATATCAAAATTCCTATCCTTGTTGAAGATTTATTTCCCAGTTTATACTAAGCAAAAAAGGGGGTTCTGAAGCCTCCTATAGCAGCCTCGAGCAGCCTTTCAGGCAGAATTCAGAAAGGGAGATCCGATCAGGTCAGGTTCTGAAACCACATACAAGGGCTGGTTTCAGAAGCTGCTATAGCAGCCTCGAGGAGTCTCGGCTGCAGTATAAACGCTAGGGGGTTATAGAGAACCTGCTTTTTAGCCGACCAGGAAGTAATTGCTGAAGGTAATCGTCTGCTTACATAAACAAACCAGCCGTCTTGACCTATCCCCGCTGAAGAAGGTTTTTCAACTTGCACACTTTCATGCAAAAGCCCGCGAAATGTATCAGAGGGAGGAGCCAGTTGGGCCTGCTAGGACCTGCTTTTGGCGAGCAGTATAAACAGACGAGAGGCTGCTTTTTCAGAGTGGGCTTTCGAACCTCCTCGAGGAGGCTCTGAAATCTGTTAGCAGTATAAACGGGATATATGACACCAAATTGTCATTTTATGTTATTCATTTCTAGTACATCAACAGACAATTCTGTCTTTTACATGACGATCATTCGCGACATATATCGAATCCCGCGTAGCATCCAACTTGTCATAGTAACAAGTTCCTGTCGAGTTGTCACTTGAATACACATAAATTTTGGTTATAAGCGGAGGGCCAAACCCCCCAAAACAAGCTTACTTTTCGAGTGAGTTCCACTGTCTCTACAAACTGAGTAGACCATGCTTATTTTCAAGTTTTGATTGTAACAAACAACATTCCACATTTGGGGGCTTTCTTGCGAAAGCCTCCAAATCCAAGATGGCGTCTAAGATGGTCGCCATATTTACTGAATTCGTTATTTGAAAGATAGGATTTGAAGGAAACATCAGATTTCAACAAATGTGATGTCATATGAAAGAGAATAACATTTTTTACAAGTTGATACCATTTTTGTGGGTTATTGTGAGGGAAAAATATAATTTTTCATATTTTTCTGAATAAAGGAAAATCATGAAAACGCTTGATTTAGCACAAAAATAATATCAACTTGTAAAAAAAGATTATCTTTCATATGACATCAAATTTGTTGGAATCTGATGCTTCTATCAAATCCTATCTTTCAAATATCAAATTCAGTAAATATGGCGGCCATCTTGAACGCCAACCTGGATTTTGAGGCTTTCGAAACAATTTTTTTTTTAGGTAGACCTGTGGATTTTTTTTATTACATTAAAACTTGAAAATAAGCATGGTCTACTTAGTTTGTAGAGCGAGTGGAACTCGACCTTTCTCTTTAACTTTCGGCCCCTGCTTATTGGAGGGCAACAAAACACATAACATATATTTTTTCATCCAACCAAATTTATGTGTATTGAAGTAACAACTGGCATCCGGTCAATCGGGTCAATAGCGAGCAAGACAGATGTTTTTACCATCGACGAAAACATACGTCCCACAGCTTAGTACATGGAGCCAGCAAACAGCCTAAATTCATTCGTAAGTCCAACTTCCAATTTGAAAGACACTGTGATCCCCGCATCTGATCAACATACTAATGCTAGAGTCACACACGGCCGGGTCACAAAACAGATTTAATCTGGATGAAAATGAGCCGGATTAATCCCGGAATGGAGGGCAATTTATGCTACAGTCACACACGGCCAGATTTCGAACCAGGTCCATAAGGAATAAAAAGAGTATCGGCACGGTTCGAGCCGCAGAGACCCGTATTGCCCTGTATCGAACCGTATGAAAATCCACTGAATCCTTTTCGACCCTATCAACTCGTGTCAACCCGCTTCGACCCGTACCGACCCGGATGTAAACCTTGTCATTATCCGTTGCATTAAGGTAATGCGGTATACGGCAAAGGGTCCATACGGTTTTACGCTGTGGGTTGCAGCGGGTCGATGCGAGTCAATTCGGTTCGAACCGGGTCAATTCGGATATCAATACGGAATTGAAATCCATGAGACAATTTTGAAAATGACCAAAAATTTTTCAACGCCATATCATAGCCCCAGGAATCCATCAGGAATTGACACGGGTTACGATGCGGGTCAATGCGGGTCTTTACGGCTCGAACCCGATTGATACGGTTTTAATTCCTTATGGACCCGGTATGAAATCTGGCCGTGTGTGACTCTAGTATAAAGAAAAAATAAACTCCAAAGTTCATCAAAATTTCCATGTAAGAACAGCGCAAAAATTATCAAAATCAGGTAGGAAATGTGGGGATTGTCAGATTGTCAGATCCCACTAGCAGGAAACCGCCGTGGGGAGCGTGCATGTAAAAGTTATCTGTAGCAGAGAGACATCGCCATGTGGAGGGAGCTGTTTGCTGTGTACAGCTGAGTTGATGAAAATAAGAACCTCGCAGATGGCACGAGACTAAGAGGACTTACATGTTGTCGTAGTGCATTATTAGTGACTAGTTATTGGTAACAGTTTTGGAAAGTTCTGGAGATCAAACTGGCATATCAAATGGAATGATGTAGTTTTGCCACAACTGATAATAAGCTGCTCTATTTTTCCCTGTTTGATTGCGTCTGTTTTCAGTGACACTGAATACACGGTTGCCTATGACTGTGCGAGTCTATGTATGGTCTGCCTACAGACATGTTTTGTGTGTGCAGGCGTAACAAGTCGCTGATGCCGTAGTCCTGTACGCATGATATAGAATGCACGGACTGTAGGCCTAAGTAGGTTTGGCATTGTGGTCAATTACAACGTGTAGATAAATAATGATCAGTGTAATATGTAGCGCTGTGCAATAATGTTGCAGGATGAGTTGAAGGTCTTGAATGACTTCTGTTGCCTAATTGATGCGACATATGTAATGTACTTTTGCTTGAAGTGTTGAGAAACAAATAAATTTAAGCATAGAGATGTACAATTTATGCACAATATTGAAGTTTGCACTGTCATTCAGCTGATGTTGTTTAAGAGGGAACCTTTTTTTTTCTCCAACGGATGTCTTATGCAGTTTGTGTAGGTTATTAGTTATGCCAGGCATCGCTTTGGTAATAAAAGATCTGAGGGTACAGAGTGACATGAGTTTGGTTGATTGTGTAGAAAGAGTAGGTAAGAGATGTACGAAGTGTCAATGTGTTATTTTGAGGTTTAGGAAAAGAGAAGTCTATAGAAGTATTCAAGATGAGAGTATTGAATAATTTTTTTTCGGTCGATTTCCTCTTTAATACAACAATGCGAAAGCTTGTTGTCTTCACCTGTTAACAAGGAAGCAACTCAAACTAAATACGGAAAATGACCCGGTAGGAATGAAACCCGGGATACTAGTGTGAAAGGCAGATGTTTTACCCCTCGACCAAAGCACCGTTCTTAGAGTTAACACGTGTAGCTGACGGATGACCTCAATCCATAAGCAATTCGAGTTATCAATTGCAACTTTCATTTTGATCCCTTACTCTATAAAAATTAAAAGCACATTGTTAAAGCTTATTGTCTGAAACATAAAAAGAAATGAAGAAAGAAAGAAAAAATCCCAGCGGAAATCGAACCTGGGCCGTTATTGTGCCGTTTTACCGCTCGACCCAAACATCATCCCACAGACTCAGCACGTGGAGATGACTAATGACCTGAATCCAAATCAATTATCAACGGAAAATTTCACCATGATCCCGGCATCTGATAAAAAGATAACTCCAACAGTGGGAAAGCTTTTTGTCTCAACTGTGACAAGAAAAAAAAAATAATGAAAGGAAATAAAATGACCTGGCGAAATTCAAACCCTGGACACCAGTGTGAGAAGGTTGTATTTTCCCTGGACCCAAGCACACTCCTGTCGACTTTACATGAAGCTGACAATGGCCTGATCCATTTGTGAGTTCAAATCGAAATGTCACCATTATCGCGGCAATAGATCAAACGATAAATGCAACATCACGAAAGCATGTTGTCTAAACTATAAAAAGGAAGCAAAAACACGCACTGAAAGAAAAATATAAACGGCAAGATTCGAACATTCAAGGTCTCAACATGAAAGCAAAAGACCCAACACCTGGACCTGAGAGATGTTCCTAATCCATACGCAAGTCCAATTTCAACTTAAAATTTATAACTGAGCCTGGCATCTGAAAGTTAATATAATATAACAACACTATAAAAAGCCTCTTGTGGTGTATCAACTACAATAAAAAACCCAATCAAACAAACAAAAATTACTCGACAGGCATGGAACCCGGGCCACTAGCGTGAAAGCCATATGTTTTACCCCTTAATTTTGGTCAAAAGATAAAACATTTTCTTAAACACCTTCTTAACACGCGGAGTGGATAAATGGCATGAATCTATTCGCAAGTCCAATATTCAACTGAAAACGTCAGCATGACATTTTCTGATCCAAAGATAAATGTAACATTACGACAGTTTGTTGTCCCTACTATAACAGCAAAGCAAAGCAAATAAAACGTGATCCAGCGGGAATCGAACCCGGACCATTACTGTGCAATGACAAATGTTTTAGCGTTCGATTACACCACCTTCCCACAGACTAAAACACGGAGCTGTTAGATGACCTGATTCTATCAGAAAGTCAATATTTCAATTGCATCATGATCCCGACACCTGAGATAAAAAAAACAACACAAAAACCCCCACAAAAACAATAAAACACAAAAGCCAATCGAATCGAATCCTGGGGCAATAGAGTGCAGGTAAATGTTTTTATTCCCACCGACCACAACACCGTCCATAGACTTAACACGTGGACTGGACAAATGGTCTGAATTCATGTACGCAATTTCAGTTGAAAATTTCACGATCCCGGCATCTGATCAAAGAAAATAAATGCAGCATTGTGAAAGCTTGTTGTTTGAAGTAGGCCTACAACAGTAAAGCAAAAAAAAAAATATGATTCGGCGGGAATCGAATCCGGGCATCTATCGTGCTCGGTAATAGTTTATTGCTGAACTAAACCACTGGTAAATCTGTTACAAGGAGAAAATAATTAAGCATGCGTGCACAGTGTATTATAGAACCTGAAATTTGTGCGTACATGAGCTGCGCGTATGGGGTGCTCGTCACGAGACCGACACCCGCGAGTCATAGACAGCCCACAAGTCATACAGCCCAAGAGTCATACAGTTCACAAGTCATACAGCCCACCAGTTATACAGCTCACTAGTTCGACACTAAGTAAGCAAAGCTCACGAGTTCGACATCAAGTGAAATAAGCCCTTGAGTTGTACAGCCCATGAGTTCGACACTACGCACAAAAGGTCACGAGACCGACACTATGCAAATATAGCCCACGAGACCGACACTACGCTAAAAAGGGCTCACGAGACCGATACTTTGTAAACAAAGCTCACGAGGCCGACACTATGCAAACAAGGAAAAGTAGAAATTACGCGGTGCGTAATATATGTCCCCGCCGGAAGTAGCATTTAGTAGCAAAATGTACAATATAGGTAAAAAGATCAAGGTCAAAGGTCAAAGAAGTCAAAGGTCAAAATTCTATGTAGAAGTTTTGAAGCCCTCACCTAGTGCCATCACATAAAGCAAACGGAATCGAAATCGGGTTAGAAATGGCGAAGGAGTAGCATTTTGTAGCCAATGTACAATATAGGTAAAAAATCAAGGTCAAAGGTCAAAGAAGTCAAAGGACAAAATTCTGTGTAGAAGTTTTGAAGCCCTCACCTAGTGCCATCACATAAAGCAAACGGAATCGAAATCGGGTTAGAAATGGCGAAGGAGTAGCATTTAATAGCAAAATGTACAATACAGGTCAAAAATCAAGGTCAGAGGTCAAAGAAGTCAAAGGTCAAAATTCTGTGTAGAAGTTTTGAAGCCCTCACCAAGTGCCATCACTTAAAGCAAACGGAATTGAAATCGGGTTACAAATGGCGAAGGAGTAGCATTTTGTAGCAAAATGTACAATTTAGGTCAAAAATCAAGGTCAAAGGTCAAAGAAGTCAAAGGTCAAAATTCTGTGTAGAAGTTTTGAAGCCCTCACCTAGTGCCATCATATAAAGCAAACGGAATCGAAATCGGGTTAGAAATGGCGAAGGAGTAGCATTTTGTAGCTAATGTACAATATAGGCAAAAAATCAAGGTCAAAGGTCAAAGAAGTCAAAGGTCAAAATTCTGTGTAGAAGTTTTGAAGCCCTCACCTAGTGCCATCATATAAAGCAAACGGAATCAAAATCGGGTTAGAAATGGCGAAGGAGTAGCATTTTGAAGCAAAATGTACAATATAGGTCAAAGGTCAAGGTCAAAGGTCACAACTGAAATTCTTTATAGAAGTTTCAAAGCTCCCATGTAGTGCTATCATATAAAGCAAACAGAATCAAAATCGGGTTAGAAATGGCGAAGGAGTAGCATTTTGAACATTTTGATCACACACGGACGCACGGACGGACGCACGGACGCACGGACGGACACACGGACGCACGGACGCACGGACGGACACACGGACACACGGACACACACACGTACGGAGCCCGTTTCATAGTCCCCTGCTCGAACTCGTTCGGCGGGGACAACAAAGCTCATGAGACCGACACTAACAAAAATGGCTCACAAGACCGACACAAGGCAAAGAAGGCCCACGAGACTGACAGGATGAACAGCACCACCTACAGACGAATCAATAGTACAGGGTGTCCAGATACTGGCATAAGGAAGATATGAGAGATGGAAAAGGAGAGTTGCTAGCGTGTTACCCCGTCAGTTGCCCTCCCTCAACCCCGAAATGTCCAAGATCTTTAATTGTGTTTGCGAGTGTGTTTGTGAAAAATACAATTCAGTAAAAGTGTGTATCAGATCTTTCCACATTGATTTAAGAAATGCCAAAACACCCTCGTTTCCTTTCCCGCAAAACACATACACTTACTAGGAAAAAAAATGAAATGATGTGGACATTCAAATCACCCAAGTTCAAAAACACTCAGCTGTGAAATGAAGTTTACAGGGAAATATTTCACAAAATGGTCAATGTTGCAGTGGTTATCTGCTCTACATGATCTGGAGGGGGCGTAGTCATCTGCGAAGGTGTTCATTTAGTATAAATTCAAAGACAATAAAGTAATCGTCTATTAAGGTAGCGGTAAGGACCCAGAAAAAGAAGATGCATCCATGAAAACAGCTATTCCATTTCATGAAAAATGTACCGTTTTGAGGAAAATAATCTTACAAACATAATCAACAAATCGAGGTGAATCGGTGCAATGTAAAATGTTTTATCCATTGAACGTCTTAGCAGGCGGGTATGACATCTAATAAGGCGTTCTTAACTAGTGAAACGAGAAAGAAAAGAGAGAAAAAAAAAACCCTGACATCCTGTTCATCTTCTGCTAGAAATTGGGAAAGGCTTTTGAAGATAGCACGATGGCATTATTAAAGATCTAAAATTAAACCATACATCGTTCTTGTCCTCTTTTATCTATTCATTTATCTATTTTTTTTTTGGGGGGGGGGTTAAATGGAGAGTACAATTTTATCGTTAAAGGGAAGATAAACCCCAAGAGCAATGTGGATTGAGTGAAAGCAGCAACATTAGTAGAACACATCAGTGAAAGTTTGAAGAAAATCGGACAATCGATGCAAAAGTTATGAATTTTTAAAGTTTTGGTGTTGGAACCGCTGGACGAGGAGACTACTAGAGGTTATGACGTATGAGTGGATGACAATACCAAGAAAATATAAAGAAAATTCTACAAAAATCCATTTTTCATGAAAATTACAAATTCCATCAACTTGATATTGACATATGTTAGGGGTAGCAATTATTCCCCCTGCTTTCTGAAAGAGGTTGGTCCATTGCTCTTTCATAATTCTAGAAAAGTGAATTTTTGTTGAATTTCCTTTATATTTTCTTTGTATTGTTGTCTACTCATACGTCATATCCTCTAGTAGTCTCCTCATCCAGCGGTTTCAACACCAAAACTTTAAAAATTCATAACTTTTGCATCGATTGTCCGATTTTCCTCAAACTTTCACTGATGTGTTCTACTAATGTTGCTGCTTTCACTCAATCCACATTGCTTTTTGGGTTTACCTTCCCTTTAAAAATAATATCAGTAACAATGTCGCTCCCCGTACCGTCACAGAACTGCCCCCTAAAAACCACATGTGCAGAAATACATACTTGATGTCGTAGATATGTAGATGGTGCTGTTCAATTAGTTACAATCTCGCGCTCGATAGCGTGACGAAATTGCGCCCTTCATCTTTTTGTGATTGACCGAGAGCATAGGACTCTCCTTTATTTCTTTCCACATTTACAATATATACAGTTAAAAAAAGACGAAATATAACATAATTCACAACATAATACAAAAAAGGATGACATAGCTCATCATATAATAAAGTATAGTACCATGTCAGACTTTTAAAAAAGTCAGACTTAAAAAAAAGAGAGAAGTGAAGTAAAGTGAAAGAAAAAGGTGTCCCGTAAAAGCCTCAAGGGCTTGCAGTGATAGGATCGCCTGACTACAATGAGTTGGAAAACACGAAAATAAAAAAAAAATGCAACGCAGTGTTGGGTAAATTATACAAATGGGGGATCAAGTGTGAAGAAACGTGAAACTAGTAATTGGCGAGGAGAAATATTTTGAGTTGTTTTTTAAAAGACATGTTGAATTGTTAATTTCGAATGCACAAATGGACAACAGGTTTCCAAGGAAGCCACCCGCAAAAACGTCACATATGTAGGAGTAAAAGTTTACTAAGAACTTGAGCTAGTAAAGCCAACATACAAAATGATCCAACCCAGGACATCGAGGACCCTTCGTCATGTTCACTTAACTTGGAATGTTGTGATCAGAAAGTGACATTATATGGCATGTGAGAGGCATAAGACCTAAAGTGGAATATGGCTGCTGTGCTTGGGGCTATAATACAAAGAAAGAAATAAAGTTTGAAAACATCTAGGCGATAGGCTGCTAGATATTTCCTTCATGAATACAAGAAAAATTCCGTACTCCCACAGCGCCCAAGCCAAGGGCCTGGGACTCTCTACAGTACCGACAACTGCCCATGCAGTGCAAGTTAACATATTATTAAACCAACCACAATCTTATGAATACTCCAATGCCCGCAGACATCTGCCTCAACCTAGAACCCTATTGTACCCAAACGATCGCAATGTTCTCCTCACGACCTCAGTCTCACACAGCCCTTGAAGAGAGAACTGATGCATGTAGAGCATGTATCTACAATTACTGCAAAATGCACCTTGCTTAGTGTAAGTTATGCAACCAAGATGTCTATGAAATACGAATACGGGAAGGGGCTGCAAACCGGATATCTACGGGAATTTTAACACTCTTTTGATTAACGTAATTCACAGTTATGCCATTAGCAACCCAAACGCCCGAAACCGCCCGTCTTATTACTTCCTTAACTTTTGGAAACCGCACGTCCATTTTTTGATTTTTTTTTTCTGCTTCATTATTTTTTGTTCTCGTACAGATTATACAATGATGCAATTTGAAAGAGGTAAAAGGTTAACAGAAGTATGTCGAAATGATTTCTGTGACACACTAGTCTCTTGGTAAAGTCTTAATAGGCTTCAAATAAACATAACTTAAAGATAAACCAAAATATAAACATGCTGCGAGCTATTTAACATCATTTGAAAAATTGTCGAAATGACAGCAATATTGTTATACCTTCCAGTGAACCATGAGCCATATACATACAGAATCTCCAGTTGCTGAAGGGTTATATTGCATTAGTGCAGTTTCCTTTGTGGTAATTTTATTTTTTTAGTACAATATTCATCATTTATCTCGTGACCCGAAGTGGTAAAGACGTGAGAATCTGAGGAGATCAGTCGTTGTCAATTTCCTCTGCGCTGCGAAACAATGTTGGACTGTCAAGTCGTGTCCATGCTTCAGTGTTCTCCTCCAGCATTTGGGCTGTCTATCTCTGCGTCTGCCATCTTTCAAGGTTCCCTGCATAATTGTCCTGGAAAGAATGTTGTGACGGTATATATGGCCGAACCAAGACAGGTTTAGACATCTTTATAATAACAAGATGGGATTAATGAGGACATGCATGAAGAATGATTTGATCACGAACACACTCATTCATTTTCTTATTCCCCAAGAGATGCCTAGATCCTCTTGGTAGATTCAGCTGTCATTTCTGCCCTCGTACCATTGGCCTACCGTAGAATTGACACGGCCAGTGATTTGTAAAGATTCACTTTGGTTAGGAAAGTTATGTTATTGCTTCTCAAATATCTTGGTAAAATATGCCATTGCTGCTGATGCTACAGTCAGCATGGTCATGATATTTGTTGTGAAGCGATTTTCCTTGTTTAGTGTAGTACCAGGATGTTTGAAGGCATTTATTTCGTCCAGCTGCTGTCCGTTCCTGTAGATCTGTGCGCTGATGATCTTTGAACTGATTACTATAGTTTTGCTTTTTTCTTACAGGCTTATATAATTAGGAGAACGCAGTAAAATTGCCTTTACTTTTTTCTCCCTTTCATGCAATAACGCTACATGGTGGTGATATAGCTTAGAACTCATCTATTTCCCCATGCTCCGCGGCCGCAAAGCACGCAGAACATCAAGGGTGGTATTCTGAAAATCTTCCTAAGTTTCTTCCTAAGTCAAAAAATTAGGAAGTGCCTAGGAAAGACAGAATCGGTATTCTGAGATTTCTTCCTAGGCACTTCTGAATGCAAATGCCATCCTCATCCCCTCCCACGTCCTTTCTTAAGCCAATACGAAATGCCGTATCGTAAGGAAACAACCAATGAAAATCGCATATTTCTGTATGACGTAGACTTAAATACACGTGTTCGCGGCATGTCCCCTTTCTCATGCTCATTTCGTGCATCAAAGTACGCATTGCGCGCAGTGAATGACATGCGCCTATCACGATGTTTGCAGCTTGCTCTATCTTAACAACCTACTTAGGACAGGGGTGGAGCTTTCCTAAATATCTTTCTAAAATTCTTTCCTAAGTGCATTCTAGAATACCAACTTCTCCCTAAGTCAGATTTTTGCATACTCTAACTCCCTTCCTGAGTTTCTTCCTAAGTTTAGGAAAAAACTTACGAACAGACCACCAGAATACAGAATACCACTTGTAATAGGTTTTAAACTGAGTGTACCTTCACCCTGACTACAAAGATAATCCCTAACGCTACTACCATTAAAAAAAGTCTACTGTATGATAATAGCCAAATTTGGACCAACATTTACTTTAAAA
The DNA here is from genome assembly GCF_964275005.1 of Diadema setosum. Classification (NCBI taxonomy): domain Eukaryota; kingdom Metazoa; phylum Echinodermata; class Echinoidea; order Diadematoida; family Diadematidae; genus Diadema; species Diadema setosum. The sequence continues at coordinate 23,773,014 of NC_092692.1, forward strand.
AAGTCATTTAAAACTTGTCCCATCTCCTGTATACTTCTCCTTCTCATCTTCATCTTTTTTTCTTCATATTCTTCTTAGTTTCCTTTTTTCTTCTCTGTCTTCTCTTTCTTCTTCCGTTGTCGTCCTCTTCTTATTGTTATTTAAGATATTAGAATTAACGTACAAATTCACCAAAATGTTTGTGTGGACTGAGTGAACGCAGCAATATTAGTAGAATAAAAAGTGAAAATTTGAGGAAAGTCGAACAATCCGTTCCAGAGTTATACAGATTTAAAAGTTTAAGCGACTCCAGTGCAGTCGCATCACGCCCGGCGGCACACACCCCTGACGTGCACAAGTCCGTCCACTTATCATCTTCCATATAGCGCAAAGAAGAGGCCCTCCCAGCGGGAGCAACAGCCCAGTTGCGAAGCTAAGCGTGTAGAGGATAGATAGGACATGTAGAGAGGGTTCCTCGGCGCTGCCCTGAGGCGATGGTGATCAGGAAAAGCATTTTAACGGTGAAGTTACGCACGAAATGATGCCTTGGTTAGGTGGCTCAAAAGGCGGATTACTGAGGGCCTCCAGGACCTTGAGTAGACTCCAAGAGGGGAGAAGTCTCTTGGTAGGGGTAGTTGGAGGAAAAACACCCTGGATATGCAAATTAAAGTGGGGGGGGGGGGTGGTAGACACATTCGTGTCATCTTGGAACCCGCTGTGAATGGCGGCAATGGCACATCTGTAGCCCTGAATCGTGGCGAGGGCCAGGGCCCTTGTCAAATAGGTGCACTAAAAAGTCAGCCACCTTTAAGGTAGCAGAGTCGTTCTGGGGTTGATCTTGACTCCAGCACACCAATCTAAGAAGCCCACCAGGCGGGAGAGGCCAGCCTGAGAGTTGCCCTTCGGGATAATGGCCACGCAGGCAGGTGCAAGTGGTTCGAGTGGGGGGGGGGGAGGGTGTGGCTCACCTGACAGAGGCTGTGTCAGTAGATCTGGTCTGCTTGGAAGGGCTCTTAAGAACTCTGCCAACAGGCTCAGAAGCTCTGGATACCACAGTCACTTGGGCCAACATGGTGCAATCAGATGCAATAGGCGTGGAGACTCGTCAAGTGCAAGGAGAACGCATTCCCAGCCCACACCGCCACGTCTTGCATTCGGGAGCAGTACCAAGGCAGGCATATGTTCAGGGCTGCTGTGAACAAGTCTATCTCGAGAGGACCACAACAGTAATGTTGTCTGTGAAAATAAGCACAGTACGGCCCTGAACCTTCGATCAAAATGCTGGCGGGCCTGCACTTCCAGGATGCTGATGTTGGGGGTGGCAGTCGAGTGGGTCCAGGAGCCACTGGCTGTTCTCCCCCGGCAGTTACCTCCTCAATCCTGTAGTGAGGCATCCGTCCTGAGAGAGGAAGGCAGAAGCACTTTACCTCTGCAGTAGAGCAAGGATACGAGGTGTGGTACTTGTGCTCTTGTGCAGGGGGTCGCAGTGGGGGTGTAGTAGTTTAAGAGGTGTACTTGGAGCTGACACATATGTAGCCTGGAGGCCGGAAGTACATCATCCAGGCTGGCCATATACCCGAGAATCCTGAGCCAGCACCTGGTGGACGCTGTCGGCCTGGAGCATAGGGTACACGCCGCCACAGTAATTGCTTTGATATACTGGGGCGTAGGTCACGCATGCCCTCTCCAAAGATTTATAACTGCGCCCAGAAAGGTGGGGTGTTGTATTGGAGATTGACTGACTTATCCCAATCGACTATGAACTCCAGATTCTCTTCTGTTTGATGTAGGAAACTGGTTGATACGGTCTTGGGAATCTGCCACCAGAAACCAGTTGTCCAGGCAACAGTACAGTCTGAGACAGTGGAGTCTGAAAAAATCTGCCATGCAGGTGGATATGCAATGTGAACACGTGAGGGGCCGGTTTGAGACCGAGTGGAAGGGCATGATGATCGTAGGTTCTGCAGAAGCAGATCTCTGAAGGACTGTGTGATCAGGACGTGCAAGTTCACGTCCTTGAGGTCTATTGAGACCATCAAACCCCCTGTGCATAGCTTGCAGCCAAACTCCCCTTGGGGTTCCTGCACTCAGGCTGAGCCCTCAGAAGTAATCCCAATAACTGTGGTTACCCATAGGGGGCAAGGCAGCGATGCATTGGTGTGGCTGGGCATGGAAGGAGAAGCGGCTGAAAGGGGTTGGAGAAATGGCACAGCTGCGAGGTCCTGTTGGTGCATTGCGATCTCCTCTTTCTGCCGCCGTACAAACTGACCTGAAAATAACTACGGCCTCTCACAGGGAAGGCTGCGCATGAGCTGGGCACTGTGCCTCAGAGAGAATCTGAGTGCTCAGAGGGTAAGGTCATGGCACCGATGGGTCGTGTACAGGGCTGTATAAGTTGTCTGCTGCCATAGCTCGATCACTGTAAGCAGCAGCAATAATAGGTGACAGCTCTGGCGACAGTTGCTCAGGGGCATAATAATTGTAATACCTGTAATTCTGGGGCTGGAATAAAAAAGCGTGATGGAGGCAAGTTGGGCCCCTTTCCATTAAAGCATATGGCAAAGTGTGCCCGGTTGATACCATTTGCTGACTATTGCTGTCACCTGGGACAAACCACAAGGGGTCGGCATCATTCGACCGTTTTCTTGTGTGGGTGGGTAGGGGACCACTTCACTGGGTTGGCACCCTGCTCTTTGTGATGAATGAATGAAGTGTGTGTCGTGGCTAAACACACACAGGACCTCTATTTAATGTCCTCTGGCCAGTTAGACCAGTCAGATTCCACCGAGTAAAGGGCTGACCAGGGAGTGGCAGCCCTAGGCAGAGGGGTTGGGGCCCCAAAGGGGAGTGGGCGGGAGTGACTCACTGCTGAGCGCGGGAGCCAGAGGGACACCCTGAGACGGGTTAACCTGTCACTCGGCTGCCCCATAGTGGCAGTGTTGACTGGGGGCGGGTGCTGTCTTGGGGAAGCCAGCGGGGAAGACGTGCCTGTTGCTGCCACAGGCCGCTGAGGACCCGCAATGGCCCAGCCATATTTGTCGATGAGGACTTTTCTCATGCCGAACAGCCGGTGAAGCCAGGGGTAGGGGACGAAGCACAGCAGATGGTCCTGAGCCAATGTGGTGGATGTGCTACACCAGCACAAGACGGGGACTCCCGTTGCCCACAGGCTCACCCTCTCGGGAGGACTGCACTGAGGGCAGCCAGGAGCGAGAAGGCTCATGCGGGTGCCGGACTAGGGGCGGCGATTGTAATATCAGCTGACCTACCCACCAACCTAGTCCACCTCGCCCATGTATTGCACAGGGCTTTGCACAGAACTTTGCAAAATGGGAATTGCCTTCAGGAAGAGGACAGCAACACTTGCTGCAGCAGAGGGACATGCTGTAAGGGAAAAGAAATGTGAACAATAAATGTCAGAAGAAAATTTGTGTACTTAACGACCCTGTTAGGGAAGGGAAAACATGGTACATAAATATCATAAGAGTCAGACTGCAGCTCCTACTGCATTGATTACTACGCTACCCATTTATCGTACTTCTCATTTAACATATTGTCAAAATGAATCGGACATTGATGCGAGTGTAGGTTTCGCTTGGTTCCGAATAGAGGGAGCCTATGCTAGATAGACAAATATTTTGGAGAAACATTTGAATATGATTTGAATGTTATGCAGAAGGAATGTGTAGCTAGGGTGCGGTTGTGCATTGAGATAGGAGAGAGAGTGAACAATTGCACTTGAGTCGTGCTGGCGAGAGGTTTCCGAGGACGGGCTGAAACACCAAGACCAGAGCCTGACCATCTTTGAGATATATAATTCGGCTGTGTCGCTTGGTGCCATCATAGTGGACACCGCCTACCTGACATTCTAAAAAATTTAACACCCGGTAGGAAAGAATATATATATTTTTAAATTTGACTCGAGTAGTAGTAAAGGACTGTTGATATAAAAGAGTAGCAAGTACACTGGACGGTGTTCCCGAAAGTAATTCGATATGATGCTTTTTTTTGAATGCGTAATGCTCCGAAAAAAATATCTAAGCCAGAAAGAAAACTGGTCTCACAGTGAGGTTGGGTTGCTTGCTATACGCCAATAGTGAAACCGTTTAAGTAAAAGAAATGGCAATGAGGTTCTTATTTGTAACGATAATTTCTGTTTATGGTGTAATTGTTCCAGTGTTCATGTTTTAGTCCAATACTCGCAATGATTACGATATATGATAATTTGACATACATATATCGGTAGGCATACATACGATATACGATACTAGTAAGTACGATATACATCAGGATTGATAAAGAGTGGATCTGAATCGAGTGAGAATTTAATGTTAAGAAAAAGTAAGGTTTGTGTGGAATTAGGATTTGAACACTAGAAACATAATAGATACAGTGAAAAGTATGCATGAGGAGTTAATAACAGAAGCTGGTAAGAAGCGATTGTTTATCGGAGAGATTTGTACTTCTAGTAGTTTGATTCGATAGCTGGACATTTAGTAACCACCCCATTAATATCATGACGTTTCGATTAATTGGAGATGTTACACTTATGCGTTGCTAACACATCGCTTATGTATTCCACTGAATGGCAATTTGTTGCAAAAGGACTTGAAATGTGAGACAAATGAATTTTTCTTTCGTAAGAGAGAATTAAGTAAAGATAATATATGATAACTGATGAAAACGATAAATGTGGATGAAAAAGTTTGGTTGTGTTCTATATGCATAAGTGCAAGGGTAGACAATAATTTTATATACGGAGTCCCGATGAGAGTTGTATTATGACAAGGGATTTGTTGCCATATTTTGTAGCCGTTACGCAAACACTCAGTATCCGAGAAGTATCCACAATGGGATACTGTCCAGTCATCCAGTTATCACACACCCAGCTGTAGAGACAGACACCCGCGACTCCCGACCGTGTGTATCCGGCCACGCTGTGCTGCCACACCTATAAACGGCGCCGCGACAGACTGCCTGGAACAGGCATCAGCAACCCCGCGAGAACCGGCTATCCGACGCCAGTATCCGGCTTCGCCTGAGCTGCAGTCATCGAGCGGCTACCCATATCATGGAATTGCATCTAATATGTAGGGACTTTATTCATTGGGGGATCTCAATGGTAAAAATTCATGTGCTTAGGGATTTACTCAGAATATAGGAAATTGTGAAGCGATTTGTTTTTGTTTTTGTTTTTTTCTACCCGAAAGAACATTTTCGGTGAGTTTGTACTACGATCCGGGAGCAACCACATCCCACATTGCACCGACCATGCTCAAATAAAAAAGTCGGATGACAGGTATTTGGTTTGACAACGTGATTCACTGTGTTCAGTTTATTATTACGGTCGACCTCTGAGAAACCCTTTGACAATTATGTTGCCGCTCCCTTGAATGAGAACTTGCGAGGTTTTGCGAGGAAAGAGTAAGAGGGGAGGAAGTTCATTGAAGCCAGGTTGAACCCAGGTCAACATGCGCCAGCCAATCACTGAACCAAAAGTTGCTATATTTCAGCGAAATATATACAGAAGATTCATTTGAGCACAAGATCACAGTATTTTGCGACCCTGGACATAAAACTCTTCTATTTTTTTTTTCGCCACATACTTCGTGCCATAATTACGTAAATGTCTATCAAAAAAATTAGAGCTGATTTTGCCTTCATGAGAATGAGCATTTCTTTCTACTTTTAGGGGATATCCATGTGCTTAGGTTTTTACTTTGCTTATTGCAATAATTAGCTATGAAATGGCAAGGTATTGTAGCTCATTACGTATTCGTATGACCGTTCGGCGTGAATACGAGTACGATAAATGCGAGCACTTACACTTTTCGCCGCGCTGCGGTCTGATACACGCAAGAGTAACCCTGTACAGTACATGAAAAACAGATTCCCCCAAACTTAGTAATTCGGCTTCATTTAAATAAAGGAACTGGCCTTAGGAAGGTCCAAGTGGCTTAACTTGCCTAAGCTGAGAAACAAGAAATTCTGTGAAATTTCTAAGTACATGTATAAGGGCTACAAGCCAAAAACACGAGAGTCAAGGGGGGGGGGGAGGGTTGTTCCTGCCTTCTGGGGACATGAAATTGAACTAAGTTTCGCCTGACCGAGTGGCTGTCCAAAAATAAATGCTACGTGTTGGCGTGGCAGGATGGAAACATCAATTTAAAAACCTCAACGAGTCGCTACCAAGCTAAAGTGCTTGACGGACTTAAGAGGACTAACAAACGGTTTAGCTACGCGTAAGAGCCCCCCAAACCCCGGGGCTGCACCTGGACACGGACAAGGACCCCATTTATAGGAAGAGAACCGATGCGAAAGGCGAGGCTTCTTTAATATTCCTTTAAAGCGATGGTACAGTTTCCGTTGAGCGTCTCTAGTCGAGGAGGTGCGTGCCGCCGGGCCCGTGCTCTCAGCTGCTGTTTTTGTGTTTGTTTCTCTGTGTTATTATGCTCTTGGTTTCGGGCGTAGCCAGTATGATACAATAACATACTGTGAGGGACGGGCGGCCAGGTGTTTTACATGTAGATATAACACTCTTTCCTTCGATAAATGAGTGTTTGTGTGTGAACAGCAAGGGCAGATATCAAATATTTATATGAAGTTGACCTCGTGTAACCATCACGATTTAACCATATAATAGAAGCGCTTTGTTTGGATCAGGTACGCCTCTACGGTGAGACTTTGTGGGTCTTAAAAATTGACTGAAAAACACAACAAATCACACTACATTCCGGGGGTTGCTTGCCACTGACCCTTGACCCAAGCACGCGAATTTCCCATGATCATCCCCGGACCAGCAGCCCTCCCCTACACTCAGAGAAGAATGAAAATCAAGACTTTAAGCCCACTGAATATGTTGAGGAGGGGGGAAAACGCATTTCAGCACAAAAAACAGTTATTTCAGGCCCTCAGAAGTGGCGATAGTCAGTGTAACATGTCGTCTGCTGGTGCATCACACTGGAGGTCGCCATTTTGACGGCCGAATTCACGCACCCCAGCGAAGGTGTGAAGTTTTTGCGGAATACTGCAAAACGAAGATCCCGGATGTGCGCGACTGAATGCAATGCAATACGCACATAAAGTAAACAGAGAGCGGGAGCAGACAGCCGACACGATGGTCTACTGCCAAGCATTCGGCTGCCAGAATGTCTCCGGCAGAGGCCTTGGCAAGATTTTTCACACGATTTCAAACAAGGAAAAGAATCCTTAATTATTCAGCAAGTGGGCTGCAGCAACTAAAGTCGAAAAATTTCTAAATGCAAAATATAAATGAAGTCGACACGACGTAATTTGTTGCGACCACTTCGTGGAAAGTGATTGGGAGCTCGACATGAGAGCGAAGCTGACGGGGTCGAAGGAGAGAAAGGAGTTAAAAGAAAGCGCTGTCCCGTCAGTTTTTAAGCACAGATCATCTACAGCTTCACGAGAATCAACGTTAATACTTATTTCTACGATGGACTCGAAAAGAGTGAGTGAATAAATGAATATTTTGCATTATTTGATTACTTTTTCTTCAGCCCCTGTCCAACTGAAATCACGTTGTCTTGTTGTTACACTGTTGGTTAGATTAGTCTTGAGCGCGAAGCGCCCCTCTTTAGACTATCGTGATGGGTTCGCGATCTTGCAAGTGGATGCACGATTTTGGACACGACGTAAGCCTGACAATTGAGTATATGAATATAAAAACGATAAGTCCAATGTTTGGCCAAATTGAGTTAGATGGAAATGGAAATTATGGAATTATGGATCCTAAACGTTAGTTCTAGGCCGTGGCAGTGCAGCAGTGCATGCAGCGCGTAGCGAACGACACCACTGCACTGTTAGACCGGGGGCCCAGAAGATTTATTCAGCTGAAAAGGGTCACACTTTTTTATGGTCTCATCATATTAGGATGTGGCCAAGGGTCAATAAAATGAATTGCTGGCAAGTCACATCCTGTACCATCAGCCTAGGGGCCACAAAAAGGGGGCCCGAAAAATGCATTTATTCAGCCGAAGGGGGTCACGGACAAAAGTTGGTAGGTATTGTTCCTTTGGGTGTACCTATCATGAAAACAGCAATGCCAGCTATTTTATTCTGTACGGGGCCCCAGACAGTAGCCCCAAAGGGCTCCACCCATATATGGTGGTATTCAGCTGAAAAGGGTCACGGCTAATTTCTTTTGCAATGGAAGTAGTACCCATCAGGGATATCCAAAACGCCAAAGCCAGTTATCTCATCCTGTACGGGGCACCAGACAGTAGCCCCAAAGACTGATTTTATTCAGCTGAAAAGGCTCACCGCTAATTTCTTTTGCAATGGAAGAAGTACCCATCAGAGATATCCAAAACACCAAAGCCAGTTATCTTATCCTGTACGGGGCCCCGGACAGTAGCCCCAAAGTGTCCCCCCCCCCCCCCCACACACACACATTGATTTTATTCAGCTGAAAAGGGTCACGGCTAATTTCTTTTGCAACGGAAGTAGTACCCATCAGGGATATCCAAAACGCCACAGTCAGTTATCTTATCCTGTACGGGGCCCCAGACAGTAGCCCCAAAGTGTCCCCCCCCCCCCACACACATTGATTTTATTCAGCTGAAAAGGGTCACGGCTAATTTCTTTTGCAATGGAAGTAGTACCCATCAGAGATATCCAAAACACCAATTCCAGCTATTTCATCCTGTACGGGGCCCCAGACAGTAGCCCCAAATTGCCCCACCCATATACTGTTAATCAGTTGAAAATGGTCTTGACAAATTCTTTTGCAATGGAAATACTACAACCTACTGAACCGAGATATCCCATACACCAAAGCAAATCATCTTATCCTGTACGGGGCCCTATATAGGATACAGTTACGTAGCCCAGAAATACCACCTTATACGATTTTTTTTAAGAGCTGAAAAAAGAGTCATGACTAATTTCTTTTGCAATGGAATTAGTACACAACAGCGGAGATACTCAAAACAATAAACCCAGTTATCTTATCCTGTAATGGGGCCTTAGTATTGTGGTCTAGATCCCCCCCCCCCCATTCCCGCACATAATACGATCTTATATAGCTGAAAACAGCCACGGCTAATTTCTTTTGAGATGGAAGTAGGCCCTGTATAGTACACACCAGATATACACAAAACACCAATGCATTTGTGTGCGTGTGTGTGTGTGTGTGTGTGTGTGCGGGGTCTCAGCCAGTAGGCAAGAAATGCCCCCTGAATGATTTTAAAAGGTGCTAACTTCTTTTGCAATGGAACAGGTACACAACAAGATACCCAAAACACCAAAGCCAGTTACTAGTATTATCCTGATATACGGCTAATTTCTTTTGCAATGGACGTAGTGCGCAAAAGTGATAACCACAGCACCAAAGCGAGTTGTATTATGCTACACTAGGCCCCAGACAGTATAGCCCCAATGTGCCCCACCCATAAGGTGTTTGTTTGTTTGTTTGTTTTTTGTTTGTTTTCTTTGGGTTTTTGTTGTTGCTGTTGTTGTTGTTGTGTTTTAGCTGAAAAGCGTCATGGCTACTTTCTTTGTTTGCAAAGGAAGGAGTACTCAACAAAGATACCCAAAGCACAAATGCCAATTATTTTGTCCTTTACGGAGACCCACAGTAGCCCAGAAATGCCATCTCATATGATTTTATTCAGCTGAAAAGGGTCATGACTATTTCTCTTTTGGCAGTTGAATTAGTACAGCTGAGATACACCAAACATCAAGGCCAGTTATTTTATCCTGTACGCAAGGCCCTCTATACAGTAGCCCACGATTAAGCGCCCCATGCCCTAATTTTTTTTTTCAATTAACTGGAAAGATTCATTACTAATTCCTTTTTCGATAGATGAAGTACATAACAAAAATGCCAACAACACCAAATTCAGCCATTTTATCCTGTACATGCTGCATACGGGGCCCAAAATAGTAGACAAGAAGTACCCCCATATGATTTTTAAGGAGATTCATGGCTAGTTTCTTTTGCAATGGAAGTTGTAAACAAGAGTGATACCCTACACACTAAAGCCAGTTATGTAATCCTACATAGTAGCACTGAAGTGTTCCACCTCCTTCTGGTTTTATTTACCTGTAATGATAATAATAATAATAATGATAATAGTGAAAATAACAATAATAATCAAAACAACAACAATAATGATAATAATCATCATCATCATCATGGCTGATTTCTTTTGCAATGAAATTAGTACACAACAGCTGAGATATACGAAACACCAAAGCCAGTTATTTTATCCTGTCCTGGTCTCGAGACAGTAGCCCAGAAATGCCCCAAATGGTTTTAGCAAAATGTCATGACTGTTTTTTTTTTTTTGTGATGGAAGTGGTACACAACTGAGATATGCAGAACATGAAAGCCAGTTATTTTTTCCAACATTTGGCCACAGACAGTAGCCCAGAATTGTTCTAGGAAGTCAAGGTTATGATCCTCAATTTTTTTCATAATTCTTTCTATGTCTTCTAGAGATATACGTCTGCATCTTTTGTGCTGTCATGACTATAAAAAGATGAATTTAATCTGCAGTACTGGTACACGTAGGCCTATAATGACATGTATGAAAGAGAAGGGGCTATACAGAACAACCAAGTCGAGTTATACAAGGTAAAAAAATATGATACTTTTACTGCTTAAGCCTCTCTTACATCCCGTCGTGCGTGTTTAGAGATCGTGCGGACTAGGAGTTCCTGTCAGGCGTGGAGTTGTCGCAGGCTGAAAATTAAATCGGAGGGGAAGTATGTAGTAAGTACGTAATGAGTGGGTGTGTCTCGCTCAAAAAGTGAGGCCCGCAAGTGGTCTGTACGCATTTTTGGAAGTAGGAAGAAGTAAGGAGCACGCAAGATCTCTACTTCTGTCGCACACAATGAGTGGGATAATTGTACGTGAATTGCAAGTGATGCGTACGTTTTCAGAAATCGTACTTACGAAGTAAGAGAAACGTATGAGAAACGAAAGGAGCATGGAAGTGTTAAGCAAGACAATTGTGCGTCAAATTGGAAGAACGCAGGGATAATCACAATAATATAAAAGGGTGCACTGAGTCTCTTCATCATTCATGTGGACTCACTGCAGAAAATGTCGACGCAGAACTGAAAGCACGTTGTCCGTATCAGCTTTTATATAGGAGCACGATGCACTTGAACATGTTTCAACATGTACTTCTGACACACTTTTTATCGTGCTGATCACGTTCGTCCTGTGAGTGTGACGTACTTCACAATACGGTAGTAGTACTCACCACGCATTTTGGAAGTAGGTAATCGGTACGGAGGAAGTGCGCTCACCCCCCTTTTGTTAACACGTACATTGAAAGCAAGTGGAAAGTAAGAGCCTCTTGCGTGGCAAGTACGCCTTCGTGGGAAAATACCCCCCAAAATTGATGCATGTTTTGCCTGCGTTACACGCACGCCTATCGAACTTACTCAGTACTTGCGTACTTGCGTACTCCGAGCGTGCCCCACGCGTGCTAATTGTCGCAGCCAGGTCGTAGCGAAAAACTGGCCGGCCAGTTTTTAGGCTGCGTGCTATGCGTCGTGTTTGCGACCACCAAAAAAAGTACTTTCCACTTGCGTGCATCTCACTACTTGGACCATTTTTTTTGCACGCAAACCACTCGTAGCACCACGCACGACCGGATGTAAGAGAGCCTTTAACAGTGTATGAATGAAACAAAAAGTCACATAGAAAGACACGTTAAGATGTTCTCACTTTTTTTTTTTTTTTAAAAGAAACAGCATGATGTAAATTTGAATGAACACGTTTGGAATTTGACTGCCTTTCGCGAAACTGAATGACTGAAATACCCTTTTCGGCAAGTCAAGGCGAATTTGAATGAACGTATGGTCCCAGCAAATTTGAATACCCATTTTCCGAATTCGAAAGCCACATGTGCAAATTTCATTGATCGAAATGCTAAATTGAACGCACAAATTACAATTTTGAAAGACAGACTGTGCGATAACGAGGGTCGTTCTAAAAATTGAATGAACCTTCTATCAAATGAACCGACAAAAGTGCGAAATTGGCTGGGAAAACCCTACTATATATGCTTTGGTATTTTGGGTATCTATGATGTATACTAAGGCCTACTTCGATTGTTAAAGAAAAACAACGATGACTCTTTTCAGTTAAATGATATCATAATATGTGGGGGAGGGGCACTCTATGGCTACTGTACCGGGCCCAGTACAGGATGAGATGACTGGTTTTCGTGATTTTGTCATCTATTTTGTGCACTATGTATGATTCCTTTGCAAATTGCTTTGGTGTTTTGCTACTGTAGCCTATAGGACCCCGTATACAGGAGAAGATGACTTGCTTTGGTGTTTGGGATATCTCTGTTCAGTAGGCCCTAATATTTCCATTGCAAAAGAATTTGTCAAGACCGTTTTCATCTGATTCACAGTATATGGGTGGGACACTGTGGAGCTACTGTTTCGGGCCCCGTACAGGATAAAATAACTGGCTTTGGTGATTTGGATATCTCTGATAGGTACTTCTTCCATTGCAAAAGAAATTAGCCGTGACCCTTTTCAGCGGATTAAAATCAATGTGTGTGTGTGTGTGTGTGTGTGTGGGGGGGGGGGGGCACTTTAGGGGCTACTGTCTGGGGGCCCCGTACAGGATAAAATAACTGGCTTTGGTGTTTTGGATATCTCTGATGGGTACTACTTCCATTGCAAAAGAAATTAGCCGTGACCCTTTTCAGCTGAATAACATCATATGGGTGGGGCCCTTTGGGGCTACTGTCTGGGGCCCCGTACAGGATAAAATAGCTGGCATTGCTGTTTCATGATAGGTACACCCAAAGGAACAATATCCACCAACTTTTGTCCGTGACCCCCTTCGGCTGAATACATGCATTTTTCGGGCCCCTTTTTGTGGCCCCTAGGCTTACGGTACAGGATGTGACTTTCCAGCAATTCATTTTATTGACCCTTGGCCAAATCCTATATGATGACACCATCAACAAGTGTGGCCCTTTTCAGTTAAATAAATCTTCTGGGCCCCCGGTCTATGTGTAATGTATAGTAAGGCCACCGTGTATTCCCCGTTTTTGATTCCTCCGAGCGAGCTGCACAGCGTAGAACTGCGAGAGAAGGAGGTCCAGGACTAGAAGTAGGCCTAAAGCGGCTTTGTTATCGAGATCATCTTCAAAATCGGTCTTAGTTTCTTAAAATAACTCCTAAACCGTACCTGATATGTTGTACTTCTGCTGCAATTTACGAAATTCCTCCGTTACTCGAAGCAGTCACTTTGAGGTTGAGCTGAACTGCATTGATTGCACACGTACATACACGCCATCGCACCACAGATTTCTGCGATGACAATGGCACCGCGCGTACGAGTAAACGCCAAGCGAACTGGAGTTTATAATTCGAGACTACGTGCAATTTTTCTTGTGGGAAACTGCTCGTTATCAATTTGAAGCTGAAAAATTATTACCCTCATTTTTTCACAAATCGTGAATATACAAATCAGTGACATTAATTAAATAATAAAATATTACTAACATTTATATATATATATATATATATATATGAGCCGTGACGCGAGAAAAGGACCCTCAGGCCGTAAAATACCGAAATTGAGTTTTCACCGCCACAATGAAGAGCGAATTCTCATGTATTTAGATATGAAAACCGTTTTCTGAAATTCCACTCCTAAGTGCCCCAATTATGAAATTAAAAAAAGCATGTTTTGCCCAAATCTTGCCACTATTTAACGCGTTTATGCATGCTCGCGCGTAAGTCATGGACGGGGAACACGGTGCCCCTTCAACAACTCATAGTCCCACAGGTTTGATGCCTTAATCATCAGAGTAAATAGGGAGTTTTCGATTGGGTGAACGAGAAGGACGTGCCGCCGAGCGCAACCGCACGTCAAGGCGTCACGTCTGTACGTTGACCTGCTGCTAAAACACATTTCGATTTCGGGCGCCGGCGTCACGTCTTGTGGCGTGTGCAGGAGGTAACCTATGCCTTGCGTGCATATATGCGGAATTTGTGACTCGTTTCTGTACTTGTAATATTTATTTTGTCTTTGACTAGATGCGTATCCTGGGAGGAATTACGTGGATTTTAAAACATGATGCATGGTAAGACTACTAGGCAAATGCACTGCTGCACTAGCTAGGCCAAAAGCACCAAGATCTGTTTGCGTACAGCATTACGTGTAAATGCATGTGTGGGACTACGGTAGGCAGTTGCAAAGTGCGAAACAGTGAAAACGGGCAAATAAAGTAGGTACCAGAGGTTGTAATTCATATGTCAGCGCTGCTGCTGTGACGTATCAAGATCATAAGCTTTCATGTAATTAGAATGTGAATATTCTCTCGAAAGAAAAAGGAAAACAGGTGAACTGAGCACGGATCTCCCGAGAGTCATCGTGCTCTTTCGCACGATACCCGAGAGCAGTGGCGTACCGTGGGTCAAGACATTGGGGGGGGGGGGGCACCTCATGGCAGCAACATCAGAATTGCATAACGTAACAATTAAATGCGAGCGAGCGGAGCGAGCGAACTTGAAAGTTTTGACATTTTACAGTCCCCAAACTGCCGTTTGTAGCTATATATAATAATATATGTATGTATATATATACAAATATATATATATTTGCTTTGGAAATTAAGGGGGTTGCACCGGGCGCAACTGCTGGCAGTTGCTGGCAGTAACATCACGAGAATGGCATAACGATTAAATGCGAGCGAGCTTGAAAATTTTGACACTTAACAGTCCCCAAACTGCCGTTTGTAGCTATATATGGCATATAACGGTTAAATGCGAGCGAGCGAAGCGAGCGAGCTTGAAAATTTTACATTTTATGTTCCCAAAACTGCCGTTTTTAGGTATATTTTTTCGCTTTGGAAATTAAGGGGAGGGGGCGCACCGGGCGCAACTGCTGGCAATTACTGACAGCAACATCAGGAGAACTGCATAGCCATTAAATGCGAGCGAGCGGAGCGAGCGAGCTTGAAAATTTTGACATTTTACAGTCCCAAAACTGCCATTTGTAGCTATATTTTTTCGCTTTGGAAATTAAGGAGAGGGGGCGCACCGGGCGCAACTGCTGGCAATTACTGACAGCAACATCAGGAGAACTGCATAGCGATTAAATGCGAGCGAGCGAAGCGAGCGAGCTTGAAAATTTTGACATTTTACAGTCCCCAAACTGCCATTTGTAGCTATATTTTTTTCGCTTTGGAAATTAAGGAGAGGGGGCGCACCGGGCGCAACTGCTGGCAATTACTGACAGCAACATCAGGAGAATTGCATAACGTTTAAATGCGAGCGAGCGAAGCGAGCGAGCTTGAAAATTTTGACATCTTATAGTCCCAAAACTGCCGTTTTTAGCTATATTTTTTCGCTTTGGAAATTAAGGGGAGGGGGCGCACCGGGCGCAACTGCTGGCAATTACTGACAGCAACATCAGGAGAATTGCATAGCGATTAAACGCGAGCGAGCGGAGCGAGCGAGCTTGAAAATTTTGACATTTTTTTTGACAGTCCCAAAACTGCCGTTTGTAGCTATATTTTTTCGCTTTGGAAATTAAGGAGAGGGGGCGCACTGGGCGCAACTGCTGGCAATTACTGACAGCAACATCAGGAGAATTGCATAACGTTTAAATGCGAGCGAGCGAAGCGAGCGAGCTTGAAAATTTTGACATCTTATAGTCCCCAAACTGCCGTTTTTAGCTATATTTTTTCGCTTTGGAAATTAAGGGGAGGGGGCGCACCGGGCGCAACTGCTGGCAATTACTGACAGCAACATCAGGAGAATTGCATAGCGATTAAATGCGAGCGAGCGGAGCGAGCGAGCTTGAAAATTTTGACATTTACAGTCCCAAAACTGCCGTTTGTAGCTATATTTTTTCGCTTTGGAAATTAAGGAGAGGGGGCGCACCGGGCGCAACTGCTGGCAATTACTGACAGCAACATCAGGAGAACTGCATAGCGATTAATTGCGAGCGAGCGAAGCGAGCGAGCCTGAAAATTTTGACATTTTACAGTCCCCAAACTGCCGTTTGTAGCTATATTTTTTCGCTTTGGAAATTAAGGAGAGGGGGCGCACCGGGCGCAACTGCTGGCAATTACTGACAGCAACATCAGGAGAATTGCATAACGATTAAATGCGAGCGAGCGAAGCGAGCGAGCTTGAAAATTTTGACATTTTATAGTCCCAAAACTGCCGTTTTTAGCTATATTTTTTCGCTTTGGAAATTAAGGGGAGGGGGCGCACCGGGCGCAACTGCTGGCAATTACTGACAGCAACATCAGGAGAATTGCATAGCGATTAAATGCGAGCGAGCGAGCTTGAAAATTTTGACATTTTACAGTCCCAAAACTGCCGTTTTTAGCTATATTTTTCGCTTTGGAAATTAAGGGGAGGGGGCGCACCGGGCGCAACTGCTGGCAATTACTGACAGCAACATCAGGAGAATTGCATAGCGATTAAATGCGAGCGAGCGAGCTTGAAAATTTTGACATTTTACAGTCCCAAAACTGCCGTTTTTAGCTATATTTTTCGCTTTGGAAATTAAGGAGAGGGCCTGGGCGCACCGGGCACAACTGCTGGCAATTACTGACAGTAACATCAGGAGAATTGCATAGCGATTAAATGCGAGCGAGCGAAGCGAGCGAGCTTGAAAATTTTGACATTTTACAGTCCCAAAACTGCCGTTTTTAGCTATATTTTTTCGCTTTGGAAATTAAGGAGAGGGCCTGGGCGCACCGGGCACAACTGCTGGCAATTACTGACAGCAACATCTGGAGAATTGCATAACGATTAAATGCGAGCGAACGAAGCGAGCGAGCTTGAAAATTTTGACATTTTACAGTCCAAAAACTGTCGTTTGTAGCTACATATATATATTTTTTCGCTTTGGAGGGAGGGGGCGCCCGGTGCTTTTGCGCCCCCTGGATCCGCCACTGGTAGTCAAGGGTGTCGGTTTATGTTCATGATTGGGGGAGGTATGACCAGCGAGGGGGCGTCGAAGTGACCAAGCGGGAGAAGGATGTCCAAAATCTGCACTTTATATATAGATCATCCCCTGATTTGTTTGTGTTTGTGAGTGTGTGTGTTTCATATAGATGGAAAAGTTAGGAAATAGCCAAGGCCAAGTCTTATTATTGGCAATGCAAGGCATTTGATAGACTAGTATGTAAAGCAACACTGCAAAATCAATGATCAAGCTTTGATAGCAAATGTGTACAACCTATCAAACATCACATTGCGCAACATTGCAGCGACTCTTTTTGCCATTCCGATGTTCTGAGCACACTGCGCACATCCTGTAATTGTATTCAAAATGCCAACCAGGAATCACACTGAATCACAATCTTTTGTCGTCTCCGGGCTTTTTGAACTATGTTTCACTATAATACCTCTTTATATCGATGGTTAAAAGAAATCTTAGAAAAATATCTTTTTTCTTGATCATCCTTCCATGTCGATTTCAAAAGTAGTTTACCAACCCTTGAATTACTATTTTGGTATTTTTTTTTCTTTTTTTCTTCTTTTTTTCTTCTTTTTTTTTTACCAGCGGATTGGGGGGGGGGGGCACGTGCCCCCCCCCATGCCCCCCGTAGTTACGCCACTGCCCGAGAGGAGTGTGACGTCATAGCAAGGTGGGTTGAGCGCTTCGCAACCGATTTGGGTGGACGGTGATAACCGGGATTAACGCGTTCGAAATTTGTGCGATGAGCCGAGGGTCGACACTCGCGCATGCGCAGTACGTAGAAACTACGTCATAACAGGGTGACGCCTGGCTCAACTTGCAAATCGAAAAGTCCCTAGTGTCTTTCTCCCAATTCTTGTGATGGATGATTTGATGTAAAAATTAAGTATTCTATGAAATCATCGTTGCCATGACAACCATAAAAATAAGAGTTGCATTTAAACGAATTTGGGCTTTCAATATAAAACACGCATTAGAGAAACAAATCGTGGGATATGGTAACAGAATGTATCCGATTGAGAAGTGGACGTGTGAATGTGTGTGTGTGTGTGTGTGTGTACTTGTGTGTTACGTGTATGTACATGGTAGATTTGTGTGTCTGTCTGTTTGTGTTTGAGTGTGTGTAGGCCTGTGTGTGAGTGAGACAGGAAGATGATAAGAGACCATGTTTTTTTCGTGCGTGTCTAATGTAAACTATAGTCATGCAAATAATGTTTGTGTTGGATTGTGTTCCCCTGCATGGGAAAGTGGGTGTGTGTGTGTATGTGTGTACTTCTGTGTGCACTTGCACGTATGTATATTGTATGTTTATGTGTCTGTCTGTTTGTGTCTGTTTGAGTGTATGTGTGTGCTGAGACAGGAAGAGGATAAGGGACCATGTTGTTTGTCTTGTATGTCAAATGTACACATGGAAATAACGTTTGAATGTGTTTGGCTGTATATTAAGCCATTATTGTGTTCCTCCGCATGTGAAAAAGTCTATAAACAAGCTTTATATTTTAAAAAGTTGCATACATGAGTGTTTGGCTGTGTGATATAGCTGAAATGCTACGAACAGGGCCATGGTTAAAAATGAATGCAGCCGTGTTTGTGCAGGCCTATGGCGGAACATCCCGGCACTGTTACACATACAAGATGTAATGTGTTTTTGCAAAATATACAATCTAGATGTAGCAATAATGTGCGGATTTTATACTAGCAAAGTAGGATGGAATTAATCATGGCCTATTTTAACCCTTCTTTTACAATTACATTACAAAAGTAAACTAGAATCATGTCACTGGGGTAAGAGTTCTCCGATTATACATCCATTCATTTAACATAGGCCTACATGTGCAAAAACACACACACATACACACATACGTACAAAGAAGTACCGGTATACTGCATGCACTATGCAAACAAAACTGCAACATACATAATTCACACATACTTTTAAAACAGTATCAAAATGAAAATGAAAAAGAATACATATAAAATTGTAGGCCACATGCTCCATGTGGAATTTGTTGGAGTACAGAGTTATTACATTTGCAACACTTTAATCTCTTCCCATGCCACATAGACCCCGTTTACAGTGCGAGGTTCGGCCGCGGCTCGGCCACGGCTCGGCCCAGCCCCGCTTCAGTGTAAACGCGCAAAAGGCCAAATGCGGGGCCAAAATTGGCCTCGCTCTGGAGGTGGTCTCGGCCGCGGCCGAGCCCGGCCTTTTCTCAGTGTAAACGCAAACTGGGCCAAATGCGCGGCCAATTTTAGTCTGGCTTCCAAACCCTCTGCCCGTACTATTTTCACTATTCAGGATATTAACCCCCTTAACGTCGAAAGCTAGTATAGTTTAAGGTGGTTTTGTCCTGCACAGGATTTTTCCTTCGGCGAAGGCCTTTGCCCGAACGGCGACTTCGTCGCCACGGAATCCAGTTGGCAAAGTGTCTGAAAACCAGACTATACCAAATTGCGTTTGTTTACAAGCAGAGCGCCACTACGACAAAATATTGAAAGGTTTGAATTAAAAGCGCGGCCGAGCCCAGCAGTGTAAATGGACAAAATTGCGAGGCTCGGCTGCGGCCGAGCCCGGCCCCGCACTGTAAACGGGGTCTTAATGAATCTCAACTCCATCAAAGACAATGCATAATGCAGTGTAGATAATTTAATACAATTCTT
The DNA here is from genome assembly GCF_964275005.1 of Diadema setosum. Lineage (NCBI taxonomy): Eukaryota > Metazoa > Echinodermata > Echinoidea > Diadematoida > Diadematidae > Diadema > Diadema setosum. Next base: position 23,792,605 of record NC_092692.1, read on the forward strand.
TTCTCTTCATTCTTCAGTGATTCTCAAGTGGAAAGTTTTAAGTGAGATTTCTGTTGGTTTCCATGCTTCCCATACCCTGATGAAATTACTGTTTTCACGTTACATTAATATCAGCCAAAGCTTAGCTACATGTGAAGGATAGTAAGTCATCATATGTATCCTTTTCCCCCCTGATATTAGACACAGAAAAACAGAAAAGAAGAAACATGTATGTCAACTGCCTCAAGATGAGGCTAGCTACATACAAGTTTTTCTCTCTTGGGCTCACTAAAAAAGACTGGATGTCTCATTGATATCGACCACAGTCTACTAATACATGAGCTGACTAAATCACAATATCATTTGCACATTATTAGTAAGCTGACAGCAAAACAGTGGAAGTGAAGAGGAGACTTCTATGCTTATAACTTTTTTGAACAAGTCAACTGTGAATACTTGCAATTGCATAGTGTCATTTATAAACACATGTCAACAAAAGACAATACATAAAGGATATGGTAACTCCTGGAAGAAAACCTAAGAATGTTAAGTTATCTGAAGATGCATTGAAATTGTTACCGGTAAATTCATAGTGGAGTACTGATATGCCATGAGCATTCATATGGTCTTCCACAACCAGCAATGTCTTGAGGGCATGATAATTACACTTGCCTTCTGGCCAATTACATACAGTAGGGTGGATTTTTTTTTTTTTTAGCTAAGTAGCTGTACTCAAGTACATTTGTACATGTAGGCTATGATAATGTGCAGCATATATGCTGCACACATGCATGGGGCGAAACATGTTTTCAACCATGATCCAAGTTTCCAAACCAAAGAGCAATACCAGTATCTGCTCTAAGAGTGAAATACAGTAGGAAGCACAAAGTGGACAAGTATGTCAATAAGTTGAGGACGACACTTCATAAATATATCATGAGGCCTCAGTCTCTTGGGCTGGGGGCAGGTGACATCTTGTAAGAGGGAAGGTGTCATGTGCTGGAAGACATTCAAAGCGCTCTGTCGAGTGTTGGTCCAGTAGATATCAGCCTTGCTGGGTAAATGCTTGTTTTGAGGAACCACTCCAATTGTCTTGAGTATACCCAGTCTTTCTTTTTTTCTTTCTTTTTTTCGTTATCCCAGAGGTGTTCCCTCACACAAACAATTCGTGGCTGATTATGGTAGAAGTGAAAGTACGAAAAATTTCTGATCTCAGACAGCTCCCTGTAAACGGGACAGGCACGCCTTCCAGTCTAGCAATTACCAACCCTACCAGAATCGTGAAGGGAGATGACTTGTCCACCACTTTTGAAACTGCTGAAAACTCCTCAAGGCTGTCACAGTCAGACCTAGAAATTATGAATATTTTGAAAGTTAATATTATTCTATTTCTTCGAAGGTTTAAGGTCATACTCAATACTAGAGTGTCATTACAGAAGAAAAGGGACCATGCAGGTTACAGAAATGGAATGATTAAGACAGATTAAATCAGATTTGAAATGTAAACTCAAGGAATTAGTTCTACACCTCATCAGCCAGTGCAAGATGCATTTTAATACAAAGCATATTAATTACCAAAAATATATTATGACTGTATGATTATGTCTTCTGATTTGGTTTACAGATCCAGGTATTCATAGTAAATGAAAAGGATAGGCCATGATAACAAATGATTCCTTTTTTAAAAATTCAAATTATAGTTATAGTTCTACTTTACAGTCATAAGGTTGTTACTAAAACTCAACATTCGATACTATTACAGCATATAGTGTAATTAGCTGATGCACAGCACAATACAAACCTGCAATGTAGTTGTTTGATCCTGCCAAATCCTTTATTTACCAGACACCGAGTACGTCTCCTCTCCATCTGACCGTGTTCCAGTTCTGTGTGCAGAGTAGGGTTGTCTGCTTGTTCAGGTATACTACTACTAGCACAGCCAAGTTTTTATTCTGCCCTGAAATATGAGAACAAATGCTTATTCTGATTAATGTGGGGACTGTACAGTGGGATTTTTAAAATCAAAATAGTGGTATTGATGCCTACAACTTTGTGGACTGTTGTGTTCTCCCACTGATGTATTACAAATTAGTCATTCACAACAATCATTTATTTCAATTGGAGAGAATAGAAAAAGAAAAAATGAATACCGGTACTACACCCAATGATCAGCGATATGACAGGTGAAAGAACCTTCACAGTCACTATATCATTACATGAAATCTGGAGAATAATATTCCCTTGGCATTTAGACAGTGGGTACCTACCCATAAACTCCTATAACAATGCTCTGAAACATAAGTTGACAATAAACACTTATTATGAATAGGCCTAATTCTACAGTACCAGAATAACAAATGTAAATGGTTACATTATATATGAGTCGATGAGATATGTCTTTGTAACCAAAGTTTAGCATTTAAAGTCTTTTGTGGAAAATATGAGAGAACTGATTTTGTCCTTTGGGCTTGCCCTTTGATACTTCAGCCTCATAAAGGTTCTAACTGGTTTGTACGCTAGTCCCTACATCGTTTTTTCGGATTTTTTTTGGATACATGTAGAACAACCCAGTATTTAATAATTACCAAGACTACTATTAAGTATTAAGACCTAGTTTGATTTACCAATGTAGAATTCAGTTATGCAGTAAAACTGTCAAGGAGCAAATGTAGTTGTAGAACTATCTTGCTGACATTATACAGATGTCACAATCTCAAGTAGGCCCAACCTTGTTTGACTTTGATATCAGAAACCTACACTTGAACAAGTCAAAGCTGAACCACATGCATTTGTAAGTTGTTGCCTGAACTAAGCACTCAGAAATTATCTTCACCGCTAAAACACAGGATTGCTGAGGACAGTTTTAATACGGGCAGTAGCTTATTTTGACATATTATATGAGAGGAGCGCTAAGATTAAATGTAACAATGTCATACATCTAAGCATCGTCAGACACAATGTAGGCCTACGGAAACGTTTGAGAGCGTCAGCATACTGTAACAGCAGGTCCCCAACGAAAAATTGAAAGATTGGGACTGCGCTGAGCACAGACTTGACCGATTTTTTTCCATTAATTTAACATCAAATTCAGTGTATGTTCTTACCACTTCACCATTGGAGACCCAATGTTGATATTCACCTTGAGTTAAATAATCAAAATACTCCAGGCGCCGTAGAAAAAGACGTCGTGGACGGGGTGATAAAGTTGATTCGAGCTGACTCCACGTGAAGCAAAGGTGTACAACGAGCTGAAATCTTTTTGATGGCGCGTATTGCTTCGTCAAACTTCCGCGCCGTTTTCTGGCGTTTGTGCGCGTCAGAGGTAAGGGCCCTTTTCTCGCGTCACGGCCCATATATATATTTGATTGGAATTATTATCACAAATACGGCAAAATTGATTAAACAAATCGAGTATATATGAATTGTATTTACGGTGAAGCTTGACCAATGAGAGACTGATGCTATCTTTTCCGCAAAAAAGTCACACCCGCATGACGAGCGGAGGCACCTTCGAAACAATGGCTGCGTGCAGAGACGGAAACATGCCCACTCGGAGCTCTCAAATTCTCTGATTTTTCTTTTTCTCTTTTGAAAAATCTTATAAGATCGTTCCCTGGGCGAATGTGGGAAGTTATCAACACCCAATCTAATGAGCAGAATTCATGTTTTGGGTTTATTTCCTCAGGCTTTTAAATAAGAACTAGAAAAACAGTTCTCCGTCTCCAGATTTGACAGTAATCGTCCTCCTTAAATTTAACATTTATAAAAACATAAATGAAATATAATAAGATTTTATACCTTGTGAAAACTACAAAACATTAAGGTACTCACTTCTCTCACGCCTTCAAGGTTTATTGAAATGTAATTTAATATTTTCATAGGAAGAAAAAATACAATCAAGGATCGATGATTAGGACCGTGTATTTAAGTAGCATAGCATCGCATTGGCTTTAGACTGCCCTATATTAATGTACTACTTTGAAAACGTATCAGACAAACCTGCTGTTATCATGAAAACTGTTACCTGATATATCAACTTTCTTGATTATATTCATTTGTTTGTGAATATGCAATAAGATGAATCAAATATAAAACGGTGGTGAAAGCACATTGCTTCAGCAAGTACAGATTATAAGTCCGTTATATAAGAGAACATCACATGACAATTTGTATACAGCAGTGAGTGATGTAAATGAAAATTTTTGATTGCATAGTAAAAGCGATATACCTTCTCCATTTGATTCCATACGTGAGGCCGTGTTGACTGTGTCCCCAAACAGGCAATAACGTGGCATTGTCAGTCCAACCACACCAGCTACAGTTGAGCCTGTAAAGAAATTACGAGCCTCGTATTAAACAAGTCTTATTCCTTGTCATCGAGTCAAAAGAATAAACCATTCTGGCAATTTCTACTGGTATAATCTGAATGTTCTTGACAGAATATAAAAGAGAACTTTGAAGATGGTGAATGTGCATCAAGTGCTCTTATAGAAGCGTTTGTAGCATTCTAGTCTATAGAACGGATGCTATTGATACCTAAATACTCACACGTAGGACTTCAGACGATAGCCCCACTGTTAGCCAAATATATAGGTGAGAAAATAATATTTTTAGCGTGTTTCTCTTGAGGAAAAAGGTAAATTTGTTAGCATTTTTTATAAACAATGACAATATGATGCATATTATGAAAAATGTGAATATTCATTATCATGAATATTAAGTAGACGTGTAGGTGTGCAAGTAGGTAGCCTACATAATAGTGGAAAGAGAAGTGGGATATTCAGCCAGTTTCAAGTGACAAACTTTTTACAGATATACTGTCACCAACATGGGAGTGGAGGCGCCTGACGATCGTCCAAAAAATCAATCGCACCCTCTTACAGACCCACGTGCATTAACTGTTAGATGTAAGGCATATACTGTTTTCCTAATGCCAGAGATGAAAAAAAACTTACACTTAAACTTGCATGCACTGCTTACGGAGTGATGCTGCAAATCGTGATGCACTGCGTCGTACGCTTCATGTTCGTGTGCATGTAACATGTATGTAGACGTCACACTGTCCAGAAATTGAGCAATGATGAACACATGATAAAGAAAATTGTCAAATTTGACTCAGATTGTATGAACATCGGGTCTTTCGTGAGGGCATCTTAAGCCATTGAATGACCGCTTGAGGATTTTTTTAGGCTCCGTCAACAACTTTGTGAGCGGTGGCAAAATCTTTGGTAAGCCAAAAATGGCCTGAAGACCGTGTGAATTTCATATTTGTGTTGAAATCGTGAGTCTATTTTGTCCTTCGCAGGGACATCGCGCATCGTTAGGTCACCTTGCCAAGTCGTATCATCTTCGTCTTAACTTCGTGCCATCGGGCATTTTCGCCTCACAAAGATAATACGAAGGAAAAAAGAAGCTGCCCGATTGTCTTAGGAAGGCAACACGTCTACTTAGAGCAGATCTCGTAATGCCGGTATGTAGCCATCGTATTATAGTACTACGACATCGTGATGAAACCACGGTGTTGGCGAAGACAGCCTAATTTGAGTAGCTCTATAGCCTTCCTCGTGTGTTATAGATAACGTGGACATTATGACCAGCCTGTGAGCATCTATCTCTGTGAAAGCAACTTTGCAAAGTAGAGCGGTGTGTAACTCCCATAGCCTTAATCACAATTAATTGCAATTCAGTTCCTGCAGAGTAGCGAACTTCGATGATAAGACTTCCGAAAAAAAGGAGCAACATTGCTTATTTGGATGCATATCTCAACGCATGACGAACATCTTTCACATCAGGCATATCACCTGGTCTCACAAATATGTTTGTCTTTTTCTCTTTCTTATTTTCTGCTACTAAACCTATGAAATAGAATAAAATCTGATGAATATTGAGGAATGAATATTTTAGGTATGAAAACAAAACTTTGAAGAAAAACAACGACAAAGACGAACAAGAAGGAGCATGAGGAGAAAAGTAGGAGGAAGGAGAACAAGCAGAAGATAAAGAAATAAGAATAAAAAGTACAAATAAAAGACAAAGAGAACAAAAACTACAGTAAGAAATTTGTCATAAATTTGTGACGGGAGCAATTGGCCACGCAATTTCATTCATGTTTATCAGAACACAGATATTCGAATATGGCATCTTGCGGACGATAAGGTTTCAGGATCTACTCATACACGACGAGTATTGAACAAAATCTCCGTAAATTGAAGCCTGAGTTTCAAATTCAACCACATACTTAGAAATGATTGCAACATTCAATCAACAAACAATGGCAATGTGACGATAGCCCAGAGTACCAGCCACGTTACACTGAAATCTAGGAGAAATCCAAATAGGGATAATTGTGCTACTGCTCAATGAATAAAGTCATGTCAATTTGGGTTTTGGGGGAAAATGGATTGCTATAATGACAAAACGCAAAATGGTCAAATTTGACAAAGATAACTTCAGTCGAGTTTTGTCACGATGATAACATCATCAAATTGAACAATTGTATGGCTAATTTCGATTGAAAATTTGATAAGCTACAACATACTTAGCTGTGGGTACAAATTGATCGAGAATAAGTGAGACACGATCGAATAAATTTGAGGTTATGCCCGTACACGACACGGATTGCATAAAATCTCAGTAATGCGAAACCTAATTTTCGATTTTTAACCAATTTTAAACACGATTCAGACATTCATTTAAAAATTACAATAATTATCACAGACACTGAAAGTGTAAGCTGCAACGTATTAAAATCTGGGAGAAGTTCTGTGAGCTAATGCTCAAGTCAATTGGCATTTAGAAGACAATGGACTGCCATAGAGATAACACGTAAAATTGTCAAATTTTATGAGGGTAAATTTCAATCGATTATTTGACAAAGATGTCATAACATTGAAAAATAGTAATTACAATTCCTACGGAAAATGTAATAAGCTACAACATACTCAATTTTGGGTGAAAAATGGTGAAGCATGAGAGTGATAAACTTGAAATTTGATGACGTCATTATGAAGTTTAATATCTTTAATTTCATGCAGAAACTTGATAGCTTTGAATCATTTTGTCACCCTCAAAGTCTTATTTGGTAGAAACATGCTCGAGAAACCGACTCCATGCAGAAAAATTCTTCTTTTGTTTTTGGTTTTATAACAGATGCGCAAATACGCCCGCATCCCGCGCGCGCGGACATGCAAAAGTTTGAAATGCTCAAAATAGTCTGAGACGTATGCAAAATGAAATCTAGCCCGATTGGAGTATTTTGAAATTTTGACGTGTGCGCAACGGCGATCTTTTATAAAGAAAATATATATCACTTCATAGAATATGCGTCTACCGATTTCATTGGAAAATAACGTTTAGGAATGGGGCTAGAGGCGATGTGATTTGTGAAAATGACGTCATAATTGCAGTGTCCGGCTACGTTAAGCACGCACGCCATCTTGGAAGAAGCCCAAGAAAGATGCCCAGTGTGAAGTAAGCATTACCCGTTTGTATGACCGATTTGTGCGTTCTCATACACATATCTGACTAGAATGTTAGTGTGTTACACTGGCGACGAGGATAGCTGTTGACAGGACAGATTGTGCACGTCTTTCTCTTGATTTCTTCAAGATGTTTTGCTAAAGTCTCGCCATGGTCTCTTCTCTACAATGGGGACGTTGGCTTTTCAGGTTCGAAGGAGCCATGGCCGCCTTTGGGATAGGGTTAAATGATTTTAAGTGACAGAAAGCTCTGCTATTTCATTATGGAGGAGAAACATTCTGAGATATATTCGCGACCCTCGACACGGATAGCCTTATTGATAGCCAGCAACAGCAATCAGTGTGCAAGACGTCTAAGCCAAGATGAACGTGAGTACAATGCAAAGAAGCAAGCCCTTACTAACTACTTCACTCCGAAGAAAAACATACTGTATGAAAGCATTGTGTTCAGGCGTACAGCTCAGAAAACTGATGAGTCAGATGGTCAATATTGCACACGCCTTAGCGGACAGCAACCGAGTGTGAACCGGTTATGTTGACAGAGAACTAAAAACTCAGATCATCGAAGGCTGCAACTCTAGCCAACTCAGACGTAAAGCTTTACAGAAAGACATGTCATTAACCGAACTCCTAGGACTTGTCAGATCGCTGTCATTATCTGCCTCCAGAGCTGCAGAATTCGAGCATGAGCAGACTGCGCATGCCAGAGTCAACAAAGTGTTCAAACACAAGCACAAACCGCATCGCAAACCCAAGACCCCTCAGTCGAAGCAGTTATCTGCTAAAGCGAAGGAGTGTTTTTACCGTGGATGCGATTACCCCCATCAGAATGAATGTCCCGCGCGAGGACAGAAATGCCGAAACTGCGAGCGGTCGAGTTCGTGGACTAACCATGACTAATGTCGCAAACAAGGGCAGTGACCGTGAACACACGTTTGGTGATACAAACTGATACAAACCACCCTGAGTGATCTCGATGGAGTTCTGAATATCAGTGATGATATTCTAGTGTTTGGCAGAACACCCGAGGAACTTGACGGCAGGCTCCAACAATGCTTGCAGCGATTGAAATCCAATCATCTCACTCTCAACAAGGAAAAGTGTGAATTCCACAAAGAAACGATGGAGTTCTTCGGACGTGTCCTGAGTGCAGATTGCCGGCAAGCATTCAGATTGCGAAGTTAGAAGGAAGCGATAGATTCCGCTCCATCTGATGATGTAAAGAGTTGCCTGAAGAGTCTCTACAATGTCTGCGATGAGCTGTCAATTGTACCAAATAATGATCTTGTGTTGCGCGGAAATTCATTGTCATCCCACAATCGCTGAGGGATCGCGTGATCGACATCGCTCATGAAAGGCAGCAAGGCGTTGTAAAAACTAAGCAGCTTCTGAGGGAAAAATTGTGGTTCCGGCCATGCCATTGATGGAATGTTCGAGCGTAAAATAAACAAGTGCATACCATGTCAGGCGACAACCGTGGGACCAAGTCCTCGTGCACCGCCTGAAATGTCTGATCTGCCCATTGGTCCGTGGGTAGAAGTGAGCATACATTTCACCGATCTGCTAGTAATCATTGATGATTATAGTCGATACCCTGTTGTGGAAGCCGTGTTGTCGACGTCGAGTAAACAAGCTACAATCCCGCTACTGGATAAAATGTGATCATTGTTGGGAGTCCCACAGGTCGTACGATCCGATAATGGCCTACCTTTCAACAGACAGTATCAATACCTAATACCTATAATACCTAGGCTTCACCTATCGCAAGATAACGCCGCGATGGTCACGTGTCAATGTTGAAAAGCAAAGCGGTTTTTGCGCACACGTTGAAGAAAGTTCTCCGCACAGCTCATGCCTAATCCAAATAATGGAGACAAGAGATGCATCGATTTCTTCGCAACTATCGCGAAGCACCGCACGCGACGACATCGCTACCTCCAGCAACGATCATGTTCGCGAGACCTATGCGCACACGCCTGCCAGAAATCTCGCGAGAAATCTCACAATGAATGCCGACTCTGAAAGCTATATGACGTTCAGACGCGATCCCCTTCGTGTCGGAGATAGAGTTCTCTAGTGAAGCGTGAAGACGATGACTCCCTACGAGTAAGAGCCACTGGTAGTCACAATTGTCAAGGGCTCTATGTAACAGCTAGTTATGAATCGTAAAAGATAATCCGCAACACATCCTTCTTCAAAGCCATGAAAGAGAACAATGAACCAGCTTTCAGAGAAACTGAACAGGAGCAAACAAAACAACCCAGTGCTTCCGATGATTTGTCAGATGACAGTGACAATGAGTACAATAATAATAACCATGATAATAATAATAATGATAATAAATAACACGTATATAGTGCTTAATATTGACGTTATTTCTAAGCGCGTAGATGTGGAAAATATTAAACTGAAATACAGCATTATGTACATATAACAACAACAAAAATAGGACTTCAGCAGTGATTTAAACTTATCAACACTTTCAGCATTCTGGATATAAAGAGGGAGTTTGTTCCAAAGAGATGGAGAAATAACAGGAAAAACCCTGGCACCATGACATGTGCGGGGACCATGTGATAGTTCCAGAATGGAGGAAGAACGGAGAGAAAGGGTTGACGTGGAGGAGCGGAGAGAAATCAAGTCTTTGAGATAAGATGGGGCAAGAATATTATATATCTTATGAACAATGAGAAGTATTTTAAAGGTGATACGTTGATGTATGGGGAGCCAGTGGAGGGATTGGAGAACTGGAGTAATGTGGTCAGGTCGTTTTGTAAGGGTCACAAGCATAGCAGCTGTACTTTGAATTCTTTGTTGTGGCGCGATACTAGAAGCAGGAGGGTCACCAAGAAGAGAGCTACAGTAATCAAGATGAGAAGATACAAATGCATGAATAAGACATTCAGTGGACGACTGATTTTTACCAATTTTACAAATGCCCCAGGAAGCAGAACGACATAAGTTCTTAATGTGTTGTTGAAAGATGCTTATCTACGATAACTCCGAGATCTCTTACGGACTGAGACATGTGGAAAGTACTATCTTCAAAAGAAAAAGCTACCCCGCCCGAAATGAGAATGAACATAATGGACAAAATTCTGATTTGAAACGATTCAAGTTTAGGTAGTTATCGCGGGACCACTGCTTGATATCATCAATACAACTACTAAGTTCACAGAGTGCTTCGACTTGGGCATTTGGTTGGATGATTATGTAAATTTGAGTATCGTCAGTATGTACATAGCATGGAGTATATCTTCATGAGAGTTGATTACCGAAGATAGAGGGGCTGTGTATATAAGAAATAGTAAAGGACCAACCACAGACCCCTGGGGGACACCATGTCTGAAAGGCGCCATTAAGAGTAACCATCTGGTGGCAGTCATGTAAGATGCAATCCATCTCAAGACTGTTCCAATAAGACCAAAATTAGTCTCTAATCTGTTGAGGAGCAATGAATGTCAAACGCAGCAGAATAATCTAAAAGCAGGAGAGCAGCTTCATGGCCTTTGTCTACTGCTAAGAGGAGGTCATTGAGTACCTTCAATAAGGCGGTTTGCGTGGAGTGTAAGTGCTGTACGCAGACTGATTACTAGGAAACAACTGCTGTTTATCAAGATGATCTCTGAGTTGGCGAGCAACCCCTTTCTCAAGAACTTTGCCAAGAAAAGACAGATTAGCAATGGGGCGAAAATTGTTCAAATCGTTTTGGTCTAAGCTAGGTTTCTTCAAAAAGGGCAATATGATCGATCTTTTGAAGTGTTCAGGAATTACTTCTGATGACAGTGAAAGGTTCAGGATGTGAGTTATTGTAGGAAGAAATTCATCTAGACACTCTTTTAGCAGCCATGTGGGAAGAGGAACTAGAGAACATGACTTGGACGGAAGAGAATTGATGAGACGTTTCATTTCCGATTCAGTAATTCAAGCAAACTCAGAAAATATACAGTGTTTACATTTATGTGAGAGGAATCATAAAGAGAGATTTCAGGAGACACGGGGAATGAAGATACAATGCTACTAATCCTGTTGTCAGTAAAGCTCAGCAAGACGATTAGCCAGTTCAGGATTTGAAGTATGATCAGGAAGAGCAGAATCCGGATGTGCAATTGTGAGTCTTTTGATTTTGTTTGGTGTCTGCGTCAGCAATCTCCTGTCAAGGTCTTAGGACTCACACTCTTGCCGATACAGCTCTCTGTCGAAGCAAAGACCAGACTTGGTCATGCGGCGCTCTGCACGACATCCTGCACCTCTTGGCCGCCTTCGCTTCTTCTTCTTCTTCTTAAGTCTGCCTCCTTCAATAGACTGAAGATTCTTGCAGATTGTGCTATTTACATTATAATACAATTTTTTTTCCTGTTGTGTACCAAGGATTATTCGGCTGCACTGTTACAGATCTTGTCTTTAGTGGAGCGTACTTATCATTCAACTACCCGAAAGGCTGAGCAATATTCGACCCGTACTCGAAACCCCCAGCGTACTTGAAAGAATACGCAACATCATTCACTTCACTTTGTGTATCCTTAACCTGCGTACAAAAGCACTGTTAAACCAGAGATATCAAATGCCATCTAATTAGAATCCGAAAAGTTTACAGTGTGTTGTATCTGATTAGTGCAACTGTGAGGAACACGCCTGATACAGCTTGCCACTCACATAAATGTCACACAAAGGAAAAAAAAAAACAACCAAACAATCTTCACACAGGTATCTTAGTTGACTCAAAGAACATCTAATATCAATCATATGTCGTGATGTGCCTTTTTAGATATGCCTTTTATTGTAATGTACGTTTTCAACTAACATGGGAATGATGTAGTGTTCTACTTAGCTCTTTATGTGCCACGGTGGAAACCCTCAGTGTGCCATATTCTTCTGAGACAACAACGTAGTCATGCTTTGAGAAAACATGGCTATTCTGTTTTATACATGCATGTAACTTGTATAGATTTCTGTTGAATTGTAGACGCAGTGAGCAAAGTTGTAGAGAAAATACCAAGCTTTGCATTAATTCCTTTAACGGCGCTAGTCGTTAAAAGGGGTTTACACTCGCTCACTGGCTTGTTTTCTGCCTTTGGGGGCGTCGCCCAGTCGGGTCTGATGGCAGGCGGTATACGGCAAAGGGCGCGGCCGGAAACATGAACAAGTGATCTCCTATGATGGTTCCCGACGGCGGAACCGCCTTAGTGTACGCATAACATTGCGCGTGGGAAAATTTAATATTTAGTGTGGGAAAGCTTAGCTACCTTGAGATGGGATCATTCTGTACGTGGATTTCATGGAGATAACATCAATTTGGGGCTCTCGCTTAAATTATTGGTAAATTACTAGCTAAGATTATGCAGGAACACTGTCTGCTGTTTCATTTATCATCGTTTAGTATAGGAGCACTACGTCTTACATTATCGCTACGCAACATTGGGTACCATTCTAGTATAGAACTATTCTTTTGGATACAAAACTGTCAACTCTTGTTAGTGGATTTGGCGAGATGCCACAACATGGGCCAAAATGTTCACAGCGGAAAACCTCATGGGCTGTAGCATCGGCCAGCGCTCCTCCGGCACCGACAAGAGCAAGGAGGGTTGCTCGGTATGCTCCTAAACCCAATACACGCCGGCAAGGAACGACTACTTCCCCTCCACCGTCAACGGTTCCAGTGACCTCGCGATTGGCGGTGTCGGCGGCCCGAAGCCCAGCAGACGAACATTATTAGGAGTACCAGCCGGGGCCCAAGCGCAAGTACCGTTGTTAGGCAGCTGTACACAGGGAGCAGACCGAGGACCGTGCTATGGGGCAGGCGGCTGGGAGAGCTCATGTGACAGCCCAATCCGAGCAGGACATGACTGGCGCGGCCGGTGATAACGGTGAGGATCAAAATGAAGGGCTACCATATAGTTCATTGACCTACAGCAGCCATGCATAATACTAATGAAATGCCTGTGGTTGAGGTCGAGGTACAGGGTCAGTTGTTAGACACTGGATTCCCGAAGCCTTCCCTGATGGCGCACCTAGGGATGAGCTAGGTTCAACTGTCCTCATATATCAATCAAAGGAAAGATATGGAAAGGCGAGTTTGTAATTTTTGGTTGTCTATTCAAGAATGCCTCGATTCAAAGTGATCAATCCCCTATGATATATTCGGGCTCTACACTACAAATTTAGCCGCAGCGCAAATTCCCACGAGTTACTTCTAATATAGACTTAAATAATAGAGCAGTAGACTAGTGGTGCTTTTCTTATCTACGTTTCCGTGTATACAGAGAGACACGTTACCCGGGCAAGGGAGTTATTCAAGTATATGGACGTCGTCGGTAAAGTAGCGGGTTTCGATACACAGGCAATCCAGCGAATGTGGGGCACTGGGTCACAGATATACATAAACGTTACATTTGCATAAATTTGGTAGGGGCAGAATAGATTTATTGGGGTAATTATTAGTAAGATAATAATAGTGGATATGTGTATTGTTAAAATGGTATTTATAGTTTATGTTTCTTAACGAAGGGCTTGCTCTAGCCTGACCAGACCGCTGTGCGAAGCACAGCAGTCTGACATCTACTAGTGTTTTACGTTTATACGACCATCGCTTTTGACGGCAAAGTCACATTAAAATGTCTTTAATTTTGTTTGATTTTACCAATAAGATGATTTTTACCACTCACCTACATCGTATTTTGCTGATGGTTGAGTTGAATTTGGTGTTTTGTTGGTATCCAGACCTTATTGTTGAATTTTTCGAAGTAGATCGTGCGATGATTCACAAAATCAACGAACTACCACGAATGCTCAACCGGAAGTACCATGGTAGCATTTTACGTACGCCCGTGCGTTTTGTGTGTTACGTAAAGCTTGTCGTTTGCTACGTACATGTTTTTCCGCGCGTGCTGCTCTCATGATTTGACCTTTGCATGGGTCACTTCCGCTCCGACAAGTCATGAACTTTTCCGACTCGCTTCTACAAGCGAGAGTGATTGCCATTCAAATAACACGCAAAAGATGAGGAGTGAAGCAATACGGACGCTTACAGACCTGATTTTAATCACGGATTTCGGTGTGTTTTTGACGTAATTTAAAAAAAAATCGCATACCAATTATTGAATATCATAGACTATGGGGATTCCTTATATTTTCTACAATTAATAAAGATATTCATGAAGGAAACGTACACCCACCGCTGAAAATGACAATGTATACGAATAGGGTAGACGTGCAGCCGCTGTCGGGCTGCGTGTAGTTAGGCTTGCTCAATAAAGTTCAGTTTATATAAACTTTTTGTGAATTAATATGTTGTTAGATTATAAAGCAGTTCATATATGATTACCTCAGCTTAGTAAGGTTAACCCAGCTTAGTAATGGTTAATCATGTTGAAAAGTAAGGAGTATTTCATTATATACAAATGCTGGTGCACCTGGTGCAAATATTTGGTTGAGCTAGACGCTGCCGGGGAGATATTTTTCTTTGTTTTACAGGCAGGCGAGTCCGGCGTACGATCTTGGTAGTTTGGGACTCAATAGCGTACGGGGTCGGGAGATTCGCCAGTCAAGAGGGAATCCAAGGAAGGAGGCAACAAGCTCTAGTCCAATGCAATGGAGAGGATATAGGGGGCTTCGCCTCGGCCAGGTTCACAGCTGGCTGGAATCGATTCTTTCGTCTCAGCACTTTTGCAACTTTGTCACACGTCATCATTCACGCGGGTACAAACGACATCGGGCTTTTCCGAAGAAGGCACTGATGGAGTTGGTCTCAGAGACAATAAGCAAAGTGCAGCAACTTCTTCCAGAAGAAATGACTGTTTGGTCGGAAATCCTGCCAAGGAGGGTATATGCTCATTTTGCGGATTCCGACCAGAGTCGGACTGATAGGGTTCGCCTAGCTATGAACAAGCGAGCACGCGCATGGTGTCGGCAAACAGGGGCTCCTGTTATACGCATCAAGCCATCTGACATCATGGCGCCACTCTTTACCGTCAGGATGGCACATACACTTATCCGATGTTGGCATAGAGTTATGGTTAAAGGGATGGTACAGTATTGGCAGAGATGAGAATTGGGCTTTTAACTTTTTGCAATTACCAAGAAAACACTTATGATATAGTACAGAGCATACCATTTTAAGAAGAATTCAAAGTTTACTTTATGAAAATCGGGTTTGGAATGACTGAAACATCCAAAAACAAAGTAAAACAAAGCGATCGTAATGAAGTGTGGGTCCCACACTTTATTAGAATCGCTCTTTTTTATATCTCGGCCATTTCAAAACCAATTTTCATCATATAAACATTGAATTCCTCATAGAATTACATGCGCTTTCATATTTCATAAGAGGTTTCTCATTATCTCACCAAATAATGTTAGAAACCTAAAATTGGGTCTCAACCAAAACTGTACGATCCCTTTAAAAGACCTCAGAAGCGGGATAGGCAACATGATATGAGCTAGGTGTGATTTGTTTCTGTTTTTCTATGTGCCAGTTGTCTCTTTCACTCGCAATAACGTGGGCACAGCGGTATGTACCACAAATTTTATTGATACAGGTATGTATTTTGATTTAGGCAAAACCTATAACATCGGCTATATAAGCTAGGAGTGATCCGTTTTTGTTGCCTTTTGCCCACTCACAATAACGTGGGCACATCGATATGTACCGCGTGGTTTGATTGATACATGTATAACTGGACTCCAGGGTTCATACGGGTTATGGAAAACCTGGAAAGTCATGGAATTTGACCCAGTCTTTTTCCAGGCCTTGAAGGTCATGTAAAACTGATATTTCCATCAAAAGGTCATGAAAAGTTATGGAATTTTAAAATTATAGAAGCTTATCTGTTGCCTGTGTAAGATGTGTTTGTATTCTCTTTGCTTCGTTTTGATTTGAAGTCAAATTTTCAGTCGAATGTGCAACAAGAAAATGTATAAAAGTCATGGAAAGGTCATGGCATTCTGGCTAAAAAGGTCATAGAATTCAATTTATGAGAAAGAGTATGACCCCTGTGTAACTCAGATTTTGTAAAACCAATAACAGCTGTGTTTAAGTTACTAAAAATAGACACTGGATAATGATGTTGGTAATGAAAGTGGTTTACTACAGCAGTCATATAATACCTTTACTAGGGTGTAAAGTATCCCTTGTTTCGATAAGGGCTTCTAGACTCATGTAGTGTATAATAAATAAATATATATATATATAAAACACAAAAACATAAAACACAAAATAATAAACTAGACTTGGAATTTGTCAACACTGTCAAATTAGGTGATCCGATCTATTTGAAAATCAATGACTTGAGTCCTGATTCCAATAGGCATGACCATACAGGTTTCATCTGTGTTTAGGGACATTGGCCGTGTGATGTTTGGATTGCCATTAAGAAAAGGGAGTCAGACCTGCCTTATCTTTGGTACCGAATTCCGTATACACTAACGAAGATACAGAATGAAGATTTTTTTTTTGACATTTGACCCCACTTTGCACACCCAAGATGGCATCTAAGCAAAAAGTGGTTATTTTGTGAAATGATCCTTGTAACATCGATTTTGCGTGTGCAAAATATGGGAAAGATAGGACATGCATTCACCAAGATACGGATGAACCATTTGTGACCTTTGACCCTAATTTACCTACACAAGATGGTGTCCGATCAAGTAGTTGTTATGTTATGAAATAATGTACGTGACATGAACTAAACATGTGCAAAATATGGCAGCGATAGCGCTTGTTTTTCTTGAGTTATTGCAAACAAGGTTGCATAAAGAAAGAAATATCCCAATACATCGAAGCTAAGCTTTAATTTCAACCAAGTTTTTCGATGTGATCCCGACATTTGATAAAAAAAGTAGAGGCACACAAGCGATAGCCCAAAGTCTCAGCTACAACATATTAAAATCTGGGAGAAATTCACTGAAGGGTAAGTGAGCCAGTGCTCGATAAAGACAGTCGTGTCAATTTTCATTTCCAGAAAAACTCCACTCCCATAGAGATAACACGTAAACTGGTCAAATTTGACAAGGTTACTTTTTAATCCCTTTTTACGAGGTGATGCCGTCATCCAATCAAAATTTTGATGTAAACTTATGAAAGAGCATTTCATAAGCTACATAAGCTACAACATACTGAAATCTGGGTGAAAATCGGCAAAGGATAAATGAGATACGCTCGAGTGAACTTGAAATTTATGACGTCATTTTGAAAATTTACTTTTTTATTTTATTAAGAATTATTTTTTCATGTGTGACGTAAATTTCATTGAGAAATTCCATTCCAATAATGAGATATGAATAAAAATGTGTTTTCACATAATGACGTCATAGTGACGTCACGGTCGACTGATCACTATGATTTTATTAGATCCGTCGTCTTTGGGACATGATACATATATGATACATATATATGATGCATATATGATACATATACTTTGAAATTGATAGGCAGAGGACTTTCTGAGTTAACCTCTGCACAACTTTTGAGGAGATAGAAGAACAAAGAATCGGTACAGGTACAGAAGGTGATCCGAGAGGATACTCGGATCACTTAGGATCACCTAATAAAAATTGTGGATTGATTTCAATTGTGTACCCCCTTTTACCGCTGAACGAATCTCCTGCGCAGTGACGGCGGGCTGTGCCCGTTTGGCGGAAATTGTTCATTTCTGGGCCTCTGCGCAGATGTAGTTTATACAATATATGAGATGTTTTCCACTTGTTATGTCAAACTCGTAGGGAATGTTGTGTTTCGGAATGTTTGCTGTATTAGCAATTGTTATTGTGGCCATTTTTGCATTAAGAGGCACCATGAGGAAAGCCGGTTCGGGCCCCGGACGCGCCCGCCTGTGACAAGTGCCGAGCACTTTTCTGACGCAGGGGGATTTTGTATATGATGGGTCTGTACGCGCTTGTGGGTTCCGAGTTGAGTGGGCTCGCCTGTCAGTCAGAGAAGTCCATTGTAGTTATACTCGATGGGGATACTTCTCGGATTACCATGCAGGGAGTCCTCCGACAAGGGCCTAAGGCGGGATCCGGGGTGCTTGTCTGTTGGTGGCCCGTATGCAGAGAGCACTGCCATGTTGTTGTTGTCTCCCATGGTGCAGATGCTTGTCATGAAATGAACACAAAGTTGCGGAGAGAAAACCCGGGTCCTTCCAGAGTAAGACATAGCAGTGGCGTGTTTGAAAGCATTTACTACTTGGATAATATTTCGGTTTGTCGATGTAAATGTACCGAATCCTGAAATCGGAAAGTATGATTATGTATAACAAGCAGTGGTATGATCATGCTATTATTTTCTCGTCTATAAAGTGTACAAGTGTACAACCCTGTCATGTAATCAGGGGTAACTACCTTAAGTAATGTGGTGAGCATTTTCTTTGGTGAACTTGGACTCTCCAATAAATCCACGAACACGCATACACCATTCTCAGTTTGTATTTATGTCGGAAGTGAAGTGAATGTAATGTAAATTGTATGAAAAATCTATGATTACTTTTCTTTCAAACGCCCCGTACCTACGGTATGACTTTTGCACACAAAACAGTGACAGGAACTGAAGAATTTACACGCAAATCCAGTAGGGAACACTGCTTGACAGTCAATCACCACATAAAATGCAAGCTATATGTGACAGGAACGGAATCACGAGAAACGCTGTCATTGTGCTGTGGCATTTGGCGATTTATCGATTGGTTTGGGTGGGTTTGTGCATTTGAGCGGAATATGCAAAGTTGACACGCCGTCGACTGAGTCAGGCGTGGCACATAAAGAGTTAAAGATATCATAGACAGAAAGGAAACTGTCCGGCTATATTCAGCACGCACGTCATCTTTGAAGAAGCCCAATAAAGATGTCCAGTTTGAAGTAAACGTTACTCGTCTGTTTGACCGATTTGTCCGTTCTCAGATACACATATCTGACTGGCAAATTAGTATGTTACATTAATGACGTGATGGTTGAGCGATAACAAAGAAAAAAATTCAATAGCATCTTGAACTCATGATACATAAGTGCTGCAAGTTTCTAGAGCTAGGAGATTGAGCTTTTAGAGTTATGCTCTGCACAGGATTTACAAAGAAAGAAACAAAGATCAGAATTTGTACAGAAACAGAAGGCAATCCGTGAGCTGTCATGGATCACCTAATCAAAAAATTAGGTGAAAATTTTTGTTTTCGTCTTGCCTTCATGTACGATTCGGGTGCCAACGTATGACCTTCTGTATATAGGCATCGCTATTGCTTCGGTTGTTCATTGGCTGTTGACCAACTTTTGGACGAACTTCGCACGAAATTTGGAATTTGAAAATTCAAAATCATTTCCATCCTTTGTCAATTTCGTGATAGTTTGATGCTACCGTGCAAAATGTGCTCCTGTTTGTAAATCATCGAAGCATATACAAGAAACAAGTATGAGGAAAGATTCATTTCGTATCAAAACAGAAACACCAGACTAGAGTTCTTAAGATCACACACCTTTTATTGCCATCGATTCCGGCTTTATATGCCTATGTGACCAATTTCGTTCTGCTTATTCATCCGCCGTTTTCTCTGCTTGTATTTCTAGCAAAACAGACAGTGGACAGCACCGCAAATGATAACATCACGTTATCCAACTCTATGGATACTTATGTTATACTGTTGAATATTTGTCGATTAGATTTAGGTGAGACTGAGAGAGCAAGAGAGAGAGTGAGAGAGAAACAAATAATTTTCCTGCTGATTGCTTTCCCTTTGGTAATGCAAGAAATATTGAGTTTGCTTGTATGCAATTAAAATACGTCAGAACGTAATGTGGCAATCCACTTTTGGTCATTCAATTCAAAACACAAGTATTTTGTAGCATCGACAGGAGTGATTTCAGTTATAAAACGTCATTATGTTATAAAGCGTTTAAGGTAAGAAATGTAATATCACTTTTCGCGTGGAGGTATTAAAACATTATTACCTTTCTTACGACCTTGTTTGATGTGAATTAAACTATCATTTCTCAAAAAAAAAGAAGTGAAAAGGAAAATGCTGACACTGATACTTATGATATGCCAGGTAAGCATTACAATGTCTGTCACCTGGCTCAGATTTGATGACAACTGGTATTGTTCGCTTTTAACTTTCTTTTTTGAGGACTTTGTTTCTAGCAGCGAATTGCGTACTATTTCACTGTGAATGGATCTTACACAATGAAATGATTTTTAGCGTCAGCGTTATGATTGTTCACTAGTAGGTAAGCCAACTCATTTGTCTATAACAATGAACAAGTGCATGCAAACAAGAAATGGAAATAAGTTATAACTAATCTTTGCCAGCAGATTGTATTACAGTAAATGACTTATTCTTTGATAACAGTTGTTTCGTTTTGAAGTCCCTAGCTATTGCAAGAATTTTGACGCACAAAGAAGCACTGTGGAACTTCTAGATTCTGCAATAAGATTTTGTTAGACTTCTCGCTTTTTTGTTACCCATTACACACGTTGTTGCGACAAGGATTGTCGCCCCGTCAAAGATTGTCGTCTGGCGACAATCTTTGATGAGGGCTGGCGGCAAAGATTGTCGCCCGTCCTCGAAGCTCATTTTGCTGGGTAATATCGTTCTTCACATAGTCACTGAAATACCAACATATAACTTACATGGCTACATCCATGCAAACATGCCATGTAAAAAGTCATGGTGAGGTTTCAAGGAAGTGTGTATGTGCGCGCGCACATGATAATTTAGTGTCCGTTTGTGCGTGTGTGTGTGTGTGTTAGTGTAAATGATGGAAGAATGTGTTTATTATGTCAGCGTATGTGTTTTGGCTGCGCGTGGGGAGGGATAAGCTGTTGCTGGCATAAACGTTATATTGATTTTATCAGCAGCTTTGACTTTGATGAGTTTGTTTGACGGATTTGTATATGAATTCGGAGTGGTGCTTGCGTGCGGGCGGATGCTGCTTTTATGCATACGGTCCAATTATGTCTTATGTATCAACATTGGGAAGTCGTTTCATCAGGAAGGAAGGTGGTATCGGTTCGGATTTGTGTGTGTGTGGGGGGGGGGTTTACATTTCGTTATTGCGAAGGTTCGTTATTCTGAAGGCTCTTTAGTCCGAAGGTTCGTTATTCCGAAGGTTCGTTATTCCGAATTTCATTTTCGGATCAACGAACCATCGGAATAACGCCACAAATGTTCGGATTAACGAACCCTTTTTCATTTTCGGATTAACGAACGTGTGTGTTTCGGATAAATGAACCTTTGGAAAAACGAACCTTCGGAATAACGAACCTTCGGAATAACGAACAACACCCGTGTGTGTGTGTATGTGTGTGTATGTATGTGGGTTGGTGAATGTGGGTGTAGGATGATTTAGGTTTTGGTTAATCGGGGGTTGGTGGGTTCGGGATTTGATTTGAAGAAGGATAGTTATACATGGTATGACAGATTTTGGGCAATTTTGGGGTTGGGGATGGGGTGACAGCGTTTGTTTCACTTTTCTGGCCGGGAAGGTGTGGGACAGCGATAAACTATATAAAATGGGAACGAATTTAGTATTTCCCTATAGTCTTACCCACTTTACGCTCCATGGATATTTCATTTTTTTTTTAATATTGCATTTGGGTGTGGGAGGGGTGTCCGAATGTCCTAATGTTTGCTTTTTTTTTTTGTCTGGAAATTTAATAGGCATTGCTTTATTATAACAATCTCCTTAACATAACCCAGAAAGTCATGAATATCGCTGCACAATGACAGCGTAACCACAGTTTATCTATTCCATGACTGTAAGTAATATTTTCTTACTCTGTTTAACTTACTGATCTATATTGTATTCTATTTTTGGTATAATTATTTTATGTATTCTTTACATTTATGATGTTTATCCATATCTGAGCTGCACAAATAAAATTCAAACTTCATGTTCAAAATTTCATATATATTTTATTTCTGTAAAGCAAATTTAAGGAATGCGAAAACTTTTCACAACTTGTACGTAAATTCAATATCAGTTTTCCCCAGTGTACAATGTAAGACAGTTCAATATGTGATAAATTTGCTGTCATAATACACTGACTTGGCAGGGATCGTCATAATGTACGTAATTATTTATAACAATCTGTAACTATCCGAAAATATCCGCCACTCTCTGTAAATAGTCGCATCTCTCCGCAAGTGTTCCGAACTATTCGGAAGTTTATGCAAGTTGAAAGAACAAAATTACGTGCCAATTCGTAAGAATAACCGCAAGTGGACGCAAATATTCGCATCTGGTCGTATCTGCCCGTATCCCCCGCATATTTTTCCCGTATGTTTTGTAAAAATTTTCTGGTGACGGCAAGGGATCCGCGGTAGTCCGGAGAAAAAAAGACTTTTTTTTTGACGTAACGCCGGACGCAGAGCATTATGTGACTGGGGCCTTACGTAGACACACGAACGCTCGCACACAACACACATACGTAGGGCCTACGTAGTCCACGAACACCAAACCCCTCAGATACTCGTGCAGGCACAAAACTGCGCCCACAAACACGCATCATCACATACCCTTTGATATACACATACGCCACTATATACCCACATACACACGTACGCATACAGGCACACGTATACACACAGACAAACAAACCACTACCACTATACAACCACCACACATGCAGCACAGTTTCTACATATTGTATTATCATACTCCAAACACACACACACACACACACAGCTATACGGAAACTCATACACAAGTCACTTATTGTACGCACCTACAAATCATACACAGCACATAACCATGCAGCTCCCAACAAACACACACACACACACACACACACACATACGCATAACTTACCAGTCATACCCATCCCACCAAAGCATAACACAGGAGCAACCAACCCGAGCCGGGGGCGACAATCTTTGACGGGGCGACAATCCTTGTCGCAACAATTTTTTTTTTTGCCATCATAGATTGTCGCCATCGAGGTCAAAAATTGGGAACTGCACAAGCGTCAAAGATTGTCGCCAGACGACAATCCTTGACGGGGCGACAATCTTTGACGCCAACTCCGTCAAGGATTGTCACCCCGAGCCGGGGGCGACAATCCTTGTCGGGGCGACAATCCTTGTCGCAACACACGTGGTGAGAAATGTTTTAACGAAATAAGTGGAAAATGTCATCTCACTATCAAACTGCCAAAAGAATTTGTGAGGTGGTCATTCTCACCAGAGTGGATTCCAATACGTAGCTTCAGATTGACGTCGGGGCGGTGCCTAACCCGAAACTGTTTAACAGCATCAAGCAGGTGTAGCGCTGTGGACGCAATCTCAGCTGCGTGTTTGTTCTCGTTTCGCAGGGGAAGTCCGGAGACCAGCATGTAGGCGTCGCCAATCGTCTCCACCTTGTAGACATCGTAGTAGCTGATGATTTCATCAAAAAGTGTGTAGAGATCGTTCAGCATATCAACGACCTGAGATG
The DNA here is from genome assembly GCF_964275005.1 of Diadema setosum. Lineage (NCBI taxonomy): Eukaryota > Metazoa > Echinodermata > Echinoidea > Diadematoida > Diadematidae > Diadema > Diadema setosum. Next base: position 23,816,475 of record NC_092692.1, read on the forward strand.
GCAATCGAAATGAAAAAAAAAATGGTTGGCATTTACTTTGACGCATACCAAAGCCTCTAGAAGGATAATGTGTTTTCACTCGACTGATTTTAAATAATCTGAAGGTATTGGGTACGAATTTCTTTTATTTAGTGGCTATGCCAAAGAATACAAAGAATACCTACTGAGTGCTTCAACTACCGTCCTACTGCAGTACATAGAGTTTCTACCATGGAGGTATTAGCTCCATCCTTCTACAGAACGAATATTCTGAAGAGGCAGGGTGAACGCGCTCTGACTACAACAGTCGTTTGGCTTCAATATATTAATGTCGTATGGTTTTAATACATTCATGTTACAACGCCTACATACTCACTTCAAGTTATTGTTGGCCATATGTTGTCACAAAATACTGTATATTTTAAGCATTAAGATATTTTTTAGTTTTGTCCGATAGTATTATTGTCAATTTCATATTTTTGTCATTAAAGTTCCTATTCCGAGGATTCGATTTTACGCATTCCACGCTCGCAGCACTAAATCAGCAACTAAATTCAAAATCCGGTCATTCAAATTCACTATCGGAGCCCTCAAATTCATTTTCGGAGCATACAAATTCACTATTGGAGAATTGAAATTTGAGAGGAGCACGCATTTCAGCAGTGAGCATTCAAATTCATGTCAAGCTGGCGACGGAATCTCGTCGGTCATTCAAATTCGGGAATAGGCAACCATGTTCCAAATAACTGCATTCAATTGAAAAGAAGTCCTGAATTTAGTTAGTTAGTTTGGAGCCGTGTATGTGTGTCTTTTTCATTTTGCTATGAATATATTTTGGGATTTATGATGAAGATTATTTATTTTGCAGTACAGGTCCACCTTTTCAATGAAGATTTTGAATTCGGGCTTCACGAAAAGGAATATACAGACACATGTCCCTCAGATAGGACATAAAATGGAGGTCCCATGTGTGAGAGAGTCACAGATATTGCACGTATCAAAAAAGATCCCACTTCATTTATTCATCGCAAAGAGCAGGGTGTTTAACCCGGTGAAGTGGTCCCACCTTACATCCACAAGGACCCCATGGAAGACCAGCTATGGCAGCTGAATAATGGGCTATCCAATCATCTTGAAAAATGAAACAAACAAACAATTAAACAAGCATTAAGGACTGTATAGGCCTATAGACGAGCATAATACGGAAGGTTGGTTGACACCTTCGGGAAAAAAAAACACATCAGTTTCGACTACATTGAAACTGATAACATGAACATTGCATATGTCTTGTTAGTTGTTTATTGCTATCTTATTGGTTTACCTTTGCAGGACTATGTGAGATCATTAGGTGTCAGCTTGTCTTTGAATTGATGCATTGTCATTATGTGGTTATAGGTTGGGTTGTTGTCAGCATGCAGTATCATCAAGAAATTTATTAAATTGTCGTTGTGTTGTTTGTATGCACTGCTAATTGGGCCTTACAATTTAAAATTTATTGAGATGAAATGCATGAACAGAGAAAAATGTAGAACCTTTAGACAATCATAATTACACTATATGCAAACCTTCATTGGTTTTGTGTGCCCTTTCTCCTTTCTTAAATAAGTGTACTCCATTTTGCTCGTTAAATTAATTGCACAAAGTAGGAACTTGATCGCCTGAAAATGAAACTGAATGCTCCAAACAAGCTCATCGGGACTATCATATGACTATCGCGTGAATTTGAATGAACGAGTAGGAAATGCAATGCTCGCATTTCGAAATTGAACGCCCAAGCTCGAATTTGATTTGACGAAAACAAAATAGAACTCCCATAAATGAAATTGATCGCTCGGATTCTGAATTTGAATGCCCGAATGTTTTTGCGTGTGTGCGCTGTGTGAATCTGAATGCACATTAATGAATTGGAATGACAAAAGTATGAAGGTGACCGGGAAAACCTATACTATAAGACAAAACAGAAAAATCCTTTAATGCATAAAATAACAGCATTTTATGAAAATATATGGCCAACAATACCTTCATGTGAGTATGTAGGTGAAAGAAAAAAAAACCAAATCGACATGTTAGGACGTGCTTAATGTCACCACAAGACGTTTGATACACAACATATGTAAATGATCAAATGTCTATACATATCACCTCTGCAAAGAATATGTTGATTGCAATGACGTCATCTGCATTGTATCATGCATTTCCATAAAATTCTGAATACTTCATAATAATGTAAGTACTTATATATCCTTTTTCCGTAATTCGTATATATCAGTGTTTGTATCTTAAACATTTGTAGTTCCGAATATTTTCATAATCATATATTACATGTAATATTTCTACACACGTATTCATACACTTCCGTAATTCATAAAAAAACACTGTTCATATTCATTGAATCCATTGTTCATATTCTCTACAAACAGAAATATCATTCCTCGTCTTTCCCTCATTCAATTTCATTTCAATTCCGCCCGTTGAAGCTCAATGTGTCGAAATCTTATGTTTAAAATCGCCAAATTGTCATTAAGTTACGAATGCTATGATCAATTTTGTTATAGTTTCAAACACATTTCTTGCGATGGTATTATATTATATGTCTTTCAAAGTCGTATACTGTTGCATTTGCTTTAATATGAAGGACACACCGGATATCTGACAGTATGACACATGCTCTTTCAAATTTGATTAGTGATGGCATTTTGTGTTGTATGTGTGGTGATACATTGTGTTTACAAAGAGTTTTTTTTTTTGAAACAGGAATGTTGAAGAGTGTTTCATTTATGCCTATTCACTTTGAGAATGTAATGTTTAAAACTGCATCTTTGCTCTTGGAACTTCGCATCGATTATATCATTGTGTCACTGCACATGTTAGTGTGAGCATATTTCTGTGTATCGGTAGAGTGGATACGTGTGGTTGAGTGAGTGTTGAGAAATAAACATGTGTTTTTATGTGCTGTATCTTCAAAGTAAAGTAGATGTGCTGAGTAAAACAATTCGATCGTTTGTATGTTAAAATGGTTGTAGCAGTTCAAACACTTGAATATCCATTAACTAACAAATATTTACAATGAAACAAGTAAAAAACTACTTAAAGTATCTGAGATAACAGTTTCAAATTACAACTTTTTGTAGCCATCAAAATCCTTGTTAAGCAAAGTAATATTTTTCGGGTATACGAGTCTGACACCCATGAGTAATACACCCTACGAGCTCGACGCTGAGCGAACTAAGTAGACGTCGTGAAGACGTCTCCGATGCCAGTTTTTGACTCAATTCAATTCGCTTTATTGATAATCATAAAAATAGAAATATATACAATGTAAAATGTGTCGGGGAGTTCACAAAGAAAGCCAAAGGCTTGAGACGAGTGATCCCCTTTGTAGAATTGGATACGTAAAAATATACATGCAAATGCAGATTCAGAGTTACATTAAGAGTACTTAATGACAGTTACAGATTACATAGACAAATAGAAAAAAAAATGCTACTACATTACACAAATAAAACAAACAGATAAAACAAAACTAACAAAGATGGACTGACACAATTTAATAGGCATTTAAAAGATATTTTTTATATCTAGACTTAAAGGCACTTTGAGTAGATATTCTTAAAAATTAAATCTAAATCATTTCAGAACTTAGCACCTTTATATAAGATAGAATTCTTTTGTTTTATGCTCAAACGACAAAACGGCAACACAATATTATCCTCATTTCGAGTTTCAATGTTGTGTAATGTACGACTCAGTATAAAACAACCATAAAAAATATCAGGTAAAATTGCATTCGAATATTTATACATAAAAAGACCAAGTTTGACTGAGACACTGTCAGACAGTGTGAGAGTATTCAATCTAAAAAAAAAAATGAAGCGGTGTGCTCAAGAGGGTTGGCGTTTGAACAAATTGGAATTGCTTTTTTCTGTGAAAGAAACAAACGACGCAAATAAGTTAAGCTGGCTCGAGATCATACAAGACTACAGTAATCAAAATGAGGCAAGATAAAGGCATTATACAACATAAAGAGTATGTAACGGCAGTATTTAACGGAGCTTATGCATTATACCGATAGAGTTACTAATCTTCCCATGAATATTATTCACATGTTCAGTCCAAGTCAATTTATCATCAATAATAACGCCTATATAATCAATACTATTTACTTGATCAAAATTCGATTATTTCTGAATACGAAATCAATGAAACATCTTGTCGGAAACTTCTGTTGTAGCGGAATATAATATATTTTGTCTTATCAACATTTATCTGTAGCTTATTGGCTCGGAGCCAGTCACAAACGTACATCATTTCAGTGTTAACAGTACTATACAGAGTGTTTACATCTCTCTGTGAAAACAATATATTTGTATCATCTGCATACAGAATGAATCGTAAAAAAAAAAATTGTGTTTATTATACCAAGAAAAGAAGAGGGCCCAAAATACTGCCTTGAGGCACCCCACACGTTAAAGGTAAAATACTAGAGTTTGTGTCATTAATACATGTGAACTGTTTACGATCCGTAAGATAATCCCTGAACCAACCTCTAACACCACAGTGTTCCAGTTTGTGCAGCAAAATGTTATGGTCGAGCGAATCAAAAGCTTTACTTAGATCGACGTACAAGGCAATTACGGTTTCTTTGTTGTCGAGTGAAGGATTTGTTCGAGAGTATGTAAAAGAGCTAATTCAGTTGAGTAAAAAGGTCTAAATCCAAACTATTCTTTGGCCAGTATTTTGTCCTGGAGCAAATGATCATGGTACAATCTATTATAGATAATGCGTTCCAGGATTTTGGAAAATGCAGGTAAAAGAGAAATAGAACGGTAATTTTCTAATGCTTGTTTGTCGCCTTTCTTATAAAATGGGATTACTTTGTCTATCTTAAATGCATCTGGTACAACACCTGTGGTTAACGACAAATTGAATATGATAGAAAGAGGTTTGGCAATTGCAAAAACAGTTTTCTTAATAAATACAGCACTTATGTCATCATGTCCAGCAGACGAAGTATTTTTTAAACGTTGTACAACCTTGATGATTTCATTTTCATCAGTAGGAAAAAAAGAATACTGATTTATTTACTTAATGGTTTGAGGATTTGTTGACATTTTTTGAAATACGAGAACCTACTGATTTTACCCAAAATTTCGTTAATAACTTTCCAATTTTTACAAATATCACTTTTGTTTCGTTCAAGTAAACGTGTGTAATACTCTTGCTTCCGTAATCTAATAATAAGTCTATTAAGTCTATTTCTATATCGTTTGTAAAATAATGAAATTCTTCTGGAAGGGGAAGTGATATGTTTCCGATATAATTTCTGCTTTTTTACAATTGATGACATAATTCCTTTCGTCATCTATGGCTTTCTAGGAGTGCATTTCTTTCCCCTAAATGCTTCATTGCACTCTATATGTTTTCACACATGGACTCAAATTCACTTATAAAAGCTTCATATGCAATATTGGGGACTTTACAGCTTTCGACACATGACCAGTTGTTAGAATACAATTCACGTAAGAGATCATCAGTCCTGATTTTTTTTTCAAAGTCCGTTTACAATGTCTTTTCGGGCAGTTACTATCTTGAGCACAATGTGACTTTGTAATATGAAAGATCGCTAGATGATCTGTTATATTCCGAGAAAAGTATCCCAGGTATAATAAGTTCATCTATGACATTTGTAAATATGTTATCAATGCAGGTGTAGGAAGATTGAGTTTAATGAGTTGGCCTTGTAATCAGAGGCCTAAAAAATTTTCATACATTATGCTCAAGAAATCACCAGTGGCGGGATGTGTGGAATATTTCAATAAAGCATAATTAAAATCACCAACAATATAACAAAATTTGTTTTCTTTGGCTATGCTATTTTAGAGACACAATTTTCGAGCTAGTCGTTAAATACACTAGAAGCAGTGTCCGGGGCCTTGTAAACAACGCCCACAATAATGTTTCTATCGCGGTTCTGTTTCACCTCTACGAATATGGTATCAACGAAATCATTCGAGAAGGACAAATCAGTTCTCTCATTATTATGTCAATTCGCTGTCAACATACATGCAGACGCCACCACCTCTTCGGTTTTGTCGCGGTTTGTGAATAAAAGAATATCCAGGTATACTATACAAAGACGGAACATATGGTGTGAACCAGGTTTCAGTAAACGCGTAGATCGAAAACCTGTGATCTAACGCTGAAATATAATCAGAAATACTTGAAAAATTAGCGGATAAACTTTTGGAATTTAAATAAAATAGGGAGAAAAATGCATCAGTATTCACATTACAGAATTTTTTTTATTGAAATCGTCACTGAAATAATGACTGCATGGAGTCTCCATATTTTCACCTGAGACATAACAATCGTTCATTTGCACTGCATCAAACAAATAGGAGTCTAGATTTGGGGAAGTGGAATTTCTGTCGCCATGGAAACATGAATACAAAGTGCACTGAAATTCCTGATCATCGATGTCATGATTGAGAGGAAGCTCACGCAATATACAAAGATCACATTTCCAATGGATAGAGTGCAAGTCTAAGTTAATGCCAGAACATTTTGCATGACATTGCCTACCACGTGAGCATACTAGTTTGATTTGATTCCATCGTACACAAGAGAGACAGACACAACACGTCATTACAACATATACAACAATAAATGCTTACAAAACACCGTGACCACAAGCGCGCCTGCGGAATTTCAGGCAGGCAGAATTCGAGAGAATATCAGACAGAAAAGTTCAAGAGGAGTTCAAAAGTTCACTTTCCTGGATTCTCAACAGCCGCCTATGTTTACATCGAATAAATTTAAGTTTAATCAGGCCGGTAAGGATACATAGAAATAATAATACGGGTCGCGTGAGTTACTTCAAAAACTGTTCGCAGTGTTCTTTCCAGTCGGAGTGTTATGCTATCGTGAAGTCTGTTGGTTGTTTTGACTTTGATATTTCCGTCCTGGGTCCATACCTTGTGATCATTTTGGTTGTATTTCAGCTTTACCTTTCTCAGTAGACCAGACTCTGTCGTTCACTTGTCAGATTCTCGTGAATGTAGATGCCAGTCGACCTCAGTTTGGATCTCGAGGCGTAGACTGACGACCTCGGTCCGTAGCCGCAGAACTTGACAATGACTGGACGATGAAGTGGCCGTCCTTTTCTGTCACTCCTTCCTCGCTCACCTATCCTATGCGATCGGTTGATGTCCTCCGGTTTGATGTCGACGTTCAGCTTCCCCTTCGCGAGATCGCAGATCAGTTGGTCAGCGCGTTCGCCGGTTGTTTCCTTGACTCCGTGAATGACAAGGCAGTTTCGTTTTGAGTATTGCTCAAGTTCCTCGATGCGGGATTCGGCAATGCTGAGATTCTTCCCAAGCTGTTTGATCTGGCTATCTCTCTTCTCCAGCTCCATCATGAAGCAGCTGTGTAAGGCTGGGGCAAGAGCGGGGCCCAGGGCAGGTGCTAATCGCTCTTCCATCAGTCGCTGGTCAGTGAAAGCTGAGATGATAGCTTTCACAATGGGTTGAATGTCTGGTCTTGCACCAGTGGTCAGCAATGGCGGACTAGAAGAGGACGTGCTGTTGGTGCTATCGGTGTTCTTCGTATTTCCCCCAGTGAGTCGGTCCGGATTAGGGTTATGGTCCATAGGGGCGGTTGCACGGGTCCAAACCATCATGACAGGATTGGGAAGGTTCCGAAATAGACCTCAAAATTCGAAATGGTGTTCCAAAATCAGTTTGAATATATTCCAAGAGGGTTAAGGTATATATCACTAGCCCAATGTCTACAGATTTGACTGGCTTAATGTTGAGTTTCGACAAAAGTTTAGCAGATGTTCAGGAGCATGTGCGGGTACATGTTCACACACTCATTCACACACACACACACACACACACACACACACACACATATATATATGTATATATATATATATATAAAGAAGTCTGCGCAAAAATCGAACATGTTGATTCTCTCTCCTATTTGCAAGAAAAGTGATTTGGATTTGATAGGCCCTTTTGAAAGAAAACATGCATTTCATATCTAATCTTATTAAACTTCTTGAAACATTAAGTAGTTGAATTATAGTCAGCCTGATGCACATGGTGAATGTATACTTCGGCAAGGTTAGATATAGCAGTGGCCTTTATTTTTCGGGCCATCAAATTTCATTGTCGCCCTACCAAATGCAAAAATGAAATTTTTATGACTTTTGCCAAAATAAATGTGTCGAGCCTTGATTTTTTTTAGGCATGTGAAAACTGTAATGATAAAAGATGGATTAAGGCTCTTTTTGCAAGTAAGCTCTTGACATACAATCAATTGTGAGGTGTATTCATGATAAGACTTGTGATTGGTTAATTTAGTACCACGTGACTTTAATTAATTCTGTTGCAGTGCACGGTGAGCATACTAATTTTATGTTTATTGTTTATGCTTTCGTACTGTTGCGCAGTAAATGGCGTACGGTAGCATAGTAGTGTTGCGTATTTTCTGTACATACACCGACAAATAGTGTGTGTTGTTACATGCTAGCAGCGTAGGCACAGTGTATGTAGGGCAGCATACGCTCGACATAGTCGGTACGCAACATAACTACGCAACTCCTCGAACACACAGTTAGCCCAGGTCCGGTGTGAACCGAAAACTCCTTAGGTCTTAACACAGCAATGGAACTAATAGAACCTATACCGTCCTATTTAGATTTGGACATTATTTGCATGTACAGTGCCTTACACTTTTTCTTTGAGGAAACACGAGGTTATTTCTCCATGGACCTTGCAGTAAACATTGTATTGGTGTGTCAACCACAACGTGAATAAGGAATGGCGATATAAAATTGCATTTTAAGATTCATTGTAATTCATTGTGTTGCAAGCCTATCTGGGGCCATCTTCCTAGTCAAGCTCTGCTTATGAAGATGGTCCCCTGCGTTTCCAACTTCATATGATATTGTTTATATGTTCTTTACATCAAATTTAAACCGTTCCTTATCGTACCCTTTACATTCAATTTGACATTGGTGCATATTTATTTTCCCCCTATACGTTGTCTTTGTACAATCGTACCCCGCAATTTGTATTAATGCGGTGGAACAATTCATATGATTCATGACATATCGTCAATTTTTTTTTTATCGTCAAATGTTATACATTGTACTGAAGACGGAATGCGGAAATAAACTGAACTAAACTGAACAACAGTAAAGCTACAGCTTGTACGCTGAAATTTTGATTGTTTGTGCAGAATCTAACCATGGTCGTGTACTCTCCTGGGTAGGCTGTATCTAGCCTAGACGATGTGTTTAACATCTAAATACCAGTACACTTTACTTACTATATAACAAATTGTACATGCTCTTTCATGCACTATCACATTCTCGCTAATATACACTCAAAGTGTAATTCCACTTCACGGAGGGCGAAGGTGTCGGTGTAATAAAAGCGCACATTGGCTAATTATGCATTTGTGTTGTGCATAATAATGTAGTATAGTGCATTCAAGATCATATATTATTTAAATGTATGTCATAACTTGCTGAGATTGCTTTGGAGTTGTGATTAATTTTCGTTCATGACGCCATGATACCATAAATGAATAAAAATAGTAAAAAAAAGTACTCCGGTGAGAGAAATCGATTCGTACCCCAATTAGCAATGGTCTATGAAGACATCGTTATAATGTGCGTAAAGTATTAATCATGCAGGCCATCTGTAACGTTATCTTAGCAAATATCTTCGATCAGAGTAAGAAAATGTATCCAAATGAACCTTACCTCAAAGGGACTGCTCTCTGAGGACAAACTTGTGAAACCGACGATGTCGCTGAAGAAGATAGTGACACAGTCGAAGGACTCTGGCACGACCTGCATACCTCTCTTCAGTTGGTTAGCCACCGGTCTAACAAGTTCAAATGTTAAAGGTACTGTTTACCATTGGGAGCAGTGATTTCAAAAATGTTCAAGATATCACGTTTGATGCATATGTGTAGGTCAGTTGTATCACAAAACATCCTACCACGTAAAAATTTCGCAATAAAGTCTAAAACATAAGGAAACATCATTATTTTCTCAATACACCATAACTGTAGATGGTTTAGTCCTGAAACATTTGCATTATAACTATTGTTCACCTTGTGTATACTCAACAATACTTAAAATCAATTATACTGATCCAAATTTTTACATTGGTTGTTTCTATCCCTAACTCACATTTAAAAACTATTTTGAAGCACTAATGCTCTGTTTTTCTTTCATCTGCAAATGATAAATTATGCCTTTAAATAGAGATTGTTATAAACGGGTGGTATAACGCTAGTATTGATAAAAATGTACAGATAGAAGGTCCTATAACGCATGAGGACACACGACTCAATGTTACATTGGGTATGTCAAGAGAAATTGAATATTTGTAGTCGTTGTATTTGCATAAAATATTTAGATTGGTTTAATTGATACCAGGAGGCGCTCGTTTTTCCTGTTCTTTTACATGGTCGTTCTCGGTAAGTAGGAGTTCGTACACGTGAAATACTGTGAAAAATAAAAAGTTATCAACATTACACATGCACTTCACTTACTATAATTTTGGGAGCATGGTCACTACTGCAATATGTGTCACTATGATGTCAATATACGAAATGGATCATTACACTTCTATTTCACTTCCACTCTTGTAAAGTTAGTACATAAAATATAGTAAAGAACGCAATCAACACCATGTGCGGTTCATGCAATGCTAAGTGCTTGTTCGAGTACTGACAGAAACGTCATTGTATCACAATGTCACTCAAAGAGGTTTCCAAAAGCAAACTACTGGTAATATCTATATATCTATCTAATATATATATATATATATATATATATATATATATATATATATGTATATATATATATATATATGTATATATATATATATATATATATAGCATTTATTTGAAATATTTTTTCAGTTTGAGGTTATAGCTACGATCTGCATAATTACTTAGAGACATACGCCTCAGCAATAATGAACCTTGTTCGTTATACTTCTCTTTAATTTCTCCCGAGGAAAATGGATTAATGGCATATAAAATACATGTTAGTGTATGTATAAAAAATGTTATTGCCTCTTCAATGATTTTCTTTTGCACCTTAAAGTAGTTCATTTTTTACGATCAAAGATTAAGTTTCATCCAATCTTACTTTGGTAGCATCTGATGCAACAGGTTGTCTGTTTTCTTTTTCTCTTCAATAAGCTGTTGGGTGCGGTCTTCTACGATCTCTTCCAAGTTGTTGGCGTATTTTTCCATAATCAAGATCATATTGTCGAGTATGTTTGGTTTCCTGCAGAGAATAACACATTGACATGAAACAATGCAATGCATAACCTTGAATTAGACACAATCGACATTGCAAAAATAATACATCTTCGGAAACCTTGATTTGACCAATTTTCAGAGCGTCACTATGTTACCTAAACACCTTATTTCATTACCAGAATTATGTTTTTGTTAAGCATATTCTGACAACAATTGCAATTAATTACTGGTTTTAATGGATAGTGTCTCGGGTGTCAATCGATGATGAAGACATCAGTCATACTATTAAGGATTAGGGCACTTGTTCCTAATCTCTGTCAGTTTTGGGTATATTTTGTGATGATGTCACAGATCAATTATATAGCATTACAGTAGATTCCTTATTATTAAACAGTTAGACCGGATATGTCCATCTTGGCATGAAAAAAAAAAGAGGAATGCAGACGTCGTGGCAGGACAAGCACTTTATGTTTCTGGTGCCATTCCCGGGTTTAATCAGCTGACCTGAAAAAAAAAAAGGCCCTGACAGGTATTTTCTCGTACCACTTCCGGATTTCATCACCTGACAAGCAAAAACATAATTGAAAGAATGCAGCAATATTGATAGAACACATCAGTGAGTTTGAGGAAAATCGGAAAAAATCCGTTTAATAGTTACAGTGCCGCCATGATGAAAAGACTACTACAGCTTGTGATGTCACATGAGTAGAATGAAATAAAGAAAATACAAAGAAAATTTAACACATTATCTCTTTCCTCGCACAATAAAAAAGCACTTGACTTGCCTCTTTCAAAAGGCATGGGAGAAAAATATTGCCTTAACATGAGACAGTGACAAATAGAGGGAATGTGTACTTAAAAAAAAAATCTCTTTATATTTTCTTTATATCGTTTTACGCATGTGACATAAACTGTAAACGTCTTATCATCAAGCAGTGACTGCGCAAATAATTCCAAAATTCATAACTTTTGAACGGATCGTTGGATTTTCCTCAAACCTTCAATGATGTGTTCTACTAACATTCCGGCATTTACTCATCCACGTGTGAAGGTGAACTTGTCCTTTAAGCGCAACACAATCGGCTGACTTTTCCTTTAAAAAAAAATTAAGGGGGAGGGAGCGCACGCGCCCCTTTTCAATTTTTTATTCTTATTTCTTTTATGAAAAAAAAAGAAAACAAAATTAAAGGGGGAGGCGCACCAGGTACGCCCCCTCCTGGATTCGCAACTATCGAATATCCACTACCTTGTTGACGACGTCAACAGGCAAACCTTTCATTCTTTCACCAGAGCGTCTGCCACCTTTAATAGAACGCTGAACGGCAAATGTCTTTGCCTTCCAACGGTGTCCTGCAGTATATAAGTCGTTTTATATCGCCCCGCAAATGCAGTCAACACCCATGCTCTCCCTGTAATCGACGAACTCTTTACCTCTCTTGTACACATCATGACGCCAGTGTCCACGACGAAGTCTTCTTTGCTCTGTTTACAAGCGAAGACGAGCCACTCTATTTCGAACAGTTAGGCATGGACATTATTCAACTGTCGTGCTCAGTAATAATTTTAGAGCAAGCTCCAATTCACTGTTGACAAGGGAAAGTTAATCCCTTGAGTCTACTTGGAGTTTGAAATAGATATTTCTATTGCTTGCGGGTGCATTCTTGGGCTCGCGAGCGACAACGTCCCTTCTTGACTTGGTCTGTCCAACCTAAAGCACCTGTTTGCGACCTCCCTCCCCGTATTTCGTTCAAGGATAGAAGTAGGAACGGAGCAATAGATTGACGGGGAGGGATTATGAGTGATCTGTTGCACACGGACATCTATACATATTGATTGGTTGAGTGGGCAGTTTTATATATACATTGGTTGAATGCACATCAAGTGGTAAAACACGTGGGCGTAGTTGGTGAAAGCAAATTGTAATACCTTGAGATCGCGGAGTGGTCAGAGTGTAGAGTAAGTTTGTGTGTTATTATCTTTTTGTATAGTGTTGTCACACAATAACGACCGGCGGCAATGGTGTCAGGCAAAAGTCGGGCATTCTGAAAACTCTCTTCTTTTTTTTTCGTTGAATCACATCGCCTATTTCCTAAACTTTGTATCGATATAAAACACCGTAAGTGGGCACATAAAGCGAAATATAATGCAACTTTTAATCTAGCCAGCCTGACAAAATTTCGAGAAAACAGGCTTTTAAGATTCACCTCTCGCTCAAAGACAATAGGAATTTTCGCTACACGATGGGAAGATCCGAGAATAAGCAATCAGCTGTGACAGTCCCTGTACTTGGACTCCCGTTCCCCTTTCTAAACAGTTTCATTTTCCTGTAAGGACGGAGGAGTGGGGAGAAGATCGCTAGTTGACTGGCTGGCTGACTCCTGCCCAGCATCGGGACCGTACTCGTTTTCCCCAGGATGGGACGTTTCTCGGATTTGATCATGCGCATAAGCAAATTTTGCATACGGCACGCTCAACTACCGGCTGCGTCGTGTAGCGAAAACTCCCTTATGTCCGAGCGGCGATGCGAGGTGAGAATCATCCATCCGTACGATGCAACCACAGCGCCTTCTGATTGGCTCATCGGCAGGAGAGAGTCAAATCTTTTTCGGCATCATCAATACATAGTCCCATCCACTGGTGCATCTTCATGCTGGCTAAAGCAACTGGATCTCACATTGGAAGCTGGAGTGTAATGGGACAATGCAAGGCCATGGAACAATGGAGAAAATGGCGGGAACCCTTCCCTCACCACAACAGGATTTTACACTGGATGCTGGAATACAAGTCAACACTAACGGGTCAAAACAAGGCCTTGGAAAAATAGCGAAAATGGCGGGTAATCTTCTGCCATGGATGTATGTACATTGTACATCCAGGTAATGTTAGACCTACATCACTTCGGTTTTCGGCAAGAACACAACACATCTCATGCAGTCCTTACCTTCCTGGATAATGTCTCTAAAGCCGTTGATAAATTTCATCATACTATAGGGGTGTTCCTGGACTTCTCACAGGCCTTCGATACCACTGACCTCAAAATAGTTCCTTTACAAATTATCCCATTATGGTATTCGAGGCATGGCCTTTCAACCATCACACATGCACAGAGTTTCCACATACTGTATTATTATACTCCAACTACGATCACTATTTGCTTAATTTGGTATTCTATGGTTTTTATATTACCAAAATCTGCAGGTTTGTCTCGACTATTCATGCAAATTGCCAGTGCAGGTGTTAACTAAAATGTATATTCCCCCTTAGACCGGGGGCCCAGAAGATTTATTCAGATAAAAAGGGTCACACTTTTTGATGGTGTCATCATATTAGGATGTGGCTAAGGGTCAATGAAATGAATTGCTGGCAAGTCACATCCTGTACCGTAAGCCTAAGGGCCACAAAAAGGGGCCCCGAAAAATGCATTTATTCAGCTGAAGGGGGTCACGGACAAAAGTTGGTGGATATTGTTCCTTTGGGTGTACCTATCATGAAAACAGCAATGCCAGCTATTTTATCCTGTACGGGGCCCAAGACAGTAGCCCCAAAGGGCCCCACCCATATGGTGTTATTCAGCTGAAAAGGGTCACGGCTAATTTCTTTTGCTATGGAAGTAGTACCCATCAGAGATATTCAAAACACCAAAGCCAGTTATTTCATCCTGTACGGGGCCCCAGACAGTAGCCCCAAAGTGCTCCACAGTGTCCCACCCATATAATGTGAATCAGATGAAAATGGTCTTGACAAATTCTTTTGCAATGGAAATATTAGGGCCTACTGAACAGAGATATCCCAAACACCAAAGCAAGTCATCTTCTCCAGTATACGGGGTCTTATAGGCTACAGTAGCAAAACACCAAAGCAATTTGCAAAGGAATCATAGTTCTGTATAGTGCACAAAATAGATGACGAAATCACGAAAACGAGTCATTTCATCCTGTACTGGGCCCGGTACAGTAGCCATAGAGTGCCCCTCCCCCACATATTATGATATCATTTAACTGAAAACTAACAATCGAAGTAGGCCTTAGTATACATCATAGATACCCAAAATACCAAAGCATATATAGTTAGGTTTTCCCAGCCAATTTCGCACTTTTGTCGGTTCATTTGGTAGAAGGTTCATTCAATTTTTAGAACGACCCTCGTTTTCGCACAGTCTGTCTTTCAAAATTGTAACTTGTGCGTTCAATTTAGCATTTCGATCAATGAAATTTGCACATGTGGCTTTCGAATTCGGAAAATGGGTATTCAAATTGGCTGGGACCATACGTTCATTCAAATTCGCCTTGACTTGCCGAAAAGGGTCTTTCAGTCATTCAATTTCGCGAAAGGCAGTCAAATTCCAAACGTGTTCATTCAAATTTACATCATGCTGTTTCTTTAAAAAAAAAAAGGTGAGAACATCTCAACGTGTCTTTCTGTGTGACTTTTTGTTTCATCCATATACTGTTAAGCAGTAAAAGTATCATTTTTTTTTTACCTTGTATAACTCGACTTGGTTGTTCTGTATAGCCCCTTCTCTTTCATACATGTCATTATAGGCCTACGTGTACCAGTACTGCAGATTAAATTCATCTTTTTATAGTCATGACAGCACAAAAGATGCAGACGTATATCTGTAGCAGACATAGAAAGAATAAAAAAAAATTAAGGATCATAACCTTGACTTCCTAGAACAATTCTGGGCTACTGTCTGTGGCCAAATGTTGGAAGAAATAACTGGCTTTCATGTTCTGCATATCTCAGTTGTGTAACACTTCCATCACAAAAAAAAGAAAAAAAAAAGAAATAGTCATGACATTTTGCTTAAACCATTTGGGGCACTTCTGGGCTACAGTCTCGAGACCAGGACAGGATAGAATAACTGGCTTTGGTGTTTCGTATATCTCAGCTGTTGTGTACTAATTTCATTGCAAAAGAAATCAGCCATGATGATGATGATGATGATTATTGCTATTGTTGTTGTTTTGATTATTATTGTTATTATTATTATTATTATTATCATTATTATTACTATTATTATTATTTTGATTATTATCATTACAGGTAAATAAAACCAGAAGGAGGTGGAACACTTCAGTGCTACTATGTAGGATTACATAACTGGCTTTAGTGTGTAGGGTATCACTCTTGTTTACAACTTCCATTGCAAAAGAATCTAGCCATGAATCTCCTTAAAAATCATATGGGCGTACTTTTTGTCTACTGTCTGGGGCCCCGTATGCAGCATGTACAGGATAAAATGGCTGAATTTGGTGTTGTTGGCATTTTTGTTATGTACTTCATCTATCGAAAAAGGAATTAGTAATGAATCTTTCCAGTTAATTGAAAAAAAAAATTAGGGCATGGGGCGCTTAATCGTGGGCTACTGTATAGAGGGCCTTGCGTACAGGATAAAATAACTGGCCTTGATGTTTGGTGTATCTCAGCTGTACTAATTCAACTGCCAAAAGAGAAATAGTCATGACCCTTTTCAGCTGAATAAAATCATATGAGATGGCATTTCTGGGCTACTGTGGGTCTCCGTAAAGGACAAAATAATTGGCATTTGTGCTTTGGGTATCTTTGTTGAGTACTCCTTCCTTTGCAAACAAAGAAAGTAGCCATGACGCTTTTCAGCTAGAAAACAACAACAACAACAACAACAACAACAAAACCAAACCAAAAAAAAAAAAAAAAACAAAACAAACACACAAACAAACAAACATCTTATGGGTGGGGCACACTGGGGCTATACTGTCTGGGGCCTAGTGTAGCATAATACAACTTGCTTTGGTGCTGTGGTTATCACTTTTGCGCACTACGTCCATTGCAAAAGAAATTAGCCGTATATCAGGATAATAACTGGCTTTGGTGTTTTGGGTATCTTGTTGTGTACTTGTTCCATTGCAAAAGAAGTTAGCCACGGCTCCTTTTAAAATCATTCAGGGGGCACTTCTTGGCTACTGGCTGAGACCCCGCAAACACACACACGCACACACACACACACACACACACAGACACACACACACAAATGCACTGGTGTTTTGTGTATGTCTGGTGTGTACTATACAGGGCCTACTTCCATCTCAAAAGAAATTAGCCGTGGCTGTTTTCAGCTATATAAGATCGTATCATGTGCGGGAATAGGGGGGGGGGGGGAATGTGGACCACAATACTAAGGCCCCATTACAGGATGAAATAACTGGGTTTATTGTTTTGAGTATCTCCGCTGTTGTGTACTAATTCCATTGCGAAAGAAATTAGTCATGACTCTTTTCAGCTCTCATAAATCGTATAAGGTGGTATTTCTGGGCTACGTAACTGTATCCTATATAGGGCCCCGTACAGGATAAGATGATTTGCTTTGGTGTATGGGATACCTCTGTTCAGTAGGCAGTAATATTTCCATTGCAAAAGAATTTGTCAAGACCATTTTCAACTGATTAAAAGTATATGGGTGGGGAACTTTGTGGCTACTGTCTGGGGCCCCGTACAGGATAAAATTATTGGCTTTGGTGTTTTGGATATCTCTGATGGGTACTACTTCCCGTGCAAAAGAAATTAGCCGTGACCCTTTTCAGCGGATTAAAATCAATGTGTGTGTGTGGGGGGGGGGGGGCACTTTAGGGGCTACTGTCTGGGGCCCCGTACAGGATAAAATAACTGGCTTTGGTGTTTTGGATATCTCTGATGGGTACTACTTCCATAGCAAAAGAAATTAGCCGTGACCCTTTTCAGCTGAATAACACCATATGGGTGGGGCCCTTTGGGGCTACTGTCTTGGGCCCGTACAGGATAAAATAGCTGGCATTGCTGTTTTCATGATAGGTACACCCAAAGGAACAATATCCACCAACTTTTGTCCGTGACCCCCTTCGGCTGAATAAATGCATTTTTCGGGGCCCCTTTTCGTGGCCCCTAGGTTTACAGTATAGGATGTGACTTGCAGGCAATTCATTTTATTGACCCTTGGCCACATCCTAATATGATGAGACCATAAAAAAGTGTGACCCTTTTCAGCTGAATAAATCTTCTGGGCCCCCGGTCGACCTCCATCATTGGCAATTCTTATGACTTCACTAATAAAATGGAATATCTAGAATTACATGTAAATTCATTTGTTTTTGATTCGTGATGACAATATAGAAAGAGACGATAGCTTAAACCTCAAACTCGAGCACCTGTTTTATCGGTATCAGGGTAATTACCCCCGAGGACAATTACCCCCAGGCTAAATACTGGTTAGTGGTAAGGTTAGAGTAGAGATAAAGGGTATGGTTAGAGTTTTGGTTAGGGTTAGGATTAGGATTAGGGGCCAGGGGAAGGATTCGGGGTAATTGCTCAGTGGTAATTGCCCTAGACCCGTTTTATCAACTCACAAACACAAATGTCCCTAAAGGGGGAGGGGTTGATTTCTTTAAGTGCGTGAAAATTTTTTAAGCATTGGGGCCTCTGAATCTTCTGTTCATCTCAAACGATGATGTTTCTTGTAATATATCAGACTCACATCCCTTTCTGCAGTGGCTTGAGTTTGGAAGTGACTGCCTTAATATCTGGTCGTTCCTCTGGCATTTCCCTCCAACACTCTTGCATGGTGGTCAGCATACAGGCTGGACAGTCCTCGATGTCCATTACTTGTGGCCGAAACGGGTTACTTGGTGTCAGTGGATTCTTTATCTTCTCTATTATTTCTACCGAAATAAAAAAAAACCACACACACAAAATGGTTACAATATCAACCTCAATTACATTATAGCGGTTAATATGCTACTGAATTTAAGCTTCGCTTGAAAAAAAAATAGACGAATCCATTCTAAACTGGGTATCTCCTCCGGTGCTGAGCAATTTGGAACATTTCAGTTTACAGAAGCATGCTTTTGTTTATTGACGTACGGTTCAAAAATACCTGATCTGCTGCACGCTTGACCACACGTGAATTCCAATGCTACTTTCAAACAATTGTGTTTACCTTGGTTTAATAATGGGCTCCTCTTATACTCTAGGGCTGACGTCCACAAGGGTGCGGACAAGCCTGGGAAGGGTTGCGGAAGCAAATTCTTTTTGAATTGAAAGGGTGTTTTATTAATCAATATCTTTCGCAGCCCGGAGGCTGAATTACAGACATTGTTAACAAATGGCCATTTATACATTAAAAATACTCACATAATACAATGTAGTGATGAAAAAAAAAAACATAAAAATAACAAAGGGTCAATCTTATTCATCAGAACCATTGCACAGTTAGATTAACCTATAATACATAACAAAATCAGATATCACAGATACAAAATATTGCTGTTCTCAATAATTATTAAAAAAAAATGAGTTTATGTTAATTATATATGCCGATCATTTATACTTATTAATTAATACAGATGTTGTGTTGTCATACGGCTCATATCAACACATTTTACGCAACAAAAATAATCAGTTTATCAAAGATAATCAAAGATAATCAGATAAACAAAGATAATCAGATAATCATGCGGCTCAAATGAACACATTTTACACAATAAAGATAATCAGTTTGATTTTAAAAAAGAATAAAAAGAATAAAAAAAGAAAAAAATCCTCACAATCTACTCTTCGTAATATACATAAACTCCCATATCAGAATACATTAAATCTATACACAGCGCATTACATCAAATCAGTCAATCAATAAATAATATATTCGCATTACTCGGTATGTGCATTGTGTATACGAAAATAGCATCTGATAATTGCACATCTCTCCCCCTCTTTCTCCCCCTCTCTCTCTCTTTCTCTCTCTCTCTTCTAACTCTCATTCAACTATTACACACACTCTCATGTACAATATGTATATCTAACAAGCAAATTATATACTTTGTTTCTATAACCAACACTCTGTGTTACATTATCGCACATTCTACACCAAAATCCGATCTCACAAATAACCAACACCAAAACGCTAAAAAATAACATTGTAAAAAAAAAATTAAACCGTTTCTGAGAATAATGATATAAAAGGATACAATTATGCTTTTTCAACTTGTCGTTAGGCCCTTGATCCTGTGATCCACCACCTTTTTTATATTAATGATAAACTCTCTGACAACGCATACCATGCACAGCATAATTAAAACAATATGTATATATACTTTCAAAAATTACATCTTCACATAATGAGGGAAATAGTGAATGCTCACTTTATGAAGGAGACATAAAACAAAACAAACAAAGAAACAAAACACTGTACTATTCATTGATAAATGTATGAGGTAAAGAATGGCACTATTTGGAACCATTTGTTTGAAACCGTTTTAGGAAAGTCTGATATTTGCACATCTATCTCCCTCTCTCTCTCCACCTCCCCCCCCCTCTCTCTCTCCTAACTCTCATTCCACTTATACGCACACTCTCTCGTACATCTAACCAGCAAATAAACACTATGTAACTAACACTCTGTATGATATTATTGCACAATTTTGTACCAGAATTTGATCTCACGTAATAAAACACCAAAACACTAAAAGATAACATTATAAAATATTTTGAACCGTGTCCGATAATAATGATATAAAAAGGATACAATTAGGCATATACTCTTTCAACTTGTCATTAAACCCTTGACCCTGTGGTCCACAATCTTTTTTTTTTATATTGATTGTATACTCTCTGACAACACAAACCATGCGCATAATGATTTGCGTAATGAGGGAAATAATAAATACTCTGTGGCACTTTATGGAGGAGACATAAAACAAAACAAACAAAACAAAACAAAATTACGCTATTCATTTGATAAGTGTATAAGGTAGGGAATGGCACTACTTTGAAACCGTTTTGTTTTGCAGTTAAATTGTTGATATCTATGTCTTTTACGTAGGCTGTAGTTGACATTCTGAGTATAACAGGAATCCAATCACTACACAATGGGTTTCTGACTATTTTGGTAGCAAAATCCAGGCAAAGCTTGTTTCGCCTGTTTCTGAGTGTATCAAAGGAACAAATTTCAAGTGCGTCATTATACGTGGTGTAATTGTCCCCTAGTATTATCCTGCAAGACCGTTTTTGAATGATTTCAAGGAGATCACTTCCTTCTTTTTTTAAGCTGCCACTGAAAACAGGTGCTCCATATTCAAGTATAGGTCGGATGTATCCACAATAGACTGTGATCATGTCAGGCAATGGCAATCTGTGTCTTTTCAGACACCTTAGCATGTGCAGTTGTTTGTTACACCGTTTCAGTATGTCAGATATATGGGAATCCCATTTCAGGTTTGATTGAATGGTGATGCCCAATATTTTGGTTTTGTCAACTGTATTGAGAATCTTGTCGCTTATTGAAAGAGGGATTGAAATTGCCGGGTTTCTGGAGAAAGATACTGTCATAACTTCACATTTTGCGGGATTTAAAGTCATGTTATTGCGAAGAGACCATTCACTTTGAATATTTGGAGGTTGGCTTTCTTTCCTGCTTTCAACAAGCGTGAGATCATCCACATATTTGAAATAGGGCACCACGGAATCATTACAGGCATCATTTATCATTAAAAGAAACAGTACGGGACCCAATTTCGTTCCCTGTGGAACACCAGAACACACCGTTGACTGGTCTGACAATTTTCCAAAATATCTTGTACACTGTTGCCGATTTTCCAGAAAGTTTAAAACCCATGCAATGAGACACGGTGGAGCTTTCGAGGCGATCAATTTCTGGGCGAGGATATTGTCATCAATGCGATCGAAGGCTTTTGAGAAATCGGTAATAACAATAGTTGACAGGGAGCGAGCATTTTCCGCATTTTCTATTACCTGATGAAGGAGCTTAACGAGATAATGATTCGTCGATAGACCTGGGCGATTTCCGTATTGGTCAGGATCTATTTGATTGTTTATATCTTCCAACAACCACTTGCACATAAATGACTCTGCGATTTTGGCAAAATGACTAGTCAGAGATATTGGCCGTAAGTTCTCAACTGTTGGTGGATGGCATTTCGGTATGGGAACAACCTGTGCTTGTTTCCACTGACGCGGGACATCTGATGATTGGAAGGAAGCGTTAAGTACGTTTGTCAGTGGGAAGCAAATTTCATACGCGAATTCACGAAGGATGCGGACAGGTAAGTCTCCGGTAATACCTGCTTTACACTAGTTGAGTGAGCGTAGCTTTCGGTAAGTTTGCCACGGCTGGATTTCAGGACAAGGAGACGGAAAGGGGAGGTAAGCAGGTAGATGGTCTCTATCGAGGGGAGGTAAGTCACCTGCTACTGACGTAAAATGATTGTTTATGCGGTCCGCTGTAACCTTGAACTGACGGGGATCACCGGCATCAGTCCCGGGTACTGAGATTGGTGTTGGGCGTGCATCATTGTTGGTAAGTATTTTGATCTGCTTATACCACTTTGCAGGGTTGTCAACTTTGAGGTTCTTCACTCTTTTGTTATAATACGCGGATCTGGCCTTTTTGATGCAACGAGTAACTTTATTTCTGAAATGACGCCAAAGTGGTATGTTATTCTGTTGAAAGGCAAGCTGCCTACTACGGATTGAAGATTTGATTTCAGCGGTCATCCATACTTTATCTGAACTGTGGGCATGCGTGACTCTGGCAGGTAAGTATACATCCAATTGACTCTGAATTGAATTCATCATCGACAAGGAGTACCTATGTCGATGAACGGGAAGTGTTGCAAAATCAGGCCCAGGATTAGGGCTGATGTCGCCACAAATTAGAAGCTCATGTTGAAACGATGACGCACTATTACTGTATGTAGTACGGGATTCGTTGTTTGAAGAACTTTTGATGGCGTAGAGTTTTGGCAAATGGCGCCTCAATGCAGTATTTGCCAGTGAGAGATGCATACTGGTTCGACACACACAGTAGTAACAGCCAAAGCGCATGTAGAACGTAAAGCATTTTAAAGCGTGACTCGGGCTTCATCCTGAAAAGGTCCATAGAAAGTGATGGTATTCATCAGATCCAAGTTCAATTGTGTTGTGTGTCAGGGCTGGCTGAGCTCATTGACTGGAGGGGTGCTGGCTTGTACGTGCCCCTGTGTAGTGGCTGCTAAACATGTGTATTTCGCATACCAATCGTTGGCAAACAGCACAGGGAAATTCGGTTATTTCTAGAAAATCACTCCACTACATACCTTCAGAAAGGTCCACAAGAGTCAGAGAGCGACATACAACAATCTACTATTCGATGTAACTCAGATTATCACACAGTAATGACGAAATATCCGAAATTTCAGGAGCTCTGGAGACACTGCTGCTGCTGCCTGTTAGGCGCATATAGCAAATTCACGAAATACCCGGAATTATGCTAATCGTAACCGGACAGCGCGGACACATCTAGGATTACACCAGGAGTGGCAAAATCATGAAATAGGACAACTAGGATGACTTGCGGACAACATACAAGTTAGATATGCGGACAGTACACTGTATAAATTCTGTCATTTCGGCATCTTGTCCGCGTCAGACGCGGACAAAATGTGGAAATCGGCTTGTCCTGGGACATTCCTGGGAATCTCTACGGACTGACTGCAGACATTCCTAGGAGTGTCCTAGGAATCACTCAGGAAGAGCGCGAAATACCCGGAATTATGCTAATCGTAACCGGACAGCGCGGACACATCTAGGATTACACCAGGAGTGGCAAAATCATGAAATAGGACAATTAGGATGACTTGCGGACAACATATAAGTCAGATATGCGGACAGTACACTGTATAAAGAAATAGGGCAAGGTTATAAACTGGGAGCCGACTTTCGATTTTTCTCATTATACTGCTAGCCGTGATGGAGGTCACACCAGCCGAAATTGCTTCAAATAGCAGCTGTGAGAGATGCTCGAGAACGTGCGAAGAGGTTGCCGAATGTGTGTGGAATTACTAAATTTACTTTCCGCGTCTTGTCCCTGCCCTAGTGGACGCCTGGTCTAAGAAGTAAAGTGATACCGTTTACAATCATTCATATCAAAAAGCAAATAAGTATACTACTACCTGATATGATTAACAATGAAGAACACTAAATTGAATGTATTCAATAATGCACAAATGTTATCCCAGAAATGCCCATATAGGTTGTATACCTTGTATACTTTTTTTTTCAATAGTCGTTTCAATATGTAGATCTAACAGTTATGGTTAGGACAATACATTCGTTGAAGATAAATTTTGATAAACTCATTGTAATAAATGTAGAGTAACAAAATAGCCGCAAATAGTACTTTGCGAGTAAGTCTAAGCGACAATGCGATAACAGTCCATTAACCATTCCCTTCTTCGTTATTTTCAGCTACATGCAATTCAGCTCAGATGCAAGTTTGTTAAGTTCGAGAATGCAAGAATAATTGAAAATGATAGTGATACCGTGCCGTGTACTACGCTTGAGTGTGAAACATTTTGCTCTATTCATTTTGTTCTCTTTACTTGTGACAAAATCTTGGCCTTGAGCATGCATATGTATTTTGCAGGCGAGACAAGAAGCGTCACGTCACAACAATGATCCTGACAATGCTTTTCAAAAAGACTGAAATTACTATGGCATTGCTACAAGGTAGAGTAACGGAAGCAATCACGCCACGTCTCTGAACATACCAACCTTTTGGGCCTAGGACACATTTGCCAAAAGGACCCTGTCGCGTAGCCACCTCATAGAGAATGATACCGAGAGCATATATATCGCCCTTTTGAGTTCCTTCTGGGCGTTTATCGTCCTCGTCTCGCAAAAGCTCCGGAGCTTTCCAAAGCAATTCTGAGTTAAATAAAAAAGACAAGAGGAAAATCACCAACAGAGTTAGAGGATACGAAACAGAGTGACAACAGGGATACTGCCAATTTGAATGATGATGGTATCTTGTGATTCCTTATCTTTTTTTTTTAACCATAAGTTCTACACATTCGCTTAAACCATTGAAATTTTCAGTGGGTTAAAGAGGCATAATAATCGTCCTGATTCTTTGTTTTGCTTCGCACAAGTTAAAGAAGTGAGAATGCACTTTGTGATTATTCAATGAAATACATAACAAAGCGAAACAAAACAGAAAACAATTATTCTGCGGTAGATATCTCGAGATACATCCATCTAAGGCACACCATTGAATAACTGTACTCTTTTCGTTTGGTTTAGTCACCTGGGATTCCTTTTGTTTTCCACTTTCCATCCCCACCAGTATGGACACACAATGGGTATTATGCATTCATAAGAGAAACAGAAAGTGAGCGTATGCACACATGCAGGCTAGTTGGAGTTTTGTTCGTGTATTTTTTAAGTCTCTTTGCATTCAAAACATTCAACTAGATGTATATCTAGTGTATGTATTTTTACACTACTGCCTCTGTGTGTTTTTAATTTATGCACGTACTCCTAAGTATGTTCGTTAATTGCTTTTGTGTTCTTCTATCATGTTTCTCTTAGTCTACCTCTATTTTCCCTACCCCATCTCTCTCTTTCTCGGGGGGGGGGGTATTGTATACAAACTAGTTTTTCAAAAAGTTCGTCCCACTAGAATTAATAAAGACTTACTCAATTGTATAATAATGTAATTAAAGTTTCGTCCCCCCCCCCCCGAATTACTATGTCATATATTCAACATTATATACATAAGAATTGTATCTATTAGGTTGCATTTGCTTATACTTGAAAACGGGAAATCTATACTTGTAACTGTCTCGTTTGAATCTGCGTTATGTGTCATTATGTGTCAATCATTACCGGTTATCTTCCAAAATCCAATGTGTTTATTTTGTGTCGTGTTCATGAGTGAAAGCGGAAATAAATGTTGATGTTTATCATATTTAAAAGTCCCATTCAATTGTCTTAATTTGTGTTCAGAAATAGTCTTCGATTTTTCGAGTCTTCGAAAAGTCCCATTCAATTGTCTTAATTTGTGTTCAGAAATAGTCTTCGATTGTTCCACAAATCCACAGAGTCAACGCCTTTTCATTTCACTTTTTAAAGTGCTCACTGTTAATGATATCCAGTTTTAATGTGCTTTTTGATTATTGAGGCTTTACAAACCGTTATGCCTCCTTCAACAAAGCTTTTTATCATCAGTGACTCGTCGGAAACAAAGTTGTTTTTTCTTCTGGTCACACACTGAAGCGTGTCGTATCGCAGTCCGATGAAGGCCTCATTCCACTGAACATCGGAGGCCCATCTGATCCCCAAAATGCACTTTTCCACGTTTCGATGAGTTCCGACTAAATCTGTCCTAACAGACGGAATTTAATTGGGGGCAATGTTTTTTTTTTCTTCTGATAATCCAATAAATATGGCCTGTTTTCTGGATAATCCAATAAAGAACTGACGTTGATCTGGGTAATTGGATGGAAGGATGGTAGCCCCGATATCTGTCATCTATTCATCTGATTGCGATCTGAGGGTAATTCGAGGGTGACCTGACACTGATCTAACATTCCCTCAATCGCAGGACACCAGTCCGACTAATCAGTAATCAGAGTAATCGGATGGTAATCAGACTCGGACCACATACTGGGCTAATTTGCGCTAAAATTGGAAATCGTATATGGAAACAGGTCAAACGGACTCTCCAAAACAGTACACCTCCTGACGAGCCATACATCAGCTCCCTGCCCTGTGTTGCGTGATTGCTTGCTCAAACAAAGTTGTCAGTGATCTAAATCCTGCTTGACCATAAGGTAATGTAAGAAAATGTGAGTTTGGTGCCACAATACTAGAAGTGAAATGCTAATTCCATGTATCTCTGAGGTCTTTAGATCGTTAGCCTTTAGAAAGAAGCTTAGCACTACAATCCAAAACTACAATATTTGTATCATAAGCAGATATTTTTGTCTTAACTTTCTTTTTATTGTAACTCAACTATACTTAATAATATTGAGGGAGCCCAGGGTCTCAACAGCAGCAGCATGAGGGTGATGGGGAACTGAGTATCCTCCGTTCCTGAATACTCAGAAGTCATAGGCATAGAAGTGCATAAGTACGATAGTCAAATGACACTTGAGGTGGTTGCACAGGAAAGTCTGCTGGCACTTAAAGAGGAATGGATCCAAATGGACACGTGGACTGAGTAAATGCAGCAATAATTAGTAGAATACATTAGTAGAATAAGTTTGAGAAAAATCGATCGATCAATTGAAAGTTATGAATCTTTACCGTTTTGGTGCTGCTATCGCTGGATGAGAAGTCTCCAATTGTTTGTTATGTCAATTATGGAAAAAGAAAATATTTACAAAATCAACGTATTTTCACTTTTTTGGCATTTAAAACAAAATGGGAAGGAGGAATACATTTTCGTTGAGCACATGTCCATAAAAATTCGAAGGAATGCGTACTTTTTACAAAAAATAGATTTTGTGGAATTCGTTGCATCGTTTTTTCATACGTGACGTCACAAAATATTGTAGTCTTCTTATCCAGCAGTAGTGGCACCGAAAATTTAAAAATTCATAACTTGTGAACCTATTGTTGGATTTTCCTCAAACTTTTACTGATGTGTTCTACTAATATCGCTGCATTCACTCATTTGACATCCATATCTAAATAAGTTTCATTCCACTTTAAAACGATGAAGGGTCTGGGTCGTCGACTCCCAGAGGAGCTCGGTCTTTGCATTGAGTCATTTCCCGTCTTATTCTTCTTTTGACCGATCTTCGCAATCAGGATCTTGATGAAGCCTTGTAGCTAAAAATTATTGTCCGATAAAAGTCTCCCGAGAGCTAGTGTTAGCTGACACTGTGATCCATGGGCGTAAATCGGGGGGGGGGGGGGGGGAGTGCGGGATACATCCCCCAGCCCTTGGAGGAAGGGGATGGCATATACAATTATTTCCCTTGAAATTTGAGGGAAAAAAATTTAGAAGAAAGAATATGATTGTAATAATTTTGGCATATTCATGACGTTCTTACGCCAAACATAGCTTGACAGTATGCTATCTTCCAGGATTTTTTTTGTTTAATAGATTTTTTCCTTTCAAGTGCTCGCTCGCAAAGATAATATATCAACTTAAAGCATGGTGCAGATGTTGAAAACGTAAAATAATATAAGCCTACATGCATACATGCTATGACACGCGCCACTCGGCATCATCTACAAATTACGTACGGATAAAAATTGTGACCCGTCACGAAGGCTGAGCCGAGAAAACCAAGTTTGAAGTCAGATCATCAAAATCGGTCAAAACCACAAAATCTCTGATTTTGGCATGACTTTGTAGCGAAGGTTTCTTCTATCACCTGCCGAAATTTCTTAGTTAAATGATCACAGGAAAGGCAAGAAATTAGCGTTTTTCTAGGCCATTCAGTGTCAACGGAATAGAAACGTGTCCGAAGATTTGGATTCAGCGCCGCAGATAGACTCCGCCCCTAGCGACGAGGGAGTGGTCTTATTGGTCAGTGCGTGGCATCCTGGTTACTGATTGTTGTGTGTAGACTGCTGGCGCTATGCTTGAATGAACATCGCAGAGGTTGCAAGGAGCACTCCTATTGTCGAGAGGTGAAAACTGTCTTACCAAGGAGCTTCATGAAGCTCCTTGGTCTTACCTCCCCTTGATCACGACTGCGTCGGGAGGAAAACTTTGAAGGCGGTTTTCTCGAAACGTTGATTTCCTAGATCGCTGAACATGCTCCCATAAATCTATCTCCCAAATCGAGTACTCTCATGAGTTGTGTTACATATATAAAATTAAAGTGGGAGAGTAAGGGAATAATGTCATATCATTTTCAAAAAACTGACCTCCATCGACTTTCGGCTCCTTTGGTTGCAGAGGGTCACAATTATACGGCCAGAATGGAAAAGGTCATTTCCTAAATCATTGAGCAAACGAAGATGACTCAGTCAGGATTACATCTATGGGCATACACAGGGGTAATAAGGGTCGTCGATCCGAAGGGGGGGGGGGGGAAAGAGGCATTTGCTCCGCGCCCATTGATATGTTGGGGCAAACATATCATTTGCCCCCCCCCTCATAATTCCCGAGATGAGTAAAAATATCGTAAAAATTGTCCAAATACACCACCAGAATTATGCACCAGATCGTTAAATTGCAATCATAAATATGCAAAAGCTCCCCCGCTCGGTCAGTATCGATAGAATTTGTAAATAACAAGGACGTCGATTCTGGGGGGGGGGGGGGTGGGTGCTAACATATCATTTTGCCGCCCGAAATAATTCCTGAGATGTGGAAAATTTTCTTTCCTTTTTTTTAAAGAGAAAACTGCCGAAAGTGTGCACCAAATTGTTGAATTTCAATTCTGAAAATTCAAAGTCCTCCTTGCGTGGGAGGGGGATACACTCTCCCACACCCTGTCCCGTTCTGTCCTTTCCCATCGGCTTAGCACATTTTTACATTAACACACTTCCAAATTTTCATTGAAAGTGTGCACCAGATCTGTCACTTTAGCTTAAAAAAAGTGCAAATGTTCCATCGTTTCAGTTAAGTCTTTTCTCGCCTGGTTTCCCTCCATATATTTAGTACATTTTGGAATTGACAATTTTCAAAATTCCGTCAAAAAAGTATTTACGAGATATTTTCATTTGAATTCTGCATATGCAATTCTGTCCATTTTGGAGGGCGAAGACATGAAGAAGAGAAAATATGTCATTTTGTTCCCCAATGATTTCCGAAATAAGGCAAATTTTCTTGCCTTTTTTTGATAAAAAACTGTCCAAAATATCTTACCCGTAATCTGCACCAGATCGTTGAATTTCTATTTTGAAAATGCATAATCTCCCTCGCGCGGGAGGGGGATACCCTTTCCAATACCTCCCCCGTTCGGACCCCTTCTATACACTGAGTACACTTGGAAGATTAACAAATTTAAGAATATTTCATCAGAACGTGCGCATCAGATATGTCACTTTAATCAAATTAAAATCAAAAGTCATCTTGGTTCCTATCCACAGAATTAGACTTGGTATTCTTTGCGGATTGACAATTTTCCGAATATTCCTCAGAAGTTTGCATTAGATCGCTTTATTTCATTTATAAAAATGCAAAAGCTCCGTGGCGTAGGAGTGGCTACCCTTTACACACCCTTCCCATCCCCGTCAACTTCAATGCTCTTATAGTAGACCTACACGGTGATGTCACACACTCGGAACAAGAGCCGAGATACTGCCATTTGATCATCCCATGTCTGTGAATAGGGGGCCTTTTTTTTCTTCTTACTTTTTGATAGGAAAACAAATCAAAAATTTTACAAGTGTGTGCCAGATTGATGAAATTCAAGCCTGAAAATACTAAATTTCCCTCGTGTGGACAGGTGATATCCTCCCCCACACCCTTCCCACGTTCAGTCGCTCCGCTCCTTCCCACATATCTTCCCGCTCACAGTTTTGTCCCCTGCGCCCATCGTAAAAACGGATCGACGCCCCTGTTCGTACACTTTTGAGATTAACAAGTTTTCTAATATTTCATCCTAAGTGTGCACCAGATCTTTCACTTACAAAATGCCAAAGTTCCCTCATATGGGACGATGATATCCCCTTCCAGTTAATCCTTCTGAAGCTGTATGGGTTCTCTCCAGATTTAGTCACTTTTGATTGAAAATGTCCACAATTTGACGTCAAAGTGTGTATACGACATGCTGTCATTTCCGTTTTCAATAATGCAAAAGCTTTGAGGAGTTGGGGAATACCCAGACTACGGACTATCAAATCCTTGAGGATTGACGACTTTCCAATAACAACGAAAAAAGATTTAAAAATCCCTCGGTTGGGAGGGAGTAAACCTCTCCCACGACACCTCCTCCCACAACCTCCTCCTCACATTGCCCTGAATACTAGTCGTTATTTTGCTTATTCTATTGGTAGAAACAACAATTTCACATTTCATCAAAAGTGTGTATCATATCGTTGCATTTCTAGACGAAAAATGCAATATCTCCCTCGTGAGGAATGGGGCTGTCTCCCCTTCCACACTCTCCCCCAGGAAGCACACATGTTCCTTTTGTACTCTCTTGTTGAAAGAAACAAAAATCAAATATTTCACCAAAACTGTGCATCATAATTATGTAATATACCTCGTGTGAGAGAAAGGGTTATCCTCCTCCCACTTTCTCTCCAAACCCCCGTCCGCACATTTCCCTGAATATAGTCTTTAAAATTTGGAAAATTGCATTATGGAGTACACGAAATCTCTGATTTTCAAGTCCGAAAATGCAAAAATCTCCCTCGTGTGGATGGGGTGTTCTTTCCAGCACTTCCCCCACATGTTTCCTTCAATGTACTGTTCATATTTTCTCCCAGTTTTGACAGAAAAAAAAAAATCGAATATCTCACCAAAAGTGTGCACTCTTTCAGTGAATTTTAGGTCTGAAAATGCAAAATCTCTCTCGTGTGGGAGAGGGCCTATCCCCCTTCCACATCATCTTCTCCCAGTACATTTAGCAAAATACATATATTCCTCACTTGTTTCTATTACAAACAAAAGATCAATTATTTCTTTAAAAGGATGCACCATGTCTCTAAATTTTAGGTCTGAAAATGCAAATTCTCAGCATTGTTGGAGGGAGTATCCCCCACCCTACACTCAGTCCCCCTCCCAAAGCTCTCTTCCGCACATTTCCCTGAATATGTTTATTTCTTAAATATCTTTTTTTTAATTGATAGAAACAAAAATCGAATATCTCACCAAAATGGTTGCACCAAATCTCTGAATTTCAAGTCTGATAATGCATAAATCTCCCCCGTGTTGGAAGGGCTGCAGTACATCTCTCCTCGCCGTAAACATTTCCCTGAGTATACTATTTTCGTATTTTTTCATTAAAAAAGAAAAATCAACATACATACCACTTAATGGGTGCACCAGACCCCTGATTCTTCAGTCTGAAAATGAAAAAAAATCTCCCTCGTGTTGAAAGGGATATTCCATACCCTCGCCGCACACCTTCCTATGTATTTATTTTTCTTGCGTTTTGAAAGAAAAAAAAAAAAACACTAAACATATCACCAAGTGTACCATATCTCAGAATTTAAGTTGTGAAAATGCAAATCTCCCTCGTCTGGAAGGGAATTTTCCCCAACATTCCCTTCCCGAAAAGTTCTCTATATACTAGTTTGTATTTTTCTTACTCTTTTGAGCTCCATCAAAACAGTCTTTGGCCCTGCAAAATCAGGCTCCTGTCCATTGCTGTTAGCAGACGGAACCACCTTGATCAGGGACAGGATTGGCATAAATGAGAGATGGAAAGAGCACTTCAGTCAACTCTTGAATCACTCATCTGCAGTTGAGCAAGCTACGCTTGACCAGGTCCCACTGCAAACAATGAGAGAGGATCTTGATGTTCCCGCATCCATTGCCGAAGTCAAGAAAGCCATCAAGCAGATGAATCCACGAAAGGCATCTGGCCAGGACGGTATTCCTGCAGAGGTGTACAAGGCATTCAGCGACCAGGCCTTTGGGGTATTCCACAATGTTCTCACCAGTTTCTGGGATGAAGAAAAAATGTCAGCTGACTTCCGTGATGCCACGATAGTTGCCTTATACAAAAACAAAGGCTCCAGAGCAGACTGCGGGAACTATGGAGGCACAATCCCCTGCTCATTGCTGGAAAAATTCTTGCCCGTGTCATTCTGAATAGGTTGATCTCCACAGTCGCAGAGAGAAACCTCCCTGACACACAATGTGGTTTTCGATGCAGTCATAGTGTTGTTATGAGACAGGTCCAGGGAAAATGCATTGAACAGAATACGAGCCTCTTTGCTGTCTTCATAGATTTAACAAAGGCATTTGATACATAGCGTCAACAGGGAAGCACTCTGGACAATTCTTAGGAAACATGGCTGCCCAGCAAAGTTCACCACACTTATCACTGTTTCACGAAAATATGACTGGTGAAGTTCTGTCAAATGGCGAACCATCTGAAAAGATTTGACATCTCCAATGGTGTAAACCAAGATTGCGTGCTTGTCCCTATGTTGTTCGACCTCTTCTTTGCACAAGTCCTAGTCCACGCTGTCAGTGACCTTGAGCTCGGCACCTACATTAGGTACAAATTAGATGGATCGCTGTTTGATCTGAGACGCCTTGCTGCGAAGACAAAGGTGCTGGAGAGGTTCATTCTCGAAGCTCTGTTTGCGGATTATGGCGCTCTGATGGCACAGGAAGAGAACCACCGACAAGAGATCGTCAACAAGTTCTCATCAAGTTGTTTGGCCTGACAATCAGGCTTGGAAGGGCAGAAGTCCTCCAGCCAGCACCAAACAGTGCATCCTGCCAGCCAAGCATCACAATTAACGGCACTAAGCTTGAAAATGTCATAAACTTCAATTACCTGTAGCGGTACGCTCTCCAGCAATGGTACTCTGGACAATGAAATAGCAGCAAAAATATAGGTGGCGAGCTCGGCACTTGGAAGACTACGAACGAAAGCCCTACAACACAAGAACATTCGCCTTTCAACCAAACTCAAGGTGTACAACGTAGTGTTCCTCTCATCTCTGCTCTTTGGCAGCGAAACGTGGACCCTGTACCGGAGGCATACCAAAAAGTTGGAACAGTTCCACATGCCTTCTCTGCGGACCATCATGCATATTCGATGGCAAGATCGCATCACAAATCAAGAGTCTTGGACAGAGCCAGGACATCAAGCACTGAAGCCAAAATCCTCCAAGCTCAACTTCGTTGGTCTGGCCATGAGACTCTTTTAATAGAAACAAAAATCGAATATCTCACCAAAAGTTTGCAACACACCTCTGAGTTTTAGGCCTGAAAAAGCGAAATCTCCCTCGTGTGGGAGGGGCCTATTCTCTTTCCACACACTATTCCAGCACATTTCCCTAAATATGGATGTTTCTCTGTCAACAAAATCGATATCCAATATTTCACCAAATGTTTGCACTAGATCTCTGAACGACAGGTCTGAAATTGCAAAATCTTGTGGGATTATGGCAAGCCAATTTAATTTCTAAAAAGATTTTCTGATATCACGAATTCTATTTCGTGATATCACAAATTCAGTTTTTGATATCACAAATACCCATTGGTTTCTCACGTAAAACCAATTTTTGATATCACGAAATCGAATTAGTGATATCACAAATTTAATTTGCGATATCACAAAGTCAATTCGAGGTATCACGAATTCACATTCTTGATATCAAGAAATACATTTTGTTATATCACTAATTCCAATTTGTGATATCATTAATTTACATAAGATTTCAGCACGTATCTTTCGCATAAAAAAATCATTTGATTTCGAGAATTAGTTTTGGGCAGAAAACCACTGTGAATTCGAAAATTAGTTGAGCGCAGAAATACACAGGGAATTCGAGCGTCAGTTCAGTGTAGAAAACCAATGAGAATTCGAGCGTTAGTTGAGCGCAGAAATACACAGGGAATTCGAGCATTCGTTCTGCGCTAGAATTCAACTGTGAATTGAAGTGTTAGTTTAGCGCAGAAATACAAAGGGAATTCGAGCGTTAGTTTTGCGCTGAAATTCAACTGTGAATTCGAGCGTTAGTTGAGCGCAGAAATACACAGGGAATTCGAGCATTAGTTTTGCGCTGAAATTCAACTGTGAATTCGAGCGTTAGTTGAGCGCAGAAATACTCTGTGAATTCGAGCGTTAGTTTAGAGCAGAAATTCCGTTGGAACTTCAGGTGTTCTCTTTACAGTTAACATCTTTTAGTTAACGAAAAAAAAAAAACTAAATGAAGAGTTTTGCCAATCCGTCTCTCATTTAAAGTGATTGGAATTAGTTTTAGAAGAATCGATGAAAATAAATCGTTTAGCAATAGATTCCATTATTGATGTGTTGTCAATTATTTCAAAGTCACATATATATTCTCAATTTTTCTCCATTTCTCGCCATTGACTTTGGCAGACTCTGGTTGACTTAAAACTCTTGTTTGCGTTTCTCTTAAGTCTGTGAAAGATACTCTCTCCCGGCTTCCCCCTGTAACTCCTCCAAGTTAATAAGAGAAATTTCTCATTAGCGCAGATTAACAAAATTGAAATCCTTTGTACCTTTACTTTCTTCTCACTACAAATTCTGTTTGTTTGCCATGCATACTGCTGCACCAAACTCCTTAGAAGATCTGGATATCTTCACTCTTCTTGCTCTGGTCTGAAGACTTTTGGGCTTGTGCATGCCAGTTTAGTTCTCCCCGGTTTTGGCTGTTGAATAAACTTGCCTAAAACAGATTACACATTAAATTATTTTACAAAATCTTAAACATATTGGAGCAGGCAAACTGTATACCCAACACTATTGGTCTCAATGGATACACCCCTTTGTTCTGGAGGAGTGATTTTTGAGGAGTGAGAAAATGTCTTTAAGAGAAACACGTTGCGTTACCTGACCACCAGCCGACACCAGTGGTGGACACTTGGCAGGTTTACAACTAATGCTTTAATTCATTGTGATTTTCTGCACAGAACTGACGCTCGAATTCCCTGTGTATTTCTGCGCTCAACTAACGCTCGAATTCACAGTTGAATTCTGGCGCATAACAAACGCTCGAATTCCCTTTGTATTTTTGCGCTAAACTAATGCTCGAATTCACTGTGATTTTCTGCACAGAACTGACGCTCGAATTCTCTGTGTATTTCTGCGCTCAACTAACGCTCGAATTCACAGTTGAATTCTGGCGCATAACAAACGCTCGAATTCCCTTTGTATTTTTGCGCTAAACTAATGCTCGAATTCACTGTGATTTTCTGCACAGAACTGACGCTCGAATTCTCTGTGTATTTCTGCGCTCAACTAACGCTTGAATTCACAGTTGAATTTCAGCGCAAAACTAACGCTCGAATTCCCTGTGAATAACTGATATCACATATTCGAATTTGTGATATCAATAATTCAATGTGATATCACAAAATAAAATTTGTGATATCAGAATTTCGCACTTTTGATATTACAAATAAGAATTCTTGATATCACAAATTCAAAATAGGGATATCACAAATTCGAATTTGTGATATCAAAAATTCATTTTGTGATATCAGGAATTACCATTGGTATTTCACGTGAAACCTACTTTTGATATCAAGAATTCGAATTTCTGATATCACAAATTCATTCAATGATATCACAAATTTAATTTTTTATATCACGAATTCGAATAGTGATTTCACAAATTGAATTTCTGATATCAAGAATGGATTTCGTGATATCACATATTCGATTTCTTGATATCACAAATTAAGTTCATATGCTACACTTTGTGATATCACAAATTTCATTTTCGATATCACAAATTGAATTCTTGATATCAGAAATTAGATTTTTTTATATCACAAAATGGAATTCGAGATATCAGAAATTAACTTTAAATGTAAGAAAGGCTTGTCATACGGGAGAAGGTAACCCATTTCCATACCCTTACCCCTCTTGGTCGCTCCACTCCCTCGCACATAATTATTTTCATAGTTTTTGCCCCCCCCCCATTATCAAAACGGATGGACGCCCCTGGGGATCTAATTGACTTTAATCAAGACAATAGAGAAATCCGATAGATAATCATAAGAAAATATCTCCTACATTATTACATAAACAGAATTAGACATCTAGCCTATATTACAATTTTATTTTCTGCCACTTTTCTCCAATGTTATGCCTTATGCAAAAAAAAAGGTGCATGCGTGCGTGTGTGTGTGTGTGTGGGGGGGGGGAGGGGACAAACATCCACTCACTCACTATATCTTCTGCAAAAATGTGGGGGACCCCACCGTTGCACCGGCTACATGTGATGACTATCGCTGATCATCCCCCACTCCTCGCTGCGGATTTACGCCGGTGCTGGGATCACTCTCCACACCAATGGCGTACGGGGGGGGGGGGGGTGTTGGGTGTTCAAACACCCCCCTTTGCCAAAATGGGGGTGTTTGAGGTGTTCAAACACCTCCCTTGGGCAAAAGGGAGGTGTTTGAGCTGTTCAACACCCCTCTTTAGCAATGTTTAGATGTTGACAAATGAAACAAAAGCTGTCTTTACCGCTTTTATTTCCGTTTTGAATTCCGCCTTTCCTTTCTTTTGTGTTTATTTTCTCTCTCTCTCTCTCTTCCTTGTTTTATCTTAATGTTTGTGTGGATGATGATACATTATGGACTTACATAATATTATACGCACTAAAGAACTCGTGTACAGTACGTGTTAATACTACGTTACTGCACCGCGCGCGAAGCTGACGCGCAAACAGTAGACATTCCCGATCCCTGCTTTGCTTTCTGACCGAATTGCGAAGATACATTGCGCATAATAATCACCGTTTACCGGTATTATACCGTACGCGGTACCGTAAATTGTGTATGATGCATGATATTAATATTATGTGTGTACAATGCATGCTGTCAACTACCAAGTACAGTCAGTATAGTAGCCTACTGGAAGCAGCTAAAGCACGTTTTCCCGTTTTCACAGAATCTCAAGGTAAGCTAACTTACTAGAGGTCTGATTCTGTTTATATACGATGTTTTTTGTTTGTTTGTTTGTTTGTTTGTGTATAAGCTGGCTTGATAATGCCCCAGTCACATAGACATCCCGGATCACCCCGGACCACCCCGGATCTGATCGGGGAGAGATCCGTGTTGACGCCGGGAGGCCAACACGGCAACTTTTGGAGGTCAAAAACATCCGGCGTCATCCAGGGATTGCCGTGTTGGCAGAGCAATCCGGGGTGGTCCGTGTGGCTGCCGTGTAGCTGCCGTGTTGATCCGTGTAGATGCCATGTTTGTCCATGTAGACGCCGCGCTCTTCCGGCCTTATGCGTGTAGCTGCCGTGTTGATACCGTGTGTACAGTCATACCAGAATCCCGGATCTCCCCGGGTCTTCCCGGACGTCTCCGGATCACCGTGTAGATCCTTGAGCATCCGTGTTTATATGTGACTGGGGCATAACGGGGACACAGCTTTGCACCAATTTTAGGGAATGTTCGGATAATGACAGGGAACAAGTAATTAACTTTTGGTGATGACTGCTTGACCGCTCACCCATTCTTTTTTGCCTTGAAGTTTTGACCCCATGTTATGAGAAAGGAGCATTTTCCTACGGGTAGGAGTCAACTTGTAGATAGCGCTACTCCATAGCGCTGCTTGTCCCTGATTGACTAAATCATTCCTCTATTTATCCTATTTTCCAGCTACAGGAACAATTTATCAGAATTTACCTTAAAGCATGGAGGTGACAATTAATTCATAAAAGAGCACCTTGTATAACTGCATAAATTAATGCTAAATCTGTACTCTTAACAGGCTTGCTGTCCAGCTGTCGTGTAACAGGCAGTTATTTATAACACCTGTGAATACCATGTAAACCTCATCTGTGGTTTTGTATTGTAACATTAATCAAAACCTTTCACACCCTATAGTCAATACCGTCTAGCTATCATCTAGCAAGAAGCTGTTTCATAATATATGTGACATTGATTCTGCAGCCGATAACAATGCTGCAAACCCGCTGAATCTAGTGTCAATCGCTTAGGCCGCGGCACGGAACTATAACACTAGTTCGGATTTTGGAGCACGCAGACAGGACGTAGCACTTTTAGTGCATGAGGAACTTGTGCTGCGTTCGAGTTGCATGACGCGCGTGCTCTTTACGGCCGACGAGCGAACAACGCACTGACTCCGTACGGATTTGGGAGCTCTCGGACCCCGTTTACAGTGCGAGGCTCGGCCGCGGCTCGGCCGCGGCTCGGCCCAGCCCCGCTTCAGTGTAAACGCGCAAAAGGCCAAATGCGGGGCCAAAATTGGCCTCGCATTTGACCTCGCTCTGGAAGACCGAGCCGCGGCCGAGCCCGGCCTTTTCTCAGTGTAAACGCAAACTGGGCCAAATGCGCGGCCAATTTTAGTCTGGCTTCCAAACCCTCTGCCTGTACTATTTCGCTATTCAGGATATTAACTCCCTCAACGTCGAAAACTAGTATAGTTTAAGGTGGTTTTTGTCCTGCAAAGGATTTTTTCCTTCGGCAAAGCCTTTGCCCGTACGGCGATTTCGTCGCCACGGAATTCAGTTGGCAAAGGGTCTGAAAACCAGACAATACCAAATTGCGTTAGTTTACAGGCAGAGCGCCACTACGACCAAATAATGAAAGGTTTGAATCAAAAGCGCGGCCGAGCCCAGCAGTGTAAACGGACAAAATTGCGAGGCTCGGCCGCGCAATTGAGACCGGGCTCGGCCCCGCACTGTAAACGGGGTCACAGACACGACGTAGCAATTTTAGGCTACTGCATGAGAAACTTCTGCTGCGTCCGGGCTGTGTTTGGGCTACGGATTCACTCCCCGTATGGATGATGCGCGTGCTCTCTACAGCCAACGAGCGCACAACGAATTGACACCGTGCGTCTTTTAGGAAAAAATATAAAAGACGCCCGGTGTCAGTGAGTTGACCGTAGAGAGCACGCGCCTCGATCAATCGAAGCGAAGATCCTTATGCACTAAAAGTGCCAAGACGTGTCTGCGTGTTCCCAAATCCGTACGGAATCGGTACTCCCCACGTACGGATCTCAAATTTTGCCCACGTTTTTGCACGTAAACAACGTGCGGGCCACGTACTTACACCTTGCGCAACCGTACGGCCGACGTGCGTTGACGTACTCCCTTCCGGCGGTTGCCACTCCCTCCGTTTTCAGAAAAACGTGGCGGACGTGGCCTCCGCAAGAAAGGTACAGACAAAAAAACACGCATTGTGGGTTACCTGGGCAAGCTGTTGCCTTATTGTATTATTCTATTATGTCTGAATTAATTTGGCTCTTTTTAAATTAATGATTCTTGCGTCGAGTTATTAATTTGAATAGAAATATGCAGTACTAGCTGCTATTAAGGGATTCGGACCAACACTGGCTATCGGGCGAAAGCTTGGTAGTCTAGTGGATATGACGCCTGTCTAGTAATCAGGAGGTCGTTTGTTCGATTCCCATCCGAGTATGTAAAGCCCATGATATTTTTTTTCTTTTATATATCATGGCTTACTCAAAACACACTGAGTAATCGGTGTTTATACATGTTGAGAAGGGCGATTTGTCAATCAGTTGCATTTAATTTGGCTCTTTCAACCACTCCAACCATGTTTAACCCAGTGACTTCCTGGGATACTACATTACATCTATAAGTTTTACAAAAAAGCAAAATTCAACTCGTAAGAAAAAGAAGATAAATTTCCTTCATAACAACAGGGTTCTGGCACTGTAGAGGCGTGGGTTTGCCGCCTTCGACGGCCCTTCTAGTTCATATTGCCCATGAGTCGCATTGGCATAACTACGGGAAGGGGCATGGGGGGCACATGTCCCCTCAAATTGGCTGGTAAAAGAACCCAACAAAACATTTACGAAAGTAGGAAAGGAAAAGAAAGGAAAGGAAAGAGAAAGGAAAGAAGAGCAAACAAAAAGAAAGTTGAAGAGAAATACCCGGAAGCGTTCGCTCCCTTCGCTCACTCGCATTTTAAGTATCTTAAGCAATGCAGGTTATATTTCTATTCTTATGAAAGGGAATTGGTTTGTTTCTTGTGTCTCTATCTAATGTCATATTATTCTTTTACTTAAAGAATTTTAGTATATAATATAACTGCAAGGAGTCGGGCGGAGGTTGACCTAAAATAGATGAATTTCAGTGGATAATGGCCTGTGACCAATAGCCTATTCCTATTATACCCATTATGAGAACGGAAGATGCCGATAAAATATACACCATCATGAAAATGGAGAAACAATACACTAGAACCTGTTCTCAGTATACAAAATTTCAATTTTTTTATCGCTCGTAAAATCTAGGAACAAGATGGTTTCCAGTAGCGTGATGCCTGAATAATCATAATATTTGGGTAACTATCCTCGAATGCGGCATGAACATGTACTTAATAAAAATCAATTATTGTATTTTGATGACGAATCTACGTTTTAAAGAAAATAAAGTTTCTTGTCGGTCGCTCGCTCGCAGAATGGGTTACGGACGGGAAGCGAAGTGCCCAAACAGAGTTATATTCGGCTGATAGCCTAGGTGATGGAATTATCTTATAGGCTTATAGTGAATTTTGGTGACGAAATCACACTTCTATACCGTGAAAAAAGAGAAGTAAAGTTAACAATGAAATTTCAGATGAGATCACTACGAACACAATACAATACAATAATAATAATAATGATAATGATTGATAATAATAATAATGATTATAATAGAAATAATTATGATGATAATAATAATAATGATAATAATAATAATAATAATAATAATAATAATAATAATAAACAGAATGACAGAAATAGTTAAGATAGATATGAAATAATTAAATCTGACATTTCCTTATATCCTGTTAATGTCACTTTCGTATATTTGCATGTTTTATTTTTATGTCTACATGTCTCTGTATCCTCTGAATATGTAATTTCCATTGAGTTTCATGTAAAGAGAACATCATCAATTCAACAATTCATCGTTTATCGTCCATATTGTCCATATATGTGTGTGTGTGTGTGTGTGCCACAGCCTATTTAGTTCTGAATAAAAAAAAAAAAAGCTGCCAGAAAACTGTCATGCTATTTTAGACAGACAGACAGACAGACAGACAGACAGACAGACAGACAGATACACGCGCACGCACACACACACACACACACACATATACCCACAAACACACACACGAAAATACACATGGTTTATTTTCCATATGTATATGGACAATAAACGATGAATTGATTGAATTCATATTATCATAATTGTTATTGTCATTATTATCATCGTTATTATTACCATTTTTCAGGCTCATCCGCAAAACTCCTTTGAGCTTCTTCCCGCTTCCCACCCCCTCCCTCCACCACACTTCCAAAGCGTTCCCGCTTCTCCTGTCAATCAATTATTTTCAGTTAAAATGAAGAATAGATCTAATCTTAAACACCCCCTCTAAAAAATCCTGGGTACGCCTATGCTCCACACTCATCGTATAAAGCTAGTGACATCTGAAGGCCAACGGTCAATAAATTCAGGGTGATCCCACGGTCAGCCAATACTGGCGCTTGGTAGACTTTTTTTCTTCGGACAATTACCAATATACCCCATCCCACAGAGACCCCCCTCTCATCGGTCACTCATCGTAAGCAAAGTTTGTTGCTTCCAGCCACACACTGCAGAGTATTAGATCGCAGTCCGATGAATCCGACTTAGTTGGTCGACTATCAGGTGAGTGTCAGACATGTCGGTCGGTGATCCGATAAGGCAAGATCGTCCGACGACGGTAACGCGCGACATGTCTGACACTCACCTGATAGTCGACCAACACAAGTCGGATTCATCGGACTGCGATCCGATATACTTCGATGGGTGGCCGGAAGCGATAACTTTTGCATCCGATGAGTGACCGATGAGAGAAATCTTTGTGGAATGGGGGCGTTAGCTTCATACTCGTTGTGAAGATTGGGACGACCCAGCCCTGTTCGGCGTTTTGATATGGCTTCTGACCTTAAAGAGGGAGTGCAAGTACAAATAAGATTTCAAACTGTTTCAATTTGTCGAAAGATAAACTATCTAGATTGAGTATGAAACATTTGTTTTCCACTATATATAATTATGAAGAAATAACAGCAGTTTCAGAGGGCGTTTCAGTTTCCTCTCCCAAATCGGAAAATTTATAATGATATGCAGAGACGAGTAGGAAACAACACAGCTTGCCCGCATCGACCGAGCTAAATGTGTATACACTATCCGTGCAAATCGTATATGAAAGATGTTACTGACAGGATTAGTTTTTGGCAAATTAAAGCAGTTTTAGTATGATGTGTTCCGATTTACACATTACGTTTAGGAAATTATTGCCTTCGATATTAAACTAGGAACAAGGCAGAAAATTTCAGACGTGTTCTGGATTCTTTTTTTTTCTTCAAATTGACAGTGCAACCAGACAAGCACGGCCGACTTTGTGTCATGCGAAATGCCAAGCTGCTCGGAACACTTCAAAGATGAATGTATTGATTAATCTGTGGCCATGAAAAGGAGATGGGTTTCTCTTGACGATTTAAGTTACAACTTTTTTTTTCAGTTACTAGTACAACAAGCGACGAATTAAAGCACCAACAATCGCACGTTCTACGCAACGAACTCTTTTCATCGCCGAGCGCGGTTCTACTTTTGATGTTCCAGTGCTGCGGTACGCCCTGGTAACAGCTTCATGCTCAACTGCAGCTGAGCCTGATGAGGCTGACTCTTCAACAAGAACGTAGGTTCCAGTTTCAGAGGAGCATATATCTCAAAAGAGAAAAAAAGTAAGGGTATGTAGGCTTATACACCGATGTTAGCTGTCTCTTCTCTTTGGGTTTCTAATCTAACGTTGGAATTGTAGAAACATGGCCAGCCCAGGATAGTAGAGACAAATCCTTTCGTATCACTTGGGCACTACGATTCTATAGTATGATCCACAACTAGTATCACGGCAGTCAGTAAATTTTCAGCTAAAAACGCCATGAAAAGGGCATTTCAGCCTTACTGAATAAGCTCTAGTGGAAGATCTTGGCCTAATCTATTCCTGAATGATGTTTGCCCTACCGACTTTATGAATTAATTCGAAAAAAAAAGTTTCTCTTGCACAAGTCTCTCAGCTGCCTTCCAAAAGCACAGCACACTTCAATGCAGGTGCTGCTGTGAACATGGCTGTGAACGTAGTGTTGGTGCTATCAGCTGTGCGTCGTCCCAACACCGTGACGCACAGCTGATAGCAGCTAGCAGCTGATATGAACGTCGCTTTGTGTATCAACGTACAACGTAGTCCTCAGGCTATACCGCAGTGGCAGTGTGGCACACAGCAGTTGTATATTGAATGGTGCTGTGTTT
Organism: Diadema setosum; assembly: GCF_964275005.1. Lineage (NCBI taxonomy): Eukaryota > Metazoa > Echinodermata > Echinoidea > Diadematoida > Diadematidae > Diadema > Diadema setosum. The sequence continues at coordinate 23,860,452 of NC_092692.1, forward strand.
TTTTGGAAGGCAGCTAAGAGACTTGTGCAAGAAATATATTTTTTTCTTTTATTAATTCATAAAATCGGTAAGCCAAACATCAATTATGAATAGATTAGGCCTAGATCTTCCACTAGAGCTGATTCAGTAAGGCTGAAATGCTCTGTTTAGGGCGTTTTTAGCTGAAAATTTACTGACCGGCGTAATAAGTAGTGGACCAAACTATCATGGCAAATTGATGCGATAGGATATGTCTCTATCTAGAAACCTAAGTAGATGAGACAGATACCATGATTCTATAGGCGGACATACCCTTGCTTTTTGTTTTTCTGTTGAGTATGTGCTCCTGTGAAACCGGAACTTACGTTCTTGTTAAATAGTCGGCCTCATCAGGCTCAGCTGCCGTTGAGTATGAAGCTGCACCAGAGCGTACCGCAGCACTCCACTACTACCGGCCTACTCGTACCAGATAGTTAGTGCCAGAACCGGGCTTGGCGATGAAAAGTGTTCGTTATGTAGAACATGCGATTGTTGGTGCTTTAATTGATTGTTGTTATTGAAAATAGTTTAACTTAAATCGACACAGGAAACCCATTTCTTCTTCATGGTCACAGATTTATCAATACTTTTTACATTCATCGTTGAAGTGCTCCGAGCATACCAAAGAATGTGTGGCCATACGCAGATACTTGCATTCCGCACGAGACGAACCCGGCCACGCTCGTCGGGTTGCACTGTCAGAACACGTCAGAATTTTTCTTCATTGTTCGTGGTTTAACATATGAAACTGGCATGGTGGTACCTTTCGAAAACTATAATTCCCTAAACCTACTATAGAAATCGGAACATATCACACTAAAACTGCATTAATTTGCCAAACAATAATCTTTCCAGTAACATCTTTCATGTGCGATTTCACATGGACGGTGTATACATATTTAGGTCGGTCGATGCATGCAAGCTGTGTTGTTTCCTATTTATGACGTCTCTGCATAAGATTAGATCGGAAGCCGTATTCCGGTTTTGGCGAGGAAGCGCTCTCTGAAACTGCTATGTTTGTAATGTTATTTTTTTTTTTTAAATCGAAACAGTAAATTTAGTAATCAAATTAAGTAAATTTGCAATACCTTTTTAAAACATGTGAATTGAGTGAATATAGCAATACTAGTAAAACCCATCAGCGAAAGTTTGACTAAAATCGGACGATCCGTTGACAACTTATAAACTGTCAATTTTTGTGCCGCTACTGCTGGTTAAGAAGACTACAGCATTTTGTGACATCACGTATAGAAAAAGGTAAAACGAATTCCATAAAATTAAACTTGTTTTTTTCTGTGAAAGTCTACATTCCCTCGACTGGTTAGTAAAATATGCCAAAAAAAAAACAACCCCAAAACAAAAATATCCCTATGTTTTCTGAGTGAGGTAAATAAAGTGATAAAAAATGGCAGAAAAGTGAAAATATGTTGATTTTTTTTAATATTTCCCGTTTTTTTGTCGTTCACCATTTTAAGTGACGCCATACACTGTTGTAGAATTCTCATCCAGCGATAGCAGCACAGAAACTGTGCAGATTCATAAGTTTCAATGGATTGACCATCTTTCCTCAAAATAATTTCACCGATGTGTTCTACTAACAATGTTGCATTGACTTAATCCACGTGTACATGATGATGATGATGATCCACAGCATTTGTATGGCGCCATATATCTGTCACAGAAACATTCAAAGGCGCAGAGGCGCAGACTCCTCCAAGTTGGATCCTACATTTGGATTTATTAATCTTGAAGTGCTAGCAGCTCCACCTCCAGTGCCAATGGACTATCGTTCTTATCACTTCTACGCCTACGGCTTCAGAGGCTTCAGCAACGGAGGATACTCCAGTCCCCATCACCCCTAATGCTGCTGTCGAGACCCAGGGCTCCCTCAGTATTATTGGGATGTACAGTTGCGTTTACGAAACTAAAGTAAAAAGCAATTACCTAAAGACTACAGAAATACATGGAATTGGCATTTCACTTCAATGAACTATTTTGAAAAGTCTCTTTGACCCGCTTCTAAACGCAATTGCCGATTTTGGCGCCAATCAGCCCAGTATCTGGTCTGAGTCTAATCACACTCCGATTACTGACCGATTGAATTGGACTGGTGTTCTGCGATTGTCGGGTCAGTCTCAGATCACCCTCCAATCACAATCAGATGTACAGATTACAGATATCGGGGGGCTACCAGCCTTTGATAAGATTACCCAGATCAACGTCAAATCTTTGTTGGATTTGCTTGAAAACAGGGCCCCCAAATTCCGTTTGTCGGCTCATCCGACCCCCGGATTCTGCATGTATCACCCGTGGATTTATACTTTGGATCGTGTAACCTAAGCTGAGTTCATTGACTTACATCTGAGCGGACCATTCATCCGTACATCGAGGATCATGCATCCGTGCATCGAGCATCTTTTTTTCCGGAAATTTCCTTGGGATTACGTCAAAATCAGTCAGTACTACTTTTTAACTTGAATAGGGAACTACTTGGTGTTTCAAAAAAACATTTCCCACTTTTGATTCTTAATAATTAAAAAAACTGTCATTGATATGTGTGATAGCTGAATAGTGTACAATTTTGTTGAAGGTGTTTAAATATGAAAGCATAAATCAGTTTCAGGAAATCCATGATTAATTTCACAGTTAGGTTCCAGATTTTGCTCTATTTTCAACCCTCTGTACAAAACTTTCACTTTGCGCAGGGGTCAATGGGTGTGAATGGGAGTGTGTGGTTAACAATCTGACAGTGGTCCTGAACAATGGCCAGGGTTTGAATGCTTCATCATTTATTCATGAGAAATTCCACTATCACAACTAGTCTTTATTCAGGCTCTGGCAGTATCTCTGTAAAGTCAAACGCCTGCCGATACTGTCGTTTAGTCGCGACAGTGCTCTCCCTACTTCTGAAAAAACGAAATTATAATGAATACCTTCTGTTCTGTCGTAAACATGGTGACAGGAAGCAAAGAAAATCAATTATTTATTTATTTATTTATTTATTCCAGATTTCATGCGTGTTCACAAAATAGGAATGCATACAATTGTATGCAAGTACATCTCATATAGCCAAGACAGAATATATACAATAAGTATACATTGATAAGAAGCAGTTACAGGATAGTATACAACTCCACTAAGAGAGCTACATTATTCAAGGTAACGAACACGCAAAGAAATTGCAACATAAGCTTAAAGCTTGAAAATCGTTGCAACCCCAGTGCACACAATCTATATGCTTGCAAATAGTTTAAATGATACTTGATAGGAGTTGGGGGGGGGGTATTTACAAAAAGAGCATGGGAACATGAGGGGGAAAGAAGAAATGCATGTGTGGTGCCTATTTGTCCTGTCGGACATTGACAAGAGAGAGCAAGAAAAAGTTGGGGGTCAAGTCAAGTCATTATAAGCAAATTATAAGCAAATTATACTGATTAAATTGATTAAATTTTTCATAAATCCCATTCAAATGTCGATTTCACGGGAAATATATGATCATAGCAAGTTTAATAGTTAATAGTATCCAGGGCCCCGTCTTATAAAGCCTTCAAATCAATCACAAGTCCCCAAATCAATCGCAACTTGCATTGCAGCACACACAAAACTTGTGATTGATTTCTATCACAAGTCTTTATAAGACAGGCCCCAGGAGTTCAGCGTGAAGCTGATAATAGAATATGTTTGATCGACCTTTTGAAAGTAACTATTGTTTGTAAATTACGAACATGCTGAGGTAGCGCATTCCAGACATCAGGACCGCTATGTCTGACTGATTTATAGGCTAGTGCAGTACCAGGGTTCACTAAATGTATATCTGATGCTTGTCTCGTGGGATACGAGTGAACTGCACTGTTGAGTTGAAACATTGTCGAAAAAGAGACAGGTAATAGGTCTTGCTTAGAACCAAACATGAAGAGGGCAGTCTGTAGGAAATGTATATCATCTACTTTTAAACATTTTAACTTCAAGAACAATGGGTCTGCATGTTCTAGGAAACCAGACCCTGTACATATGCGAACAGCTTTCTTTTGCAACAAAAGGATATTATCTGTCAAACTCTTTGACGTTGCCCACAGAATATTACAATACGAAATATAAGGTAAGATAAGAGTGTAATATAACATCAAAAGCACTTTGTCAGAAACAAAACTTTTTACTTTATATAATACACCAATATTGCGGGATATCGGTGTAGCGATATGATTCACATGGTCACTCCAATTAAGTTTATCATTAATATATACGCCAAGGAACTTTGTACATGTTTTCCTTTCAATGCGGGTACCATCTAGATTGACACTAATTTGTTGAGCACCTGAGCAATTTCCTCCCTTTAAAGTGAATGAAATTAGTCTTCTGCACATTCAGAGATAGTATGTTACTTCTGAACCATGATGTTAGCTTTGGTAATTCTGAGTTAATAGTGAGTTAAGGGTTCGAACATCACGATGAGATAAGAAAACACTGGTATCATCAGCAAATAAGGTGTAGGTCAAGATTGTTGAAACATCACAAATGTCGTTTATATAGATGAGAAATAAAAGTGGGCCTAGAATGGATCCCTGTGGAACACCACATTTCAGATACAGAATGTCAGAATTAACAGAGTTGCAATGAGTAAACTGTCTTCTCATTGACAAGTAGCTAGAAAACCACTGATAAGCCACACCCCTTACACCATAGTGACAGAGCTTAGACAGGAGGATCGAATGGTCAAGTGTGTCAAATGCCTTACTAAGATCCATAAACACACCAATAACATGCTCGCGTGCAGCTAGAGCACTAGAGACACAATCATAAAATTTCAAAAGGGCATGGTCAGTTGAATGAGACCTCCGAAATCCATACTGTTCAGGATTTAGAGATTTATGTTTCTACAAGAAATCATAGAGCCTGTTATATACAATTCTCTCTAAGATTTTAGAAAAGGCAGGTAAAATTGAAATTGGTCTGTAATTCAAGATTAACATTCTGTCATATTTTTTGTGGATAGGGATTACTTTGGCTAACTTAAATGAGGAAGGAAATACTCCAGTCACCAGAGAGAGATTACAAATATGAACAAGTGGGGTGATGATTGAGCCAATGATTTGTTTCAATAAATTTGTACCTATTTCATCATGTCTACAAGAGTGACTAGATTTGAATGCAGTAACTATTTCAAGAATTTCAATGCAGTCAGTAGGCTGCAAGAAGACTGAAAATTCTGAAGGGCCTTTCAGATATTCCCTAAAATTCAAGCAATTCCTATCTATCTTTTTAGCCTGGTTAGGTCAAACATTTGCAAAATAGGTATTGAAAGAGTTTGCAATGTCATCAGGAGAAGTAATTTCTTGTCCATTTTCTAAGATTTTCTCTGGGGCAGAAGTATTGTCTTGATTGCCTAAAACGCCCTTTGTGACCATCCAAGTGGAGGCAATGTTGCCTGTAGTTTTTTCAAATTGTGTAGAGTAAAACAGTTTACGAGAGGATCGAATAATTGATGTCAATCTACTCCGATATTTTTTTGTATTTTTCAATGTTTTCCAGAGATGGTTTCTTTATACTTCTTTTATAGAGAGCATTTCTTCTTTTTATTGATCGGAGTATACCACTAGTAATCCAAGGATGCAATCCCTGTTCCATAGGTTTTGGCTTTTCATACAGAATGTGCTTATCAAAATGCCTGTAGAATTTCTCCCAAAAAATATCAAAAGCCGTCTCAGTATTTTCACAAGCAAGAACATCATCCCAATCTTCAGACAGCAAGCTGGCTTGCAGACCAGACACCTTTTCGTCAGTAATCTTTCTCTTCTTATCGTTTCTCACTGGCCCATTCGCATGAGACTGGTAACCATAAAGTATGCAAAACACAGGTAAATGATCAGAAATTTCAGAGTAAAATAAACCGGACTGTGAAAGGGTTCTTGGAGCTTTTACAAAGACATTGTCTAATAATGATGATGAGAGACCATTGATTCTGGTTGGTTTATCTATCATTACAGAAAGCGCATTGGAATCAAGAATACTCCGAAAGCGGATCGAGTTAGGGCTGTTTGAAAGCAGATCAATATTGAAATCGCCCATTAAACAAACAGACTTATCACTTGAATTAAGAGTTGACATGAATGACTCTAGATCATTGAGAAAGTTGACCACATCAGTGCTAGGTGGTCTATACAAGATACATACAATGAAATTCTTTCCCTTGTGGGGAACAACCTCAATACATAAACATTCAGCAGTTGCACTTTGAAAAGAGAGATCATTTCTCGGCTTAAACGATAAATTTTCTGATACGTATATTAAAACTCCTCCTCCCCTACCATTCAACCTGTCTTTGCGAATCATCTTGTAACCATCAAGTGCAAAAAGGGGTGGAGATTTAGCATTAAGCCAGGTTTCCGAAATGCCTATAATTGAGCAATGATATTTTAGTGAAGATAACAGAACTTCAATATTCTGATAGTTCTTGATAGTTCTTCATACACTTGTGTATATGGAGCCTTACATAAATCTGCTGTGAAACAAATCGCTCCAATGAAAAATGCTGCTGAACTCTTTACCAAAAATGATCTCTTTTCATCGAAAAAGCGACAAATTTGTCAGACTATTATCCATGTGCGATGCATTTTACCCTTTACCGTGCATGAATTCAGACTAGCAGTGCCTAGGGCAATCCACATGAATTAATGATTAGGCATTCATGTGCCTGGGAGCGCGAGACTGACGCCTAGTCAACAGGTGATTCAGGCATATCCATTGTTCAGGGCCATTGTCAGCACACACTCACATACACATCATTGGTTCCTGTGCAAAGTTCAATTTTTGTACAGAGGGTTAAAATTTGACCAAAATCTGAAACCTTACTTCAAAATCAATCTTAGATTTAATGAAACTGATTTATGCTTTCACGTTCAAATCACCTCCAACAAAATTGTACACTATTCAGCTATTACTCATATCAATGACATTTTTTTTTCCGGATGAATAGTTTTTGAACTATTAATGATCAAAAGGGGGAAATGTTTTTTGAAACACCTAGTATATGTAAGTTAATGTAGTGCTAATATTGTTATGAATCTACCGTCTGAACATTAATTCAGAGTTTATTTGTGCGATCATTTTCAATGTGATTTTGGTCGTAACATTACATTGCTAACGCCAATAAATCACCTGAGGGGATTTAATAAACCAGAAAGTTTAGTATACACGAATCCTTACCGCCAATATTAGAGTTATAGCGAATGTGCAAATAGTAATGCAATATAAGTAAGCACTCTCTCTGTAAACACTCCCTCGCCATGAGTTGTACACTTAAATAGCTTCAAGGACCACGAACCTTTCTTGTTACGATTTATGTCATACATATTTGCTTTAAAGATTAAAAAATGTCATGCCTAGTGTCAATAATGAGTAAGAGTTAAGGTGAGGGTCATTTTTTTTTTGTAACTGGCTTATAAGTAGAGCCGATGAGATGCATTAGGCCTAGTTACTGTGTCATGACTTTTGGAATCCACGTCTGCGAGTATTTTGGCTTTGGACACCGTAAGCCCCTATCCATCAAAAAAGATAAATGTTAAGACAACGTAGAAACGGTCTTTATGTTTTTCTAGTCTACGAGTTTGTCAAAGCGTGTCACGACATGGTAAATTATATTGTCCATGTGAAAGTTTTACTGATACTCTCATCAGCCCTTTTACATCAAATTTATGTTTATGTGCAAGGCATCCATTAATATGAGTATACACTGCACAGGAAGCAAGAGGGCAGTAACCCCTCAGCCCATCATTACGTCAGGGGCACGAGTGAAATAAAGCGTAACATAAAGGGAGAGGGTGACTCACACCAAGTGGATACCGCTACCAGGAGCGAGGGTCGTAAACCTGCCAAATGTCCACCAGTGGGAGGACAGCCCAGAGGAGGCATTTAAAGTTAAGAAACTGGTAGCCACACCTTGCTGTAGTGGTCAGCTAACGTCGGAGGAATATCCTCCTTATTTGGAAACCATGTTCAAAAACAATTCTTTGAAATTAAGGAAAAGTCACTCTTAGGGGTGTGTCCATTTTGACCAATTGGTAGGAAGTTTTGTGAACCCTTTCACCCCCTCCTCCAATAAGATAAGTTGTTTGATAAATTAACATTCAATGATTGGTCCTACATAGACAAGTGTAGTTAAGAAGGAAATTTTGGAGAACAAAACCGGGATGTAAAACTCAAAATTCTTCAGACCAAAGCACAAAATTGTTTGTGAAATCAGTACGTGTGTATCCAGTTCGTCGGGAGGGTTCGGTGTACAACAGTGTCGCCGACATACTGGTCTGCCCTTTGATAGATGAATTCGGAACGAGGAGAAAGTGGTGGTGGCAAAAGGCCACATTCATTCTAAGCAGAGGAAATCTCTTATCAACCCGAAGGAGGTTGCGACAGGGGCCAGGGAGAGAGTAGCTTGCGCAGAAAGGGGAGAAATGCCAACAAAACTAGTAAGTTAACCAATCTTTCTCATAGTAATTTTTATGTAATTAGGTAAGCCTTAATAAGGAGACGGAGAGTCAAGATATAATATCATTGTTATGTCATTATGACTCACTGTAGTTTGTTACATGCATCAGTGTAAGAGTGAGGAAATGTTAAATAGTTTAGCCAGTACTACTACAAGCCATTTCAGAATACTGAGCTAAAAGACCATAAAGATTTATTGCACCAGTGACCTAGGGTCACAACTGGGAACACAGTTTCCATGACAGTTAATCCTTGCTAGCTGACCCAGCGTTGAGAGATTTGTTGTTGTAAACATACAAGCCAAAATCTGGCTTATTAAACTCATGAAATGTAGGTGTTTCAGTCATAAAGGAACACTTTAATTGAGCAATTGTATAATAGTGTTTCGTTAAAATTACTGGACTTATGAGTGTATGCCACTCATTGTAATTGACAGGGCGTTTAATGTTGGAGCAAGGAGTTTAATATTGGAGTAAGCTCCAACTGAATCGGACTAAAGAGTCTAAACAACCTAGAGAGGGATCGAGGGGACTTCGCCTAAGGGGGTACTCGAGTTAGACGTAACTAGGACCCAGGGGGAGAGACTTCAACAGGTCATCTCATCCCAAGAATCTACCGGAGTTAGCGATGGCATTCAAGCAATGTATTTCTTAATTGGCAACGGTTTTGTCAATGTTTGTTAATCACCATTTTTATTTCAATGCTGTAAATACATTTCAAAATTCAGTAAAATAAACCGAGCAATTATTGAACTGAAGAAGCATTTGTTTCGCCTACTTTGTAGACTCTCAGAAGAGAAAGCCTTTGATCAAGTTACGGGGCGGTGCGGCGGCAGCGCCCTTTGACAAAGCGTTCATTGAAATAATGAATGAATAAGGTGTGCTCATATCCGGTGCGGTCTAAAACACACACGGCCGATAGTTCAAAATTATGAATAGAGTTATTGTCAAATACACTTGTTATTAATTGCGTAGACAGGACTGACACAGAGATGCAAGAAAAAAAAAGTTTGTTTTGTTTTGTTAGATAGGCATTAATTTTTAAACGAATTCGTGGAGCAGTGTGTCGGTTCTAGGTTATGTTGCACGAGTGACAAGACGGCAGTAGGGAAGGATAGGGCTTCTAATTCTGGCTGCGGGATTTTGGCTGGGTATAAAAGCACATTTCTTTTGTCTAACGTATATGCATTAACTTAACTAACAAGTAACAAAACAACTCGACTATAAAATCTTACAGGGATCAGATAACAGCTATTTCGAGATTGACCCACGTCAGAAATGTATATGCATGATGGAAATAAAACATCATTGTTCACTGTGCATGATCTAGGTCAAGCATTAACCTTTGAGCGTATGCTGCTCCCATGTTCGTAATGGACAGTTTTGCATAGGACCTATAAATAAGCAGGATTTTTTTTTTGTGAAAAGCTTGGGGACGTTTCAAGAGCCGGTTTGGTCTATCTTGATGTTCTGAGGTATTCAACAGTATTTCATTCGATGACCTCCTCCAGTAAATGACATGAAACGGTATTTAAACATAATAAAATGTTCGTTCTCAGAAAAGCACTGTATGACGCTCTCCTCTTACTTATTCACTAAGAACATTGAAAGAATACATTAATGTGTTCCCTTGTGTACTGCTGATTACAAGTCATGGACAAGCAGCCTGCAGTTCGGGTTGCAATGGTAAGAGGAGAAAATGAGGTCGATATAGAGAAATATCAGGAGGGGAACAGGAAGCTACAATTCTTTTGGATCTTCGAAAGTAACGCACTATGATATTAGGGGCTTTATCATTTTACCGTGACTGCAACTCTAGGATATTATTTGGGAGTTTAACGTTGGATAATTGTCATTTAGTAGAATGGATGCGTATATTGTATTTTCTATATTCATAAATGGAAAGATTTGATTAATCGATTTGAATCGACCTCATTTCTGCATTCCGTTTTCTTACAAGAATATAATACAAAGTCAATTGAACAAAGCTATTGAGTAATAGTTGAACTGTGAAAATCCATGTAAACAGATATGATTGACTTAAATAAACAGTAATTTTTATTCTTGAGAATGCGAAGTAAAGACGAGTGTTGCGACAAGGATTGTCGCCCCGGCTCGGGGGCGACAATCCTTGACGGAGTTGGCGTCAAAGATTGTCGCCCGCCCTCGAAGCACATTTTGCTGGGTAATATCGTTCTTGACATAGTCATTGAAATACCAACACATAACTTACATGGCTACATCCATGCAAACATGCCATGTAAAAAGTCATAGTGAGGTTTCAAGGAAGTGTGTATGTGCGCGCGCACATGATAATTTAGTGTCCGTTTGTGCGTGTGTGTGTGTGTGTGCGTGTGTGTGTGTTAGTGTATATGATGGAAGAATGAGTTTATTATGTCAGCGTATGTGTTTTGGCTGCGCGTGGGGAGGGATAAGCTGTTGCTGGCATAAACGTTATATTGATTTTATCAGCAGCTTTGACTTTGATGAGTTTGTTTGACGGATTTGTATATGAATTCGGAGTGGTGCTTGCGTGCGGGCGGATGCTGCTTTTATGCATACGGTCCAGTCATGTCACATTGGGAAGTCGTTTCATCAGGAAGGAAGGCGGTATCGATTCGGGTTTGTGTGTGTGTGTGGGGGGGGGGTTACATTTCGTTATTGCGAAGGTTCGTTATTCTGTAACAATCTGTAACTATCCGAAAACATCCGCAACTCTCCGTAAATAGTCGCAACTCTCCGCAAGTGTTCCGAACTATTCGGAAGTTTATGCAAGTTGAAAGAACAGAATTACGTGCCAATTCGTAAGAATATCCGCAAGTGGACGCAAATATTCGCATCTGGTCGTATCTGTCCGTATCGCCCGCATATTTTTCCCGTATGTTTTGTAAAAATTTTCTAGTGACAGCAAGGGATCCGCGGGAGTCTGCAGAAAAAAATGACTTTTTTTGGACGTAACGCCGGACGCAGAGCATTATGTGACTGGGGCCTTACGTAGACACACGAACGCTCGCACACAACACACATACGTAGGGCCTACGTAGCCGACGAACGCCAAACCCCTCAGGTACTCATGCAGGCACAAAACTGCGCCCACAAACACGCATCATCACATACCCTTTGATATACACATACGCCACTATAATTATACCCACATACACACGTACGCATACAGGCACACGTATACACACAGAAAAACAAACAACTACCACTATACAACCACCACACATGCACAGTTTCTACATATTGTATTATTATACTCCAAACACACACACACGCACACACACAGAGCTATACGGAAACTCATACACAAGTCACTTATTGTACGCACCTATAAATCATACACAGCACATACCATGCAGCCCCCAACAAACACACACACACACACATACGCATAACTTACCAGTCATACCCATCCCACCAAAGCATAACACCGGAGCAACCACCCCGAGCCGGGGGCGACAATCTTTGACGGGGCGACAATCCTTGTCGCAACAATTTTTTTTTTTTGCCATCATAGATTGTCGCCATTGAGGTAAAAAATTGGGAACTGCACAAGCGTCAAAGATTGTCGCCAGACGACAATCCTTGACGGGGCGACAATCTTTGACGCCAACTCCGTCAAGGATTGTCGCCCCGATCCGGGGGCGACAATCCTTGTCGCAACAGACGAGCATGTGTCATTTTATGCACAGCAGAAAAAAAAACCCCAAAAACAAAGAAATCTAACATAAAAACAAACAAAAAGCAAAAAAGAAAACTCTGTTACGTATCTACACAAAAGCAAATGTTACCTACATATAGTATTCGCGACATCTGTATTACTCGAACATTGCTAACTAAAAAGAAAATTGATACCATTTAAAATATTAGTTCCTATATGAACGCTATTGTCTAATCGGAGAGAGAGAGAGAGAGAGGGGGGATTTCAACTTAAATGAGTGCTGCCTTGACAAAAGCTGGCTGTTACATCCATCTACAATGTGTATTAGGAATGATCATCTTATCTGTCAGAGATAAATTCTTACCTGTGCCTTTATCTGCATTTCCCTTAAATGTTGCCCTCCGTCTTGCAAAGGGAAAGAACAGAAAGTAAGAAAGCCCTACTCCTGACGTGTCCTATGTAGCCACAGAATCCATCCATAATCGCCCTATAAAAGCTGTCTGATAGCAGACATTCTTCCTCTTCCTTTTGCAAGAAAAACAAAAACCTAGGCAAAGGTCAAAGGGGGAGGAGGGAGAGTCTGCAAAGGTAAGAATTTATTTCTTACAGATAAGATGATCATTCCTTATCCTTCTAACTTGCCTCATGATTAATTCTTACCTTTGCCTTTAAACTGCAGAGTAGCACAGACCTTAACAGGTTGCCAGGGAGGAGACAGGGAGATGGCCAGACTTAAAAGACTGAACTCCCACCCTGGCTGGAGGGACCAGGGCGAGAGGAAGCAGGACGCGGAGCACAGAGGGCCGCGGCTGCAAAAGAGGCTTTTTGCACGACATCTTTCAAGTAACAGAAAATGAGAGAATATTGGGAAGCCCAAAAGGCTGGTTGTTGGATTTGGTCAATAGAGGGTCCGTTTAAGAGAGCCCACGAGGTACTGAGGGACCTAGAGTCGTGTGCAGGAACTGGCCAATTTTGAAGCTCTTCCTCGCCAGCTGATTTGATACACTCTACTAACCACCTAGAGAGATAGTGCTCTGGGAACAGCGTGATGAGTAGAGGTGATTACAACGAACAGGTTAGAAAATGACCGAAGAGAGTTGGTGCGATTGACATACCATTTTAGGGCTAGAGGAGGAGATGGCTGGAAGGAAAACCTCAAGGGGGCCTGATGAGGCAGTGTCTGTTTGTTTGTTTTTCCAGAAAGGAGGTCTTGGGGACCAGGCGAACGCCTGCGTTTTCCCAGCGCAGATGAGCTGGGTAAACCTACAACACATGGATAGTGCTGCGACGCTGATCAGACGAAATTTCTATAAGAAATACGGTCTTCAGGTCCAGGTATTAAAGGGAGGCCCGATGCATAGGTTCAAAGGGAGTCTTAGCTAGGGCTCAAAAAACTGCTGGGAGATTCCAGGCTGGGATAAGCGAGTGAGAAGGGGGACACTCAAGAAGGAAGGTCCGAAACAGTCTGCTGATGACCAGGGAGTTGGATACTGAGGAGCCATCCTCAGTAATGAAATATAAGCCATATTATGCATTTCAGAGGCCGTCAAGAAATTCAAGCTTCAGCTTAAGATGACGGTGGCCTGCATTTTGTTGGTAATAATTCGATTGAATAGCCAGTGATTTTCCAATTCTTTGTGTATGATTATTACTCACCTGTACAATATCTTGTTAGTGGTACATTATCATATGATTATATACAAATTCATTTAGTGTTTGATATGATTAGTATTATTGATGGTATGATGATGATGATGATATTATTGATGATGATATATATTGTTTGTTACCTTGTATATACTTTGTGAAAAATGCAGAAATAAAATAAATATAATCCTTCCGAAAACAACATGAATAGAGGCAATGGCGGACCTGGGACCTCGAATAGTGGCAAAAGAAAGTGGAAAGATGAAAAAGTCTGCTATAGCCCCTACAGGGGCCGAACAGGGATTAAGCGCCGATTGGCCACATCCCTTGAGGTACCCTGCCAATTGAGAGTCCTAAGTCGATCTTGTCGGCTATCTGAAGCAGCGTGCTGCCCTATCGGCAGCTCTCTCACAAAGTCCTGCCTGTCCACCAAAGCGCCGGAGAGCGGCCACACAGTGAGATTGAGGGGACACGGGTCTGGGTGAGGGGCCAGGGAGATAGGCTGATGTAACAGGTCTGGAAGAACTGGAAGGAACCCTAACAGGCAGGCCTGATCCTGAATAACTTTCTGCAGAACCCGAGGAATGGGGTTGAACGGTCGGAATGCATATACATGACAATGTTCGACCACGGGATTGAAAAGGCATCTGCAGCACAAGCTACGGGGGGGGGGTGTTTCATAAAACTGTTCGTAAAGTTACGAACAACCTACGAGCGACTGGTGATCAGTTCTGATGTGCTATACTTAACAGAATTTCCATAATTCAGCACAAGAACTGATCACCAGTCGCTTGTAAGTCGTTCGTAACTTTACGAACAGCTTTATGAAACAGGGCCCGGGTCCTTGTCCGTGGTGCAATGGGAGGGAAGACAATGATTCAGGGAAGACGCAAAAAGTTCTACCTGACGCTGAGTGAACAGCTGACAAATAAACCGAAACACAAAGCTGTGGAGCGTCCATTCTGAAAGGAGATAGCTCCCCGAAGAAAGGAAATCTGTTACCACTACCTACCAGATTCTGATCCCCTAGGATGGAGGAAGCTGTGAGAAAAACGGAATTCTGGCGACACCAGACTAAGAGGTCGAGGGTCAGCTGACAAAGAGTGAGGGGGGGGGGGGGAATGGGTCCCCTCCCCGGGCTGTTGATGTAGGACACCATCGTGGAAATGTCTGTCAGCACAAACACCGAATGACACGGAACTAGGTCCCTGAAGCCCTGAAGGGCACGAGAGACAGCCAACATCTCCAAAAAGTTGATGTGACGAAGAGCTTGGAGGGGACCAGGAGCCTGAGACGTGATAGGAAGGTAGGAAGGCCCCCGGCCCTGCCGAGAAGCATTTGTCGCGATGGAGAGGAAGGGGAAAGGGCTTAAGAAAGGCTTGCCTTGGAGTAGAAATTCTTGAGAGGCCCTGGACAAACGCAGGGACCTGATTTATGAGGATAAGCTTGGAAGGAAGGGTATACCTGTGGGTCCGACAGACAGCATATAGTTCACTTTTGAACTTGAAAAACAAGGATCAATCCCCTTTCTAGACACTCAAATCACTTGATATTTATACATAGCATGCATGTAAGCATCCTGGAGGTCGATGGTGACTGCCCCATCGTCGGTTGAACCACCTCAAGGAGCTCCATAGGGAAACGCTTGGAAGGAATGAACAAATTTATACGTTTGAGATTTAGAATTACCCCTAAGCCGCTTGACCTTTGCGGAACAACGAAAATCGGGGGTAAACAAAGAGAGGAATGATCCAAAACCTGAACTATTGCCTTCTGATGAGGGAGGAGACTTCCTCCTCTATCTTCGCCCTCGCCCGAGGGCACGTAGGAGTTTGTATTGACTGTGTAGACGTGCATGGGAAATCTGGAGAGAGGGAAATGAGAAAACCGTGGGCAGACACGGACAAAACGAAACTGTCTGCGGTGACTGAGGAGGAGGAAGAGCAAGTAAAGGAGATGGTCAGATGAGAGAAAGAGAGAGAGAGAGACAGTTTAATAGGGGTTGCCGCCAGGCGGGAAAGAACTGAGAAAGGCGACTCCCTACAGGTCCTGGAAGACTGTCTGTACCTGTGTAGTCAGAAGAGGAAAGGTAGGGGCGGTTATATCTACGGCGGGCCCTGCCAGCTGGAGGGCGGACGACGGGTTGCGGTCTACAGGGGGGGGGGGGGGGCTGGGAAGGGCGGGGAGAGGGTGGGGGAGATTGCGCGCGGTTCTCACGTGAGAGGCGAAAAAGACGCGAGCGAGGCTGAAAAGAACTTCTTGATCTACCACGCGAGGACCCAAGTCTGGTACGAGACGTGACAGGTTAAGTTTCGACGCGACATCTGCGACCCTCTTGGGCATCGAGATCTCCCTATCCATTGCTTCAAGGAACTGCCCAGCGAACAAAAATGGTCCGTGAAGGGGAACGGTTTGACCGGTGAAACAATCAGCGCGTTGTTCTAGGCCGAGGGTGGACAGAGCAATCCTACGACGCTGCTGAAAGGAAAACAGAGTAGTGCGAGCAGTCTGACCAATCTGCGCATCAGAGATTGAGAGCAGTAGGGGGCCGATCAGCGCGCGTTCCTCCTGAGAGACATTGAGCTCATCTGCACGAAGTGGTAGGTCGATACGTGCCCACGCGTAACCGCTAACCTTAACGCAAAGCGCGATGCCCATGAAACATAGCGCCAGCGTTCATTAACTGACTGTTATTCACGAGATTTTAGAGCATTGGGGGTAGAGAGCGATTCCTCCGGGCCATAAGTTTGGGAGAGTGCTTCTCCAGCGCTATGTACTTATCGTTCGCATCTCCCTTGACGCAAAAGGACGACCATGCCCCGCGCGGTGCAAGTGAGAGCGGGAGTTCCATATCATGCCGATCAAGTCCAGTACAGAACTCCGCTGGAAAACAGGTGCCTGAGCTATCTCAAGCTGTGCCACGGGAAAAGCAAGGGAGAGAACACGCAGTTCTAGCAAAGGATGCCTCCCCCGTTGGTGCGTCGGCAGCGACGTAGGTGCTACCTAAAGCCCTGGTCACAACTCGCCGTGCGTGCTTTTAGTCCGTACGTTTTTGGCGGAGGCCACGGCATTCACGTTTTTTCTGAAAATGTGGGGAGGGAGTGACTAGAGCAGGAAGTACGTCTACGCACGACACTCTTGCAGGGTTTCGCAAGATGTAAGTACGTGGCCCGCACGCCACGCCTGGCCGTGAGGGGTATGTGCATCGTACGTTGTGCACGTGGTAAGTGAGTTGTACGTGCTTACAACGTACAATCTCCGTGCGATGGCCACGTTATCTTGCGGAGACTGTAATTACACGTGCTGCTCACGTACGGTATCCCTACTCTCTCGCATGTTGTAAGTGCGTGCAAGTGCGATGATTTTTTTCCCCCCGTCAGATGTTGGGGGTAGGCCTATAGGACCACCTTCCGAGATTCTTCTGATGTATCACCATACGTCTTCTCCATACGTGTACATGGCAGTTTAACCTTCTGTGTACCATATTTATTTCATGTCCATATAGGTTTATATGTGAAATGTGTGAATATATGACTCACTGACAGAGAAAGGGTTAATACATCTGTGCCCTATTTCATAAAAAGTTGATATGATAGCAACTCTTGCTGGAATTGCAATTGTCATAGTAACGACAAGAATCCAGCTTCCTGATTGGCTGTTGCCATTGGAACTTGTCATTCCAGCAAGAGTTGCCATCCTAATTTATTTCATGAAATGGTACACGTATAAACATATTATCGTGTATACAATGACATTGTAAAACATTATTTTGGTTTAAATAGCCTAACACATTTGTACTGGAGATGAGCTGAGAATATTCGTTTGTTATTTTAGATGCATATGATTTGATGTTATGAAGTCTGCCATCTTTACACGCAGTTTCAGAGGTGGCCAGTGGTTCATTTCAGCCATCCAGCATATTTTGAGCTAGATTAACAGCATATTGCTGGAACGATGAATGTGGGCCTATGTTGTTGTTTTTTTTTTTCATTTTCTCGTAGTCTGAAGGTGTCACGTTTGCAATTTATATAAGGTAATACTGTCATCATAGTAATTTCTTCCTTGCTTAATTTCAAAATATACACATTCTCAATTTCAGCTCAACTGAGAATTGTACTGACTTTATCACTGCTCTACAAAAACAATGATGACCAATGCATTTAACCAAGCTTGTGCAACTCTTGAATGTAACAATTTTTCAGAACTCCCAAAACCTGATCACTTCATGCACTGACCACTCAGAACTCAAGATTTCTCTTCTTCAAGCAGTATTTGACTGTCTCTTATGTTCTGCAAACTATAATATATATATGTATATATATATTTAATAACCATAATCATTACTCATCGCCTGCCAGGCAGAAAGGTCCTATGGCATAAAATTCTGGTTTGTGATGACAATTCGACAGAGATTTGAAAGGTCTTTCATGTAATATGACAATCATTTTTCTGTGTATGCGATTTTTTTTTCGAGGCAACAATCCTTATAGGGCATTTCTGCCCCCTAGTAGAACAGTACGAATACCTAATTGCCAACATCTTGGAGACGAAAATTAATGACACTCGTCCATCGGCTGGGCTGTATGCCTTGCAGAAATCAGTGCGCACAACTTGCGTTGTAAGTGCGGAGCAGGTGCTATTCGGTACGATCTGCGTGCTCTGTTGAAGAGTTGAACTCACGAAGTGCCGAATAAGCACGGACTACGCACTTATCACGTGCTCAACACGCAAATGCTACGTGCGCATGTCAAGCAAGTGACGGCAGGAAGACGCACGGAGTCAGTGCGTTGTACGCACGTTTACTGTAGAGGGCACGTACGTTGCCCGTACTTAGGGTGTATCCGTAGCCCGAACGCAGCGAAAGTTCCTCGTGACATAAAAGTGCTACGGCGTGTCTGCGTGCTTCAAAATCCGTACTGAGGCGGTACTTATTACGTACGGATCCCCAAGTTTTGTCCACGTTTTTGCAAGTAGACAGCACGCACTTGCAAGTACGGCGAGTTGTGACCACGGCTTAAATAGGGATATTCAGAGAATGGAATTGTTAACTTACTTTCGTATTTGGCGTGATCGCCCATTTCGGGAGGGTTGTTACCACTTCGAAACTGATGCAATCCAAAGTCTGTAATCTTCAGTACCCATCGGCTGTCCACCACGCAGTTGCTTGATTTCAAGTTGCCATGGGAATGAATTTCGCTCGCATGAAGGTAGCTAAGACCCTAAAGAAAACAATAGGGTTATATTTTGTTATTAACTCACAAAGAACATGTGAGTAGATGGGAAAAAAACCCCACAGACGTTATCCTCAGATCCATGTGCATTGTAGTTTCACTTACTTTCCATCAGTATTGACACAATTCTTTATTATGTGTACTGTACTTGCTGACTCACAACTCGTTATGCGAAATTTAGGAAACAAACTTTGTGTAAGTCTTTCGCAATAATGAAGAGGAATTATAAAACACAGAGCAATCACTGAGAAAGAAAACAAAATATATTTTCTTAAACTCACAGGTAAACTCGAAGCCTTTGTTGCAGTTGGTAAACAGTTGGCAACTGAGGCATGGAGCGTGAAGACGTAGAACATAATCTCAACATATTGTGATAGAAACATTAGTTATTTACCTTCAGTGTGTCTCCTATCAGAGACGCGATGAACATGCTATCCAATTTCACCTCCTCGTTTTCAAGAATGTCCTGAGAAAAGAAAATTGAATTTAAAAAGGCCTGAGAAAATACAGAAATAAAACAATGAAGGAAAGTCTCTTTAAGACCCTACTTACAGCAAAGCCGGACCAAATTTCCTTAAAGAAAATATTCCGCTATTTGAAAATTTGTGCAGCTACGTTTCATTTTGCCTGCCAAATTGTCTTTATCGAGGTGAAAACTTGGGAACTGCACAAGCAGCACAATTTGTCGCCAGGCGACAAACTATGCAGGGGCGACAATTTGTGCCGTCAACTCCTGCACAAATTGTCGCCCCGAGCCGGGGTGACAATTTGTGCCGTAACAGAACGCTATGGTTTCTTGATATCTGAGTCAGTCAGGTTTCCGAGAGTAGATGATATATGCACTGATACTAATGTGAATATTGTTACATCTCATTATTTTTTACAAAATACTCTATACTCCTTTTAACTTTCTACTTCTCATATATTTGTTTGGGGAACAATGCAACAAACAAAGACAAACTTGATATAAAACCTTATGTTTATTGAAGTGTAATGGAAGATTCTTATGGTTCACATCGAGGTGTATTTTAAGTGCCACTTTACAAAACATATCAATAAGAGACACATAAACCATAGAAATATAACAGTCAAACTCAAATGCAATCACTTAGGAAAACATTAAAATAGATGTTTACCTGCAAACTCCCCTTTGGGCAGTATTCCGTTATGATGCAAATATTAGGTGGATCCACACACGCTCCAATGAACTGGTTGAGATGTGGATGCCTGAGGTCTCGCATCTAAAATAAATGTAACTCACATTCAATTTTTGCACAATTTATCATCATATTTGTAAAGAATATCCCTCAAAGATTTGTTTTGGCCTACGATTACGTACACAGTTACTGTATGCCATTTGACAAAGGTTTCTCGCGATGTGTTACTACACTCCGGACACTGATTGCGATTAGGTTCAGATATACTAGAACTATAACCCTAACTAAATGCAAAGGCATTTGATGTTCAATGAGATGAGATTTTCTTTCATGTTTTAATGTGTTTGATTACATTATTATTCAGGCTATCTATTATTCCAAAAGTTCGTTAGTCCGAAAATAAAATAAGGTTTGTTTATCAGACAATGAAAAGAAAATGCGAACAAACCATCACCTCCGGAATTACGAACCTTTTTTCATTTCCGAATTAACGAACCTCCGGAATTACGAACCTTATTTCATTTTCGGAATAACATCCCTTCGGAATCACCAACTGTAATCGTGATATCACCTGGACTATGCAATATGTATACCATACATCACGAGAGAAACACGAAGGAACGTTTGTGGCCACACAGTAGGTGTGGAGCGGTTCCCAATTCAGGATTGCTAATTACATAGTCCTAACCTATTCCAGCTCAGAATTACTTGAACTTATTAAGAAAACAGCACGAAGAGCTTTACTCGTCTTATCGACGTAGAAAAGCCAATGATCATGTTACCCATACAGATAGAATGAATGACTGAGATTTCATCTACGATGGAAAGAAAGTATAGACATTTGTAGGACTTTCCTATTTAGGATCAGAAATACTAATGAACAATGACAGCAACAACAGTTCAGTAATTAGTCGGAGGAAAGATATGACACAACTGAGGGGTGTTTCATAAAGCTATTCTTAAAGTTACGAACGACTTACGAACGACTGGTGATCAGTTCTGATGTGCTATACTGATCAGTATTTCAATAATTCGGAACTGATCACCAGTCGTTCTTAAGTCGTTCTAACTTTAAGAACAGCTTTAAGAAACACTTCTGATAAACCAACAGTTTGCCCCACAAATACTGGAGCAATTTCTAATGGTTTCTGTTTTTGCTTTCCTACAGTATCGAGAAGATGTGACTACGGACATTGAAACAAGTGATATTCAGATGAGTTTGGTGATGCGACACTATCAGAGACCGTTAAAGGTAGAGATAGAGGGTGCTGTGATACTGGTGCCATGTTGAATGTTAGGGCTCTTCAGTACTCCATCATTTGTAATTTTGTTGTATTTACCAGTCCTTATGTGAATAATGTCCCACGTTCCAGCACAACATAATTATATAAAAAAATGAAACTATCCTTGCTATCAGATTTCACAACTGCGTTCTGTGTACATTATGCACTATCGTATTGTCCCACCTAGGGGGTATTAGGCGAACGAGGTCCTGCTCTGTTCGCTGAAATAGCTACTGAGAGGAAGCCTGCAGAAGGCCCACTGTCTCGTCGGTGAGTGTACAATCAAAAAGTCGCCTACCCCGCTCAAATGTCAAGTTCATTGCCACATACCTTCAATTATCTTAACAGTAAGTGTACCTCGCGTCACGTATCCTGTCAAGAAACTCTACCCATTACTTAACACCAAAACTTCGAAGTTACTCCTAGACACAATACGCATTACTAAGGAATAAGTTGTATACAGAGCTCTTGGATGTCGGGCAGGTTCACGCAAAACTCGAATGATCCCTAGTCATGCCACTAACTCTAGCAATTCTCACAACAAACGCCGAAAATTGTGTCAAAAGAAAGTCAACATGTGCAACCTAATTCAAATTCACACACAAAATCAGCAGAGCCGCTTATGCACTGTCATCTTTCCTTCTCATGCGCACTAATTCCAGATCTGCGAACAATAACTTAGATGAGTTCCATACTGTCGTCCTTGGTCAAAACGTCGATGCTGCAGTCGCTTTTAACCGATTTTAACGGTATCTATCGCATATTTTTGATGTTTTCTACAAATGACGTCAGAAAACGAGAGGAGATGCAGTTGCCGTGTATGCCAGAGACGAACTTCGTCCACAACGTCTGGATTATGCAGTTCCGACTGACCTACAGATCGTTAGGGTTACGCTCCATCCGTAAAGAGTACCGTGATTGATCTGGGCTATTATGATGGCCGCAATATATCATCCACTAAAGAGCGATAAGGCAGAAATGCCCATTGATCACCTTCACTCCACATCGAATGCGATACGCACAAAGCATGACTTAGATATGTCCTCATTTTTGTCGGACAATGACTTCGAGCAGATAGTACGTGTACCAATCAGAGGCAACCGTACTTTGGATCAAATCATCACTAATATTCAAGAGAATTTTGAGATCCCCATCTCGTCATCGTCCTTAGGAACCAATGACCATAGTGAGGGTACGTAGTCAACGAAGCATCAACCACGGCCGTTAAAAATATCAAGCGAACAAAGATCTCCCGTCCAATGAGAGACAGTGACATCCACGAATATGGAGCTATAGTCGCTGATCATGACTGGTCTGACCTATTTTCCATTAGAGATGACAACGAAATGTGTGAGCTTTTCTGTTCGGAATTGACTGCGATAATCGACACATGTTTCCCAACCCATATTGTGAAGCTGAACATAAACGTTAAACAATGGTGACACCAGCTATTAAATCGATGACAGGGAGAAGACAAAGAGTTTTGAAAGAAATGAGGACAAAATATATGGCGCTCTCTTCGGAACAAAATCCAGCGAGAAATCGCATCTTCTAAAGCTCAGTAATACTCGAAAAGAGTTCAACATCTGAAACATTCTAGTCCATGACTTCAGCACATAGGTAAAATTGTGTCTGGACCAAGGAAATTAGCGCTGATCCAGATTGACAATATGGAACCAACAGATTATAAGTCAACTGCAAAAGGAATTATTACTCAGTTCATTAATGTCGGTTTCGACATCCCGCCGCTTGATACGCTGTGCCTCCCAGCATTCCTTCCCTGCGAAGAGCCCTGCCCTCTAGTACAACCATGGGAGGTCTACCAAAAGGTCCAGTGCTTTAGCCCCGTACTGCCCCGGGACCTGCTGGAATTCCCCCCCCCCCCCGCTTGGTGACGGAATTCGCATTGGAACTCAAGTTCGCCACTTGCCGACATATTCAGTGCCTTCTGTTTGTTTTTGTTTTTTAAACAAGCGAGTGCCCCAAAACGACGGAAGCGCACCCTTGTAGTTCCCATCCCGACGGCCGCACCGCCATCTATCGACAATCTCAGACCAATATCTCTAACCGATCACTTTGCGAAAGTAGCGGAGAATTTTATTGCAGGATTGACGTTTCGCGATATGCAACCTTTGATTAACAAATCGCAAATTGGAAACCAGAAAAAAGTTTCTACTTCTCACTACTTGCTGTGTTTTTACACGTACCGAGAATGGTGAATTTGAATGCTGAATTTGAATGCTGAATTACAAACGCGATTGCAATTACGAGTCGAATCATATCGTTCATTCACAGGACCGAAGAAGGCTTCACGGATTCTGCGATTTTGAATTTCAGAGCCAGGGGAGATTTGGCTTCTTTGCAAGTTCACATCAATCACTTTTGAGCCTTCTTTCTGGGGGAGCGATTGGAAAGTCACGTAATCTCTGCAACCAAATACACGATTGGAGTTCAGTTATGTTCACATAGCTGCTTTGTTGCTTATTTCTGGCAAAACGTGATTGAAAAACACTTCCGGACCGTCATATAATGGAACACGATTGGAATTATGTTTCAAATCACTGTCTGTGATTCCAGTTTGCATCTACACGACAGGAATGCTGAATTTGAAACACGATTTTGGGGATGCTTCAGTACAATCGTGTTTCAAATCAGAAATCTCGGCAGGTGTGAAGGCTAAGTTGGTCAGTTTGCTTCATGCAATGCACATGAATGCTGACAAGTACTTTCAAACGTAGTCTCTACCGACAATAGCAAGGCATTTGATCGGATAAATCACAATCTAGCGTTACATAAATCACTGCCTATGAATGTTCGTGAGTGTGTGGTTTACTGGATTCGTGATTTCTTATCGAATCGCACCCAATGTGTTCACAGAATATATATTCTGATTGGCAGGAGCTCCAATCAGGAGCCCCGCAGGGCATCATCATCTTTCTGGTGATTGCCCCATCATCTTTCTGGTGATGATCAATAATAATGCATGAAGCAAAGAAAATTATCCCTTGCTGGAAATATGTGGATGACCTAACCCTTCTGGAGTGCAGAAGCCTCGATGCACTATCGACCATACCGGACGCTATTGCACGTTTGCGTATGTGGTCTCAGTAAAACTTCATGAAACTTAACCCGGAAAAGTGTCGTCAATGCAAATTTGCTTTGCTCGCAATGTGCCGCAAACATCAGACGTTTTATGGTTGGAGACACAGCTTTGACCCATGTGAATGAAATCAAACTTCTCCGTGAGACATTACAACAAAGTCTGAGATGGCATTAGCACGTGCATGATATGCTGAAGTAAGCTAATATTAGGTCATACGAGACTCCACTTTTTGCGAGTCTTGAAGGCTTTCCGTATGTGCCTCGCTGACCTGATTGTCAGCTATTGCACTTTAATTCTCCCAGTCTTGGAGTATTGCGCGGTTGATTGGTGCTCCAGCCTAACAGTTTCCCAGATAAATGACATCGAGAGAGTACAGACACGTGTACGTCGCATCATGCTCGGAACACAATACGAGTGTTATGACCACACCCGAGTGAAATGTAATCTGCCTATTAAATGACGGTCGCATCTCCCTATGTGTGAAATTTGTCCAGAATATTAAAAGCCAGACTCTCGCCTTCATGATTTAATAAAAATGGTCGCCAGAATGGCCGTCAAAAACTGAAATTCCCATTTTCTTCGTAAGGGTAAAAATTCAAAACACTTAATGGTCTTACCCTATTTCGAGGGTGCTGAATCCGAACCCGCAGGATACAACTCTTGCTTCCTTGAGGGTTTGGAGATATTTAAGATGGCTGCCAAAAATTCCAATATAAACGCTTTTTCTAAATGGTGAAAATTAAAAAAAAAAACACACGTAAATTGATGGTCTTACCCCATTTCGAAGGTGCTTCATGTCTTTGAAGGTTTTGAGATATTCATAAATGTCCTGTATAAACGGAAATTCCTTTATATTTCATGTAAATGGTGAAATATTGTGCTCTTAATTGAAGGTGGAGGATTGAGCCCACGGTGAAAAGCAATAATTCGTATCTATAAATACAATTAATTTAAGTGAATTAGTCAAATCAGCCACGGGTTAATGACATCAAAAATGATGATTACAATAGTTTACTGAGATATCCCGAAATGTTTCCTATATATGATTGATATTGACATCATACTGAAACTTACGAACACAAGGATACGACTGAATGTTTTTTCATGCCAAATAGAAATTAGAAAAATGCCTTATATGCTCCAAAACTTCTCTTCACCACTTTCACGTTATGATTGAGAGGAGTATGTCTTGTCCACTGATTGTAAGTGTTCACAACTTCTGCACGTAGAGGAACAGTATAATCTTGCAATCATTCATCTGTGGTCTTGTACGGTTCATTGATGGCACACAGATATCGTACCATCTCCAATATATCCGATGGAGCTGGTTTCACAGCAAGTTGAAATAGGGATTTAAGAACTACAATATGAATTCGCTTGTCAGCGGAATAGGGTTGGGTTTATATTTTACGATTTTTACAGAGACGAAACCCTGAAATCTTTCCGCACATACAAACAATGGCTAACATTGTGATGGTGCCGGAGAGAAATAACAGCTCTTAAGTTTTCATTGAATTACAGGATGAAGGTGACAAACAGTGCGGATTATTATTGTACCAAAGGAGGAACCTTGTGCGAAAAATTTTGAGATTGTGGTAAGGGCAAGAATGCGCGATAAAACCTCATTTGCTCAGTACTCATGAGCGTCATGAATAATGTGAATATTGTTTGCAGAAAACTTTAGTTTTTAGGGAGCGACAAAGAGTTATCGTACGGGAGTTGGAGTAGCTTGATCAAAACAGATCAAAACAAAATGAACAAGGGAAGACTGACTTTGGCTATATGCCAATTCAGTGCAATCCACTTAACAATCTCCGTATGAGAGTAAACTGTCAAGTACTGATACAAGCGAAAATATCTTTGTCACTATCAAGATACTGTAGTTCTATTACACTTTTTGAGGACCATTTCGACTACCATTTTGGATATTACAAATTTTTCTGGGATGCAAGAGATGCATCATCCATATTCGGCTTAAGTACAATGAAAATGGGTTTAAACCTTTGTTTCTCTTTTATTTTTTCCACTTATCTGGAAATACAGAAGAATTTAAGTTTTTGGCGGCAAACTTATATACAGTATCTCAAAAGCTCCAAGGATGCAACAGTTGCATCATGCAGATTAGGATTCGACATCCTTGAAAAAGGTTTAATCATTCAATTGTTTTTCATTTTTCACAATTTAGAAGAAAAATAGATGGAAATATCCGTCATTCTGGTGGCCATTTCGGAGGGTATCTTAAATATCTAAAAAAGAAAAGAATGCAAGGGATGCATCATCCATATTTGGATTCAGGACCATCGAAATAGGATGAAACCATCTATTATTTTCAACTGTTCACCACTTAGAAGGAAATACATGGGAAATTCCATTTAGGCGGCCATTTTGGCGACCATTTTTGGCAGCTATCTTGAATATCTCAAAACCTTAAAGGATGCAAGAGATGCATCATTCAGATTTGGATTCAACACTCCGAAGTAGGATGAAATCATTAATTATTTCCAATTGTTCACTATTTAGAAGGAAATACATGGGAATATCTGTTTTTGGCTGCCATTTTGGCTGCCATCTTGAATGTCTCAGAACCCTCAAGGATGCAACAGTTGCGTCATCTATATTTGGATTAGCATCCTTGAAACAGGGTAAATCCATCAATTGTTTTCAATATTTCACTTTATAGTAGAAAATGCATGAGAATTTCCATTTTGGCGGCCATTTTTGCAGCCATTTTGAATATCTCAAAACCCTCAAGGATGTAAAAGTTACATCATCCAGATTCGGAATGAGCACCCCCGAAATAGGATAAAATCATCAAAAAATTGGGTGGACGGTAAAATGAGGTTAGGTCCAAAATCTGACTTTTGCACCAAGACTAATCCCATTTATGATCAGATTATTGAACAATACTCAGAGAACAGTGTTGATCAATTAGTCATCATAGATGAATTTTGCATTTGCAGACGCACTGTAAATCAACGGAGCCCCTATCAAGCAAAGAGGTAACGATATCACAACACAATTCTATTACAATATCAAAATAAAGCCACCTCAGCAAGAAAAAGAATGCTGGGTGGCGCGCTTCAGCCGGTATGGGTGAACTTTGAGTTCTGTCCGGAATCTTGGAACAAAATCCATCCACGTCTCTTCGAATCCCTTCAAAATGAGAAGTTAACATGACAAGTCTACATGCCTACAGCTAGAGAGCCGTATGATCTGAGAAAGCGTCAATTAAACGAAGAAAAGATACTGTTCACGCCATGTCTGCAACAAGGCATCAACAATGTGCGAAGGAGGAGTCGCTTACAAAGCTACGAGGGGACTTGGAGAAGTTCACCGACAAAATTCTCCATCAACTCAAAGTTATGGTTAACGGAATGCAAAATGTGCAGGAAGAAATTAAACAACACGCTTCGCAAACTGCAGCATGCCGCACAAGATGCACGAGACAGGCTGACAACTATTGAGAAAGAAAAAAGCAGCTCTTAAACGCCATGCTCGCCCTCGAGATTCATGATAGAAAGCAAAACCTCCTGTTCTTCGGTATCTCGGTACTTCAGACGAGAATGCCTCAGGAAACCAACGCTATGATGTTTGTGAACGTGCACCGACTACCAAGGAGACCGCATCCCTCCCAAGATATCCAGCAAGATCGCCTTTCCCGCCTGGACCCCATCATTGCAAGGTTTGTTTCCATGATGAATCGCAACACGGTGCTTCAGCGTTTCGAGTTCCTGCAAAGGAAACCCGATACACGCCCATCTTTCACTGTGCGCACTGACATACCCGCCCGTTTGAAACAACAGCGCTACCAACTACAAAGACAAGCTTTCAGCCTGCGAAAGACCACGGCAAATCAACCAGAATTCGACTACTGGGAACTGAACTACATCTACAAACACGTGAAAAAGCTCCGCGAAACACCCCATGGGTCACTTAGGTCGATTAAAGTAGAATATGATTGTGGAGTTTGAGAAACTTCTATTCAAATGGTGGTTCTCCCCCTCCCCATTTTTTTTTTAAAATTAGAGTTGCCATGCTGATATGATGTTGGTACGGTAAGCGTGAAGCTTGCCCGACTACTTTTTGAGGAAAGGGTTATTTTTAAAGAGTTGTAAGTGGCTTGGACTTTCTATGAAGACGAAAAAAAAAATCTTTGAAATTATGGACAAAAAGGGTATTTGGGATATTTACAAAAATTTTCAAAATTGTGACATAAGGGGTTTGTTTTAAAGGCTGGGGCCGCTGGTCCTTTTTTTCTGCTTTTTATGTGAAAAGATGTGGAGTAAATACGTTTTTAGAATGCTAAAGATTATCCTTATGAGATTGGTTTTGCATCTTTTTTCAAAGGTACTTTGCAGAATGGAAACTGATAGGCTTATATTTCATGTGGAATACTTTGACGGTCACATGTAGGTGGTACATGTATGTATAAACAAAAGACACTATCTATATATGAGGTGACTGATAATATTTGTACAAGGCAACACGCTTGTGAGTGAGTTTTGCCCTGTCTGCATTGTCTTGAATCAAGTGAATACTCATCTTCCTCTGGTTGTTAGCGTATACGAGCTGCATTGTGTGGCATGCGATTTCTGATACTCTTAAACGGATTTGATGAGAAAATGCTCAACACCTTGGAATATGTTTTAGAGGTGTATTAAACATATTATATGGGTAGTGGGGATGTGCTTCTTTCTGCTGATCACCCAGTCCTTGACCAATTGGTACCTTGTTCCATCATAGTACCCGAACTGCTGCGAGTCCTAGGATGCTTCCAGTTTAGGTCATGTATAGCAGACATTCCTGTCGCACTGCTTAAGTGTGTTCTATGGAGGTGCTGGGCCAGCAACCCGGTCCTCCTTACTCAATCCTCTCGCTAGAAACAAGAAAGGAAAGCCTCGAACGGATGGATTTAAACGGAATCGACCCCTGACGGCCCCACGACTACGAGATTCGGATCTGACTATACTGGAAGTCAACATTAGAGGTCTACGAACGAACATAGAAGAACTGAGTAACATTTGCCACAAACTTAAGCCTGCCATTGTTGTGGTGGTGGATACCTTCTTAGATTCTACAGTAAAGGATGGAGCCGACGGCATCACCATCTCTGGTTACTCACTTTACTGCTGCAGAGACCGTCTCAACACACCAGGTGGAGGGATTGCCGTCTACTGACTTGAAAGACTTGCCATCCACCATGACCGGGAGCAAGACCCTGAAGACTTTGAACTCATGTGGTTCACAGTGTCCCTGAAAACACAGAAAGTCCTGTGTGCAGCCGTGTATAGACCGCCAAAAGCCAACAGTGACATTATCAACTATCTTGACTTTGTCACTTTCCCCAAACTAACAGAATGTGATGCCCAGTCTGTGATCCTCCTCGGAGACTTTAATGTGCATCACACAGAATGGCTAGGCAGCCACACTACAGATACTGCTGGTAGACGTGCACAAGAAATGTCCAACTCCCTTGGACAACAACAAGCTGTACATTAGCCCACCAGGGAAGACCAAATCCTGGATCTTGTCCTGACTGATATGGCTGTCACTACAGAAACACTAGCCACACTGGGTACATCAGATCACAACCCAGTTCTTGTCAAGTTTAAGGTACCAGTCTTCAGAGACAAGCCTTACAAAAGGAAGGTATGGCGATACGACAAAGCTGACTACTGGGGAATGCGAGGTTTCTTCTCCTCTACAAACTGGAACCATCCCCTCAGTACTGACCCAGAGACTGCGTGCAGCAATATTACCAACACCATTCACACAGCAATGGATATTTTCATCCCTAGCAAGCAAGTTGTGAGAAAGACTGGAGACAAATCATGGTTTGACGATCACTGCCGGAGAGCCGCTAATAGAAAAAGGTGGCTCTTCAAGCAAATGAGAGAAAAAAAAAACAACAACACAGAAGAAACCGGACAGAAATTCAAAGAAGCAAGAGCTGTATACAATGAGGCAGAAAAAATTGCTAAGAGACAACACGATGAGAATCTGAAAAAAGATCTAACAAATGGGAGTCTCAGTAGCAGGGAATGGTGGAATAAGGTGAATTCTCTGTCTGGAAAGAACACCAATGTAGATATACCAGTCCTAAAGGAACAAGACCAGGTTTACACTACTGCAAAGGAGAAAGCAGAGCTTCTCAGCCAAACTTTTGCCAAGAAGTGCCATCTTGATAATGCCAGAGACTCTGCACCGGGGGTTCAGGGTGATACACAACATGTGCTAGACAACATCATCTTTAGGGCCAAAGACGACAAAAGAACCCTTATGAAACTTAAACCAGACAAGGCAACTGGCCCTGATGAAGTCCCAACGCGAATTCTCAGAGTGTAGTGCAGAACTAGCAAGACCACTTAGCCGCCTCTTCCAGCTATGTTTCTCAAATGGAATGTTTCCCCACCAATGGAAGATGGCGCATGTCATCCCGTTCCACAAAAGGGACTCAAAGTCTGACCCTGCAATGTACCGCCCAATCTCTCTTCTGAGTAATATAAGCAAGGTTATGGAGTCGATTGTTCAATCCCAACTTCAAACCTACTTATTAAAGCATCATCTTATCTCAGACAGACAATTTGGATTTAGACCTCACCACAGTACTGCAGGGCCCCGTTTTATCAAGATAAAGTTAGCGTAGATTGTGAAATCAACGCCAACTTTATCCAACTTGAAGTCTGCTATAACTTTAAATCAACTGTAAGTTTCCGTTTTACGAAGAGACTTAATTGTCGATTATAGTTATAGCTCATCACCACGACTTAATTATTGATTTAGTCAAAACAAAAAACACAGGACGAGGCTGGTTTCCGTTACTGTCTGCTTTAAAAACAATACAATTCATAAAGCGAAACAAACAACAAAAACACGTATGTACATGATTGTTGCCACGGCCATGGAAGCGTAGTCTGCTAGTGCGACGCAGTATTGTTAGCGCTACAGCCGCTGAATTAGAAGTATGTTTGCAACAGAACCGCAAAATACGCCGTTTTGCGTTGTATTGAAGAAAGTAGGTCGATAGATCTAGCACATCTCGCGCTCGAGCTTAACGAAAATCTGCGTACGCGCGTACCGTAAAGATCCCACACACTTTACGTAGGATCTTAGTAAATCTAACGTTATATTCATTGACATGCTCCATTGTACTATACAGTAACTGACTGTCCAAGGTGAAGGTCGTGTATGCATTGTTTCCAGTCTTGTGTGCTTACGTGTAGGATAATGGAAACTTGTGAGAGTGTGGTGACTACAGTAGCTTGTTTTTACCTCTACGGCACAGATCGGCTTTGTAAAGAGTAGATCGCGAGTCTACCTGTCGAAATTCTAGACCTGCTAGTAGACGCTCTAGTTTGCAGTGTTACGGTAAGTACAAACGACTCGCTGTAACGTTACTTAGGCCTAACGTTAGGCCTATTCACTGGTTAGATCTTACTGTCGTACTCGGTGCTATAGAATGAAACTCTTTATTTTCTGTGTAGATATAGGCCTACTAAACTCTTAATTAGTATCTATTGACGAACTAGCTCTATGTAGGCCTACGCACGTCAGAAATCACTGGTTTCCTCGCATATGGGTTCTTTGGCAAGATATGCATTGCACACAGACGCGGTTCCAGTTAATAGTAGGGCCTACTCGGTTACTTGCCCTTGATGGCGATGGCTTGATTGGCGGGCGGCCGGGCGGGCCGAGACGTAGGGCTGGGATTGAGACTGCTGTCTAGGGTGTTTGCGTGCAGCAGTCGCGTAAGCAATGCGTGCCGATCGTGAATTCCATGCAAGGAAAAGACCATAATTACATGAAAGAAACGCAACTAAATGTTAGAGAAAGTGAGAGTTAACAAACATTTGTGATAACACCCCAGCTAGACTAGGAAAGTGTGACAGTCATCTTTCTTCTGTAAATTATATTAAAGTATATAGAGATGAATCGGGGAGGATTATATGTGTTCATGTTGATATTGAAAATAATCCTTTTCTTATTTTGAATTTATATGCTCCAAATATAGAAAATTTACAAGTACAATTTTATGAAGATTTATCAAAGATATTGGAAACAGAATGGGATGGTAAAGAAAATATTATTATTGGTGGGGACTTCAATTGTATTTTGGACCCACAACTGGACAAAATGGGTGGAACGCACTTGATGAAGAAAAAAGTTGTGCAAAAGATTAGAGACATTATGGTTCCTTTTAAATTGATTGATATTTGGCGTAGTATGAATGGTAACAAAAGGCAATTTACTTGGAGACAAAACTCCCCTCTTGTTCAGTGCCGGCTTGATTATTTTTAGTAAATAGGGACTTAAAACATAAGGTTAAAAGGGTGAATATTGTTAGAGCCTTACGGACAGACCATTCAGCTGTGTGTTTGGAAATACTTATCAATAAGAATAAGCGAGGGAAAGGTTATTGGAAATTAAATGCCTCACTACTTCAAGATGAGGAATATGTTAGGGTTATGAGAGAAAATATTTATGCTTGGAAAAAGGAGTGTTCCTTTTTGGAACCAAGAATTAAATGGGACTGGATTAAGTGTAAGATAAGATGTTTCAGTGTGGAGTATTCTAGAATAGTACAAAAGCAAATAACTAATATTGAGCAACAGTTAAGAAGTAAACTGAATGTATTTGAAAATGAACTTGTAATCAAGGGAGAGGAAGTTATTGCCGAAATAGAAAAAATAAAGGAGGAGTTAATGGAAATAGATAATAAAAGAGTTGCTGGGCTCATGGTTAGGTCAAGGAGCCGATGGTATGAGAAAGGTGAAAAAAAGTAATGATTATTTTTTAGGTTTGGAAAAGAGAAATAATACAAGAAAATTGTGTTATGAATTAAAAGTGGATGGCCAGTTAGTCACGGAATTTAGAGATATTTTATTTGCTCAAATGCAATATTATGAGAAGTTATATGCTTCAAAATTGGAAGCTGGTTATGAAGATCAATGTAATGTCTTTCTAGAAAAAATTAATATTCCCACTTTAACGGTGGAAGAAAGAGAGGAGCTGGAAAAGCCCATATCTAAAAAAGAATGTAGAGAGGTATTGAATGGTTTGGCTAAAAACAAGAGTCCTGGAAATGATGGTATTCCAGTGGAATTTTACCAGACCTTTTGGAATGATTTAGAAGATATTTTTATAGACTCGGTATTAGATAGTTTTGATAAAGGAGAAATGTCTATTTCACAAAGGCAAGCAATTCTCATTCTTATTAAAAAAGAAGGTAAAGATGAAAGGGAGTTAAAGAATTGGAGACCGATATCTCTGTTGAATGTGGATGTGAAAATTGTAACTAAAGTTTTTGCTAAACGAATGTGTAAGTTTATAGATAGATTGATCAGTGTTTGTCAGACCGGTTTTGTCAAGGGGAGATATATAGGTGAATCTATTAGAGTTATTATAGACATTATGTTTTATACTAAAATGCATAATATACCAGGATTATTATTTTTTCTAGACTATGAAAAAGCCTTTGATTTTTTAGAGTGGGATTTTATGATGAACGTATTAGGCAAATTTGGATTTGGACCCAAGTTCCAGAGTTATATTCAAACATTCTACAAGAATATAAGCAGCTGTGTTTGCAGTAATGGTCATACTTCTGGTTACTTTGGTCTGAGTCGAGGAGTAAGACAGGGGGACCCTATATCTCCATACTTGTTTATACTTTGTGTAGAAATACTTTCAAGTGCTATACGTCAAAATAAACAAATTAGAGGCATAGAAATTGATGGGTATGCAGTAAACATAGCACAATATGCAGATGATACCACTTTGGTTTTGGCTGATTTAGAATCCGCAAAGGAAGCGTTTGGTATAATTGAAGATTTTGCTTTTTCTCAGGTCTTAGAATTAATAAAAGCAAAACGAATGCTATGTGGTTGGGATCAAGAAGAAATTGTAAACTTAAACCTCTTGATATTAATTTGCCATCGGAACCCTTTCGAGTATTGGGCATATTATTGTCTTCCGATATGGAACAGATGATATCATTAAATTTTGAGAAATGTTTAGTAGATGTGAAAGTTATGCTTAATGCTTGGAGAAAAAAAAATTGAGTTTGATAGGAAAAATACAAATAGTAAAAACATTTGCTATACCAAAATTTGTGTATTGTGGGTCAGTTTTACCAATACCAAGTCATATACTGAAACAATTAGAGAGTGTTATTAAAGATTTTGTATGGAATGGAAAAAATAGATATGTTAAAAAATTAACCCTAATTGGTTCGTATGAACAAGGTGGTTTAAATATGATACATATCCCTTCCTTTTTCAATGCATTGAAGGTAAAATGGATTTCAAGGTTTTTGAATGAAAGTAGCTTTCTGTGGTCAGTTATTTTTAGGTATTTCATGAAGAAATTTGACGGTCATTTTATCTTATATTGCAACATGTCCAAAAAGAGCTGTAAAACAATGGGCCAGTGCCCAAGTTTTTACAGGGATATACTGAGCGCCTAATTTGATCTTCGACTTTTAGACTCAAAACATAAAGAAAAAAGTGAGATTATTGTATGGAATAATGAATATGTTAGAGTTAATGGTAGAACTGTGTTTTTTGCAGAATTTTTTAGGGCTGGTTTATGGTATATTTCAGATTTGTTTGATAGAGAAGGCAGATTGATAGATTTCAACACATGGGTGAGGAGGGGAGTTGAAAAGCAAATGTATATGAAATGGTGCTCGATTGTTTCTGCTATTCCAAAAGAATTGAAGTTGAGATGCCTTTCCAATCGGGAAACGATACCAGCCTTAAAACTCAGTTGTGTTTTTAAGGGCAAAGAAGTAGACTTTGAGAAGCTAACAACGCAGATTATTAATTGTATTTTGAAAGGTAAAAATTTTGAGACTCCAACATCGGAAATCTACAGGGATATACTGAGCGCCTATTTTGATCTTGGACTTTTAGACTCAAAACATAAAGAAAAAAGTGAGATTATTGTATGGAATAATGAATATGTTAGAGTTAATGGCAGAACTGTGTTTTTTGAAAATTTTTTTTAGGGCTGGTTTATGGTATATTTCAGATTTGTTTGATAGAGAAGGCAGATTGATAGATTTCAACACATGGGTGAGGAGGGGAGTTGAAAAGCAAATGTATATGAAATGGTGCTCGATTGCTTCTGCTATTCCAAAAGAATTGAAGTTGAGATGCCTTTCCAATAGGGAAACGATACCAGCCTTAAAACTCAGTTGTGTTTTTAAGGGCAAAGAAGTAGACTTTGAGAAGCTAACAACGCAGATTATTAATTGTATTTTGAAAGGTAAAAATGTTGAGACTCCAACATCGGAAATCTATTGGAGTAATAAATATGCGATAGATGATACTACATGGAAGCTTATATACAAAATGCCCTTTGTGTGTTTAGCTGATACTAAGAGCAGAGCATTTCAGTATAAGATTAATACAAGAACACTTCTTTTGAACAAAAGATTACACATATTGAAAATTGTTGACTCTGAATTGTGTACCTTTTGTAAGCAAGTGGAGGAAACGCCAGAACATATATTCGCTGAAGGTCAACATGCATGTAATTTCTGGGAAGAGTTTTTGAAATGGTGGCATACAAAGTTTGACATAAATCTACAATTGAAGGAAGAAGAGATCTTGTTTGGTGTGTTTGGTGGAAGCCTGCATAGGCCCCTTTTGAACCACTGTATGGTTATAGCCAAACAGATGATAATTATATGCATGTAGACATCTGGGTATTTTGCCAACATTTGAACTGTTCTGGACAAAGTTAAAAATTATATATGTGACTGAGAAGCAAATTGGTTTTCAAAATAGACAACTAAGTAAATTTGAAAGGAAGTGGATAAATCTGCATGACTTCTTGACATGACATTCTGGCTGTAACTTTTCTTTGGTTTGTGATATGGATAGCATAATTCAATATGTTATATCTGAGATTCAAAAGAAGCACAAATTTGTGTGCACCTGCTATTTTTCCCTCTTTTTTGTCTGTTTTCTTTTTTGGTTATGTATAATTATGTACAATTATTATTGTTTTTGTGAAAGGATGGAAATAAAACAAAAACAAATGAAAGATAAAACAAAATCTTTCTTCTGTGAATTGCCTTACAATTGAGTCAACCTAGACTGTCTCAACTTAAAGTTAATATTTTATCAACTATAAAGTTATCATGGATTTGGAGCGGTTGAGAGAACTTATATGTTGCTTTGGGAGGAAGTTGGAGTTCATTTC
This sequence comes from Diadema setosum, assembly GCF_964275005.1. NCBI lineage: Eukaryota > Metazoa > Echinodermata > Echinoidea > Diadematoida > Diadematidae > Diadema > Diadema setosum. Next base: position 23,897,245 of record NC_092692.1, read on the forward strand.
AACTCTGGGTCTCTTGATAAAACGGACTTGAAGTTGATTTGGAAGTTAATCATAGATTAAGTTGACTTAGAGTTGATACGAGAGGTTAATCATAGATTATCTTGACTTAACGTTAAATTTATCTTTTGATAAAACGGGGCCCTGATCTGCTAACCCTCCTCTCTCAACAATGGTCTAACACACTAGACAGAGGGAATGAAGTTCGACTCATTGCGCTGAACATTAAGGGAGCTTTTGACAAGGTCTGGCACAACGGTCCTGTTCCAAGCTGGAAGGGAAGGGTATCAGAGGAAAACTGCTCAGCTGGATGGAAAGCTACCTGTCAGATAGATCATTAAAGGTTGTCTTGTCAGGCCAGTCATCCACAACTATATCCATCAATGCTTCAGTACCACAGGGATCAGTTCTAGGTCCCCTGCTGTTCTCAGTCTTCATTGATGACCTGGGTGATCTCTGTGAGAATGCCCTATATCTGTATGCTGATGACTCCACCCTGTTCTGTGAAATTAGATCATCAGGAGAAGCGGAGCCAGTCAATGCAAGCCTAAGCAGAGACCTGGAAAACACGAAGCAGTGGGCTGATAAATGGAGGGTGTCTTTTGAGCCAGCCAAGTGCAAGGCTCTAACAATATCAAGAAAGAGACAACCATCGAGGGTAGACTTGCACTTTGGAAACACAAAAATCACCGAGGTAGACGGACTGGAGATACTGGGCATCACGGTTGACAAGAAGCTCACCTGGAATAAGCACATCAGGAACATTTCGTCTAGAGCTGGACAGAGACTTGGTGCTCGCAGGAGGGTAGCATTTAAACTGGATGCCCCTGGGAGAGCCACATTGTACAATGCCCAGTTAAGAAGCATCATGGAATACGCCTCTCTGTGCTGGCTGAATGCATCTCCGGTAGTACTTTAACTACTTGATCGTATACAGAAGAAGGCCCTATGCATAATCGGAATAAGTGAGGACGAGGCACGCTCCAACTTCAATATTCCTTTGCTTCATCATAGACGTCAAGTTGCAGCTGCAGTTGCCCTGTACAAAATGCAGTCGGGCCTCTGCCCTCAAGACCTGAAAAAGCTGGTTCCCCCACCTTATACAACGAGAAGAACAACTCGCTCTAGTGTGTCAACTCCGAGACATGCTCTTGTGGAACCCAATTCCAGAACACGCTCAACTGGCAAGAGTTTTGTACACACTGCATTCAGAGTCTGGAACAGCTTACCACAAGACATTGTAGGCATAATAAGTGATAGAGGGTCTCAGTCATTCAAGAGTCGCGTCCACAACCACCTTGTGCAGATTGTATATTATATTATCTATTAGGCCCCATTTTTTTGGGTCATTATTCTTCTCTTAAACTGCTGTGAACCCTTGATTAGGCCACGAGGTTGTCATTTATAGTGCACAGCATTGTATGCATGATCTTGATACTTAATGTCACGCCTTGTGGACTATTGTTCACAATAGCATGTCACATAAAAAAAAACAACAACATAGTTTACTGTGACTGAAACTGAGTTGTACCAGGTGGAGTGCTGACATGCCCTTTGTGTATTAAAGGCACGATGGGCGATGACAAATTAACATTGATGCTTGGAAAAGAGAAGTAAGTTTTATATTCGGAATTTTAGGCCGCAGTCTAAACACACACACACAAACAAACAAACAATGCGCTTTTGTCATAAGGTAGTTTTTCCTGTGTTTCTTTTTTTCTTTTTATTGTTGTATAATTGCTGCCAATCAACACGTGATGAATGTGAGCGTCTGTTGTGATGAGACGGCACAGTATGAAGTATAATGAACATGGAAACACTCTTTTACCCAGCAAGTTACTCTTATGTAGTGTTTCGAATGCAATGAGCTGGGCAACCTTTGTAATGAGTTGGCATTGTATACCGAATGTTTTTTTTTTTTTTTTGTGAGTGTCTTCTGTGATATCAGGATGACACGGTAGGAAGTATTGTGTGTGTGAAACATTTGCTAAGTGTGTGTGTGTTTTGTTTTATTTTTTCTAGATCGAGGCGTAGGTAGAAATAAAACACTCTTTTCGATGTTTATCAAAACAATGAGTTGGGCAAATTCTGCAATGGGTGGTCATGATTTACACAGTGTCTTAAACGTCGAAATTTATATGATATGTCCCATATATCACACATCGGAGCTGAAGGCATTTCTGATTGGCTATCGTTTAAGCTGCTGAAGATAATACATCATTTCTGTTAAAAACAGAAGGAGAATATATTTATGATTATTTTTGTTTGTTTTTGAAGAATTTGAAGTGAATGGCAAAGAATCCAAGTTTGTGACGGTACAATATGTACGCATACGTAAGAAATGTTTTCGTTTGGGGAAAATAACGAAGAAAAAATAATGTTTTTTTTTTCTCTGAGGATTTCAAACGTTTTTGATAAATTGGTTATGGTTGAATTACATAATACTGTATAATTGAAATCCCCCCCCCCCGAGACAGAAGAGGATAAAACAGTTTGGATGTGATGTATGTTCTTTTTGTTGTTTGTTTGTTTGTTTGGTAAACAAAGGGATTAAAATAGGATACATTTCTTAAAATATTTGTAAAGAAGAGTTTGGTAGAGTTTTGGTTGAAATGATTGATTTGGAAGAACCATTTCTCAACAGTTAAGCTTGCCAAGTAGGCATTTAAGGAGAAGAGATGCTTTTGATATCATAGGAGTGAGTACAGATGTTTATAAATGTCTTTGAAAAGAATTGAATATTATTATTTTTTCTTTTTTTGGTCGCTTACGATTTTGTAGTTTTGTCAGTTATGTGACGCTTAACACCGCTGTAATCGTGGCATGCATATCTCTGAGATGCCCAGGATATAGTTTACATTGCATGGCACTAAGTCGTACCATGTGAGGCACTGTAATGGCCTTCATTCACCTAAAGGAGGGATGTGAAGGGGAAATGTATGAAATAGTGGAGCTTTATCTCCAAAACCTTTGTTTGCAGCTTGCTGATTTGTATGTTGTTTTATGTTTATTTGTAACGTGATGAGCTGGACAATTTTCTTTATTAGGGGGAGTCGGGGCACGTAGTGTTATGAGTGTTAAAACTTACCCAACAGGTAATAAGTGCCACATTATAGATTTAGCAGTGTAAAGACAGCGATTTGCTGTTTGCTTGTATTTGAAGTGTTTCGCAGCGAATTCACATTTACAAGGGATACAGGAATGTGTTTTGATGGGCATTACTTAGAAGTAAGCTGTTGGCTGTTCAAGTCTAAATCTGAGGTTGTGTTTAGAATACTGTGTATCTGAAATCATATCCTGCATGCTAAGATATGCAATGTATGGAAACGGTTATTTTCCTTTGATATTTCTATAGGACGGTGTAGTAATTTAGACAACACTATTAAAAGGTTCTTGAGAAAGATTGGGGATAGCTTGATCGGCGTAAATGATTCGAGGCAACCGGTCACCAAGGAGCTTTAGAAGAAGGAAATGTGTTAGCAGTTCAAGTGTGCATAAAATGTTATGTTCGCAAAATGAATATTCACCCTTTTGAAAGTTGTTTACGAACGTGCAACCTGGCAAGGTATGGAAGAAGATTTTAATTCTGTTATAGATGTTATTAAGTAAACTATACACCTGGTGGTATTCCGGGTGGATGACACATAGTTATTTTAGAATGTAGGTGTCGTAATAGGCGGGGTAGTGTAATACTGCGCTCGTGCATCGGAAGGATGCGCGAGCAAAAATGAGTAATAAAATCAAAGCAGTAACTGTCGAATTGCAGTAGAGCCTCATATCCGAAGTTCAGCTTATAGTCTGACTCTTATTCTTTTTTATATTCCATGTTGTGGTTTAATATGCGACAATATGGTAATTTGTATAGCACGATGGCATGCCCTAAAATATTTTTCATGTGCAAGCACACTCGGCATGCGTTGTTCTATGTAATGGCGTACACAGAAAGTGATACAAATGCCTTTCTTTCATAAGTGTAGAGGATTGTCCTCCACTTGGTTTTGTATGCTTGATCTGCATTTTTTAAATCTTTTTGTTTTATATGCAATGTATCGGCATTGGAAAACAATCGCAAGTGGATTTCTTTTGTTCATTTCTGTTTACGAATGATGAAAAATGATTTTATACAAGTGTACATGTAGTTTCCTTTTTCAGATTGGGAAGGAGAGGTTTATTTTTCCGAGTGTTTTAACACCACAGGGCGACGCCTTTTTTTTTTTTTTTTTTAGAGTAGTATTGTAAATGGTCAAAAAAAACAAAAAAACATCAAGTGACTTTGACTTTTTTTTTTATGTTGGGGTTTTGTACCAGGAAACCTTGGAGAATCCGGTTCAGTAGCCGCTATATGGCCTTAGAGTACGTGATGAATGTATGTGTATTAATTTTTATTTGTTTTGTTCAGAGTTTCTTCTTCGGAATTTGTAAATGTTTGTCTATTAGCTTCAGTACTTCTTTTTATTTAGATAGGATTTATGCTCATGTGCACTTCTCTGTTTACACGGTATCAAAGGTAACCTTTTTCCCCCAAGGGTTCACTGCACCTCTAAAAAGTGATGTACATTTTTGTGGGTGTATTCATGTATAATATGTCAAAACTTATAGAACCTCTTCTGTTACATCTCCTGTACTCTCTCGGCAGCGGGGGTGGGGGTGGGAAGTTAAACAGACCCCTCCAAGTTGAGAAGTTTATATAGTGCGCGTCCTGGCCGTAAATCCATTTTTGTTCAGTTGGACCATTGTGCGTTGCTTTCCTTTTGGACGCCGTCGGCGCATCAGTGTCAAAGCGCTTTGGGGGTATGGTGCTATGGAAAACTGGTTGGTTTGATATTATCCCTTGGATTGAGATATTGTGTACTCTTCTTTATCAATATTCTTTTTAAATATTCATAAGTTTGATTTTTGATGAAAAAGCGGGTCAAAAGGGTAGTTTATATTCCTTCTCGCTAATTCATGATTACATTGGCGTGAAAATAAGTTTGCATTTGAAAGTGATTACATGTCATTATGGAAGGTCTTCTTAAGGACACAAAGCTGACTTTAATATCTTTGAATGTTAAGGGTATACGGTCTTATTTTAAAAGAATTAAAGCGTTTTCATGGTTGAAAGATAAACAGGCAGATGTTACATTTTTGCAGGAAACGTATAGTCTTGAAGACAATGTTACTGAATGGACAAAACAATGGGAAGGAAAGCCAATATTTTCACACGGATCTTCACATAGCTGCGGGGTGATGATTTTGTTGAAAGATAGGTTAGAAGTTGATGTTATTGATAATTATGTTTCGGAAAATGGAAGATGGATATTATTACGGATGAAGATAGAAAGCAATGCATATTTACTTTGTAATATTTATGCGCCAACAGGCGACAAACACAAAGATCAGAGACTCCAGTTTGAGCAACTACATGAACGTTTGAAGTCATTTGATGATATTAGTTCTTTGGCTGTTATAATGGGGGGAGATTTTAATACTCTTTTGAATAGATGTATGGATAGGGATGGAGGTAACCCAGCACCGTGCAATGTTATTTAAGAGGTGATTTCCAAAATATAATATGATTTTGATTTAGCAGACATTTGGAGATTAAGAAACCCCCTTGCTAGAAGGTACCCATGGAGGCAGTCCTATCCTTTAATACAAAGTAGATTAGATATCTGGATGATTTCGGATGTTCTTCAAAGTTATGTTAAGGAAACAGATATTCCTGGAGTTTGCACTGATCACTCTGCAATTATATTAAAGATTGACAATAGAACAACGAAATATTTTAATGCCAAAAAATGGAAGTTTAATAATAGTCTCTGTGATGATGAGCAATTCTGTTCTGAGATGTCCCGAAGTATAGATGTCTAAATTAATGAATCATTAGAGTTTGAAGATTTGAGGGTAAGATGGGATTTTGTGAAGTAAAAAATTGGTTATTTTTCTCGCAAATATAGCATTAAAAAGCAAAAAAGATGAGGGAGGAGAGACAGGAGTTAGAAAGGAGATTATATAATTTACAGAAGATAGAAGAGCAAGGAGAGCAAGATCAATTCCTTCAAGAATACGAAAAAGTCAAATGTGATTATGCGCATTTGAATCATAATTATTACACATGGTATTATAGTGAGGTCCAGAGCAAATTCGGTTGAATATGGAGAGAAGAATAATAGTTATTTTCTTAATTTGGAAAAGGTGAATAAGACTTATACATGTATTAATGTGTCGAAAAAAAAGGAGAAGATTTTTTGGATGATAGTGATTCTATTACTTATTATTATTCTGAGTTATATAAGAAGCCCGAAAGGAAAATATGCACAGACTGTTCTTTTTTAAAGTCTGATGATAGTCCATCACTGTTATCAGCAGAGCGTGATATGTGTGATGCAGATATGACTTTGAGAGAATTCATGGCGGCTCTGAAAATGATGGCTAAAAATAAATCCCTCGGAAATGGTTTGACTGTAGAATTTTATAGTAAATTTTGGAATAAACTTGGTGCCTTTTTGGTTGAGATTATGAATTACAATCTTATGTCTGGTAAATTATGTTCATCGCATCGACAAGGAATGATAACGTTGATAGCTAAGAAAGGGAAAGACAAATTATTTATTGAGAATCATCGTCCGATTACTTTATCAAACGTTGATTTCAAAATATGTTCGAAGGTGTAAGCGATGACATTAAAGAAGGTTTTACCCAATATCATCCATTCGGATCAGGTAGCCTTCATCAAAGATAGGTATATAGGTGAAGCGGTTCGTACCGTTTCAGAGACACTCTTTCACTCTAGATGAAAAATATTTGTGGTTTTATTGTAAGCCTTGATTTTCAAAAAGCTTTTTATTCTCTCAATCATCAATATTTATTTGGAGTGTTGAAATTTTGTAATTTTGACCAATTTTGTAGATTTGTGCGTGTTTTTTATAACGACATAGAAAGTTGTGTTTTGAATAATAATAGGTCAACTGGGTATTTTAGGATTGGGAGGGAAGTCCGCCAAGGCGATCCTTTGTCACCTTATATGTTCATTATAGCCATAGAGACACTTGCACTCCATATTAGATCTAGCCCAGAAATCATGGGAATAAAGTTAAGTGCACAGGAGGAAATAAAACTTTCTATATATGCTGATGATATTACAGTTCTTTAAACAGATGATCAATGTTTTCGTAATCTTGCAAAGATTTCGGATGATTTGGCCACCCGTTCGTCTTTATCAATTGATTATGATAAGACAAAAGTGATGCGAATTGGTCCATCTATGTTTACTATACTGCTCCCAAAACGGACGTGCACCAATTTAGAAATGTAGAATTTGTATCTGCTTTCACTGTTATAAGAATAGGTATTTCGTTCTCTTTTTCACGACCGAAAGGCACAATTACAGAGAATTTTGATGAATGTCAAATCACAACTGCATAGGTGGAGATCTAGAGACTTATCCCTTTATGGAAAATTCAGATTGTTAAGACTTATGCATTATCTCAGTTGTAATATATATCGCAAGCATAGTTTCATTGAATAAGTGAATAAAGCTATTTATGAATTTATTTGGAGAAGCCCAGATAGAATAAGTCATAGATTACGAGGAGGGAGGTTTGAAAATGCGCTGTTTAAAGTCAAAGATGCAAGCTCAAGAAATAAAATGGATACAGAGGTTATTTGGGTCATGTTCAAAAGGGTGGAAATCCATTGGTTTGAATTTGTTAGCATCTGTAGGAGAATTTTTGTTCTTCTGCAACTTTGATGTTTCAAAGTTAAAGATTAATGTTTCACGCTGATTATGAGAGGTATTAGAAACGTGGTCCTTCCTTCAGAACATAGAATTAAGCATACCCAATCAAATAATTTGGAATTATAAATACATTTTGTTTCATGGGAAGTCTATGTTTTGATACACATGATTATAATAGAAAAGTTTTTTTTTTAAGGTAACCGATATGTTAGATGAATATGGCCAACCTCTGCGTTGGAAGGATTGGAAGGGTAAAGGATTGCAGTTTACTCAATATTTCACTCTTCTTGATTGCTTCAATAAGATGCCAAGTGAATAGAAGCTTTTTTTTTTCTCCGTCAAGATTATCACCCCTTTATTAAACCCCATAGTATTCTGCCTTTAATTTGGATTAAGGGTAGGTGGTTGGAATTACATAACATAACAACAAAGCAGTTATATGATATATATATGAGCATTTGAATAACTCTGGAAAATCTAGTGTTTTTGATAATTTTGACGTTATGTATGGCATTGGATTTGAAGATGTTCATTTTTTTTTCAAATTACATGCAAGCTTGACAATTGATACAAAATTAGGAATTACGCAATGTAATTCGTGGCTTGTTCGAATAGGGAAAAAGATGAATCAAGATGTTCCTTTTGTAAAAGTGAACCGGAAACAATAGAACATTTATATTTTGTTTGCCGGAGGGTGTCAGCATTCTGGTAGTCATTGTTTAGCGAAGAAAAAAGGGAAATTGATTCCATGCAGTTGTTTTCATGTTAAACGGTGGTATATGGTTTTATACATCCGGAGAACGATTTTGTTTTTTCGTATAATTTCATAATATTATAAGGTAAACAATTCATTTTAAGGTGTATCAGTTTATGTCCTCAAAGGCAACATTTTGTGCAATATGTGAAAAAAATACAGTTTGACTGAAGAAAAAATACAGTTTGACTGAAGAAGAAATAGCTAAAAGCAAGAAAATAAATTTGATTTGCACGAGGCAAAGTGGAAAAAAATAGAACACATTATCTCTATAGAAGTTAATTGCCCTCACCCCTTTCTCTTTCCTATCCTTGCTCAGATGGTCTTTTTTTTCTTAACGCGGTTTAATACTCCTTTTTCTAATTCCCTCCCTCTCTATCTCTCTCTTGTCATGGCGTTTATTACAGCTTATGGACCAATCGTTCTGTTTCTGCATTATTATCCAAAAGACTGTAGCATCGAACACCACGCCAACCCCCCCCCCCCCCCCCCCCCAGGCCGGGAAAGGGGCAGTAGACTTGGCATCTTCAGCCCAGGGCTGGGTGTATATGTCATTGTAGAGCGAAAGTTACGGAGAGTGCATAAATGAGCTAGTTAAATAATACCTTTGATTTTTGTATTTTTATCTTTTTTTTTATAGATTGTAGGTGTATTCTTGTGCCTTTGGTTTGTTTTGTCTTGTCTTGGGTAATGCTTAGTGTTTCCATCAAAGGCTATTTTTTCATTTTTTGTCTTTCTTTCCCTCGTTTACTGTGTATACGATTTTAGAGTGTTTTGATGTTAACGTGTATTAGAGAGTATAGTCCAAAAAAAAAAAGAAAAAAGGATAAGACGCCTGTTTATTCTACTATCATTGAATGGTGTTAAATATTTGTTTTGTGATGTCAAAAAATGTGTAGGTCATATGACTTATGAAAAAAAGACAATGTTTTGTTCTGATCAATAAAATCCAGAAATAAAAAAAAAATGGACTCAGGTCTGTCGATTCAGTTCAGTTCTTTGGCCCAAGAATAGTGATGCCCATGACAGCGCCAGAGTACAGTGGAATTTATAATGAAACTCAACGTTCATTACATTGTGAAGCCGTGGTATTTATACTCATTTCATTTGTATATCTCTCGATTATTGAGTGTGTTTGGGTGCCTTTGGTAACAGTTGACAATGATTTTTTTCTATTGCATTTCTGTTTCATGGAATTATAAGTCTGCATTACTCCACTTAATGTGAAGACATGCTAGAAATTCAAGTGACTTTTTTTGAGTGTATGTATTTGCACAAGATGAGTGCTAATTCCACATAAATTAATAATATCACATGTTCGAATTGGTGATATCACAAATTCCAATTCGTGATAGCACAAAATGGATTTCTCGGCATCAAGAATGTGAAATAATTGTGACATCACAAATTTGATTTCGTGATTTCGCTCGAATTCACAGTGAAGTCATCTTTCTATACTGAACTTGTGCTCGGATTCCATTTGAATTTCGATCTCCACTAAAGTAATGCTTGAATTTACAGATGATTTGCTGCACAAAACTAATGCTCGAAATTCAAATGCCTTTTTTTTGTGTGTGCACACGATGAGCGCTATAATTCCACATAAATTTATAATATCATAAGTTCGAATTGGTGATATCACAAATTCCAATTCGTGATAGCACAAAATGGATTTCTCGGTATCAAGAACGTGAAATAATTGTGACATCACAAATGTGATTTCTTGATTTCGCTCGAATTCACAGTGAATTTAGCTTTCTACAATGAACTTGTGTTCGGATTCCATCTGAATTTCGATGTCCACTAAAGTAATGCTTGAATTTACCGTTGATTTGCTGCACAAAACTAATGCTCGAAATTGAAGTGACTTTTTTATTTGTGTGTGGGCACAAGATGAGTGATATAATTCCACATAAAGTAATGATATCACAAGTTCGAATTGGTGATATCACAAATTCCAATTCGTGATAGCACAAAATGAATTTCTCGGTATCAGGAGTGTGAAATAATTGTGATATCACAATTTTGATTTCGTGATTTCAGAAATTCGAATTTTGGATATTACGAAATTGAATTTGTGATGTCAGAAAATTACTTCAAATAGTAACAAAACGCCTGGCCATACTGTAGCAATATGCACCCCCAATCACTATGTCTGATGAGTCAATTCTGAGTGATATTGAGGTCTGCAACAATCATGAATCTGATCACTATGCTACCGAAATCCCGAAGCCACAAATATCATGTCAAATCAAATTTCAGACACAGATTATAGGCTGTGGGCTGAGACGAATTTAGGCTTAATTTCCGTTTTATGAACTGATTTTTTGGGACAAATTTTCCTGCATATGAAGATTAAGATGAAAATATCAAAACCCCGATTGGGGATGTTCCCCGGTGTCCGGTTCGCACGTTAGTCCGCAATAGGTAAAATTCCTCCTCGAATATCATCAATCGTTCGAAAAAACTAAAACACAAAAGAGGATCACGTGAATTGACCAATGAGAGTGTGAGCTGAATAAAATATGGCGTCCACCGATTGCGATGGAGAGTGCACCACACTGATCTCTATTGGAAATACCCATGTACCAGTATTTACTATAGAGATAAGTGCAGTGTACCGATAAAGGGACTACCTCGAGAAAGAGCAGGCAACGTGTTTGATTCTCAATGCCACGTTGTCAAGTAACTCGGTATTAGCATAGTTGGTTACGGTATAACGGCGGGGCAATGCGGGAGATCGCTCGAGAGTTTGTACGGACGCTACGGCTACTGTCACAGTCACCCGCACCACCTAACCACCCCATCACAAGCCATCTAGAGTACGTGCAACAAAAGCAGGTCATCAACTGGCTGGCGCGGTGGTGGTCGAGCTACTGCCCTCCGATTACACTACCACAAAATGCTGGGTAGCATCGTGCTAAGTGTTTTTACATGTACATGTTTTATTGTACCTATTCACAATTTCCCTGTATTTTCAGTTTTCTTAAATGTAATCCCACTTGGTGATGAATTTGATAATCTACTTCATCTTGCTTGACTTACCTATCCATTTAATCAACCCCGGCAGCTCAAAATGTTCTTTGAATTCTGGTTGCCTCGGCAACCACTCGGGAGTCCTATCCCCATCCTATAAAAGACCCCGCACGCACGAATGCTTCATCTCTCTTCTGCCGGTGCTATGCGTTTTGGAGCTCCCCAGCAGTTATCTGACAGTTGAGATAACATATATGTCCTTATTTGATTGACTACACTGTCATTCTACGAATATTTTCTACGAATATTAGTCAGCCTATTTCTATCCCTTGTAACTGTAGATCGTCTACATTGTCTGTTGAATTGTTGACTACGACGTATAGCGCTTTTAAGGACTCCGTGATCGGTATAGTAGGTCCCCAAAACAAGACAGTAAACCGAGCAAGTCATTGCGCACGAAACAACGGGATATAAGTATTACAAATAACACCGAATGAGTCGAAGTGGTATCCCAAGGTCCCCCAACAGACAGCGAACAGAGTACAAAGGGCAGTACTTCAAAACAAAACAAGAGAGCCGAGGGTCTCGCGCTCACCTGAGTATCGCAAGTTCACCTTCCATGTATTCTGGCAGACTCTTACCTGAGAACATCAGAAACTTGTGGTGGGGTAGCTTTGAGAGCTTGGGGCATGGTGTCCATTTGCATATTTCACACTGGTAAAAATACTTGCAAGGTACAATGTACTTTATAGAATGTTGGATTATGCAGTTTTGGAAAAAAAAAGACTTAAAGTCCTATCACTTTTGTTCCTAGAGAACAATATTATTAAATATTCCTTAATTTCGGAGGTGCGTTTGGGTCCCACCCCCGAGTTTTGGCGCGGGGGGGGGGGGGGACTGCAATGAACAAACTTGGAACTACAGTCATCAATGTACAAACTCAAAATAACTTTGCTTTATCAAGTCTGGTTCTAGAGAAGAATTGTAAATATTCCTTAATGGTGTGTGTGTGTGTGTGGGGGGGGGGGGGGGGGATTAGGCCCCCTCGGGTCCTGTTGAACAAATTGAGATCTTAACCCCTGGCATGCTACCTGTCAAGTTTGGTAAATATTCATCAAGGGGTTTTCAATGATTATGAACATGTACAATTTATATCACCATTTGGACCCATTCCACCCAACTCCCCTGGGTCCCAAGGGGGGGGGGGCACCCCTGATTCTGCCATGAGGAAACTTGAAACAACAGTCATCAATATCCTGACTCATTGTACTAACTTAGCTCAATCACTTAGGTTCTAGAGGAAATCTTTAAAGATTCCTTACTGGGGGATGGGTTGGGCCCCCCTGGGGGCCCCCAAGGTGGGACATGGTGCCCATTTGTTGGAATTGAGATTCTATCCCCCTAAAAATAGTACCTGCCAAGTTTGGTGAAAATTCATCATGGGGTTTCCAAGAAAAAGATAAAAATTTACAACTTAGGCCCCAATTAAGACCCCTGGGGCCCCCAAGGTGGGGTATAGTGCCTATAAGATGGGGAATGAGATTCTATCTCCATAGGGATGCTGCCTGCCAAGTTTGGTGAAAATTCATTATGGCATTTTCAAGAAAAAGATAAAAATGTACATTTTGGGCCCCATTAGGACCCCTCCCCACCTCATTCCCCTTGGTCCCAAAAAAGGGGAGGGGGGCACCCCTGATTCCGCCATGAACAAACTTGAAACTACAGTCATCAATGTACCAACTCATAGAATTAACTTGTCTCTATCACTTCTGGTTCTGGAGAAGATTTTTTAAGATTCCTTAATTTTTGGGGGTTTGGTCCCCTCTGGGGGCCCCCCAGATGGGGCATTGTGCCCATCTGAACAAATTGAGATCTTATTCCCCTAGGGATGCTACCTGCCAAGTTTGGTGAAAATCGGTCATGGGGTTCTCAAGAAGAAAATGAAAATGTAAAAAGTTTACGCACGTCGCACGACGGACGACGTACTGTGGAGCCGGGAAATGTGCAAACACCGGGAAATGTGCAAACGCCGGGAAATGTGCAAACGCCGGGAAATGTGCAAACGTCTTGCCGGCAAATGTGCAAATCTCTAAATTTCATCAACGGGAAATGTGCAAACGTGACGCCGGCAAATGTGCAAATGTTCAATTTTGCCGGGAAATGTGCAAAAGCCGCCGGGATATGTGCAAACCGTTCATTTCACCTATATTAAGTATAGATGGAAGAGAAACTCTCAATCAAACCTGCGGATGAATCATTACTACCTTTACCACAATAATGTCTTAGCCACCACCTGTCTATAGGGACCACTTTTTTCACATTTTCAGCATCTTCTCGATAAATCTCACGACAGATTATCACCAAACTTGGCAGATAGCATCCTTACGGTAATATGATTTTTATTTGTTAAAATGAGCCATACCCCCTTCCCCCACGGCCCAAAAAGGGGGGGGGGGGAATGAAGCGTCAGATCCATAATCTCTAGAATTTTCAAATCTTCTTCTGTCAAACCAGAAAAGATAGATGTAAGTTAGTGATATGAAGACATTAATGACTCAACTTTCATGTTTTATTATGGCGGATCCAGGGGTACCCAGATCGGGGGATGGGGGAATTTAAGGAGGGGGATTTTCCACATTTTCAGCATCTTCTTTAGAAATCTACTACGGATTTTCACAAAACATGGCAGATTGCATTTTATGGTGATATGATCTTAATTTGAGAAAATGAGGCCCCTCCACACACACACACACACACACACACACATACACCACTGAAGGGGGGGGGGATAAGCCTCAGAGTCCCTAAACTGTGCAATTTTATTTTCTTCTGTCGAAAAGAAAGATAGGGCTAAGTTAGTGCTATGAAGACATTAATGACTGACATTTCATGTTCGATTGTGGTGGATCAAGGGGTGTCCTTATGGGGGGGGGGGGAGGGCGGGGGTAGGGTGAGGGGAAGGAGGGGGATTTTCCACATTTTCTGTATCTGTTCGAGAAATCTTTGACGGATTTTCACCAAACGTGGGAGGTAGCATCTCTAGGGTAATCGAATGCCACTTTGTTCGAAGGGGCAACAAGTCCAATTTGTTTCCTTTCCCCAAAGCGGGGGCTAAGACGAGGACAGCCACCACGTGACGGTTATAAGCAGACGTGAAATTTCATCAAAGTAGGCCAACCTTCCAAAAAATTTGATAAAATTGAGTTCTACTACTCTTAGTTGAACAGAAAATTTCTTCAAATATGTATTCATTTTGTCATGCGTAGGGTTTTCATGAAATATCTGAAATTCTGAATTCCACCCGAACGACCCCACCCCCTCCTCTCGACCTCTTTCGAGGGGCTGAGATGGGGGGGGGGGGGGGGCTCCACCTGCTCCCAGCTTTGGGGCTGGGACGGTGAAAATTCGTCATCGATTTTTTTTTTCAAGAAGATGGAGAAAATTTGGAAAATCTCCCTCCTCCCCCCTCATCCGACCCATCCCCGGTCAGGGCACCTCTACACCCGCCATAATCAAACATGAGATTTCAGTCATTAATGTCTTCATAGCACTAACTTAGTTCTATCTTTTTTCGGTTCTACAAGAGATTAAAACAAATCCAGAGTTTAGGGAATCTGAGGCTTCAACTACCCCCCTCCTCTTCGGCGGGGGAGGTGGGAGGGGATCATTTTAACAAATCAAAATCAAGTCAAATAAAGTTAGGTGAAAATCCGTTAAGATTTTTCAAGAACATACAGAAAATGTGGAAAATCCTCCTCCTCCTCACACCCCCTATCAGGGCAACCCTGGTTCCGTCAACATCAAACCTGAAATTTCAGTATAGTGTCTGCATAGCATTAACGTAGTTCTATCTTTTTCGGTTCGACAGAAGAAGATTCAAAATTCCTGAGATTTAGGAATCTTAAGCTTCAACTCCCCCCTCCCCGAAAGGGGGCTAGGGAGGAGAGTTGACGCCTCCCCCACCCCCTCACATGGCCTCGTGCCCTGCATCCCTGGATTTGCCATTAAACTTGAACTACTGTCAACTAAGTCTTTATTGCACCAACCAAGCTCTATCTTATTTGGTTATAGAATAATATAAAAAGAATTTTGATAAAACCGTAGTTCTGGGACATTGAGGTCCCCCTTTCTTCGGGGGGGGGGGGTATGACGAATCTAAACAAATTGAGATCCCATTGCCAAAATGGTGTTACCTGCCAATTTTGCTGAAAATCTGTCAAGGATCTTATTAAGAAAATATTAATGGTGGAGATCATGCGCAATTTTGACATAGAGTTTATCTATCATCTTTATACACAGTATTGCTGAAGTAAATGGTTTGCACATTTCCCGGCGTTTGCACATTTGCCGGCAAGACGTTTGAACATTTGTCGGCGTTTGCACAATTCTCGGCGAGACGTTTGCACATTTCCCGGCTCCACAGGTCTCGCCGGGAAATGTGCAAAAGTTCAGTTTTGCCGGGAAATGTGCAAGCGTCGCCGGAAAATGTGCAAATCATTAACTTTACCAATACTGTGTATAAAGATGGTAGATAAACTCCATGTCAAAACTGCCCCTGAACCTCCACCATTAATATTTTCTTAATAAGATCCGAGACAGATTTTCAACAAAATTGGCAGGTAGCACCATTGTGGCAATGGGGTCTCAATTTGTTTAGATTCGTCATACCCTACCCCACCCCCGCCCCCCTCCGAAAAAAAAGGGGGGGTGGACCTCAATGTCCCAGAACTACGGTTTATCAAAATTCTTCTTATATTCTATATAACCAAATAAGAGAGAGCTTGGTTGGTGCTATAAAGACTTTGATGACAGTAGTTCAAGTTGGCAAATCCAGGGATGCAGGGCACGGGGCCATGGGGGGGGGGGGGGAAAGGCTTCAACTGTCATCCCTAGCCCCCTTTCGGGGGGGGGGGGTAGTTGAAGCATAGGATTCCTAATCTCAGGAATTTTTAATCTTCTTCTGTCGAACCGAAAAAGATAAAACTACGTTAAAGCTATGCAGACACTATAGTTACTAAAATTTCAGGTTTGATGATGACGGATCCAGGGGTGCCCTGATGGGGGGGGGGGGGGGTGTGAGGGGAGGAGGGGGATTTCCCACATTTTCTGTATGTTCTTGAAAAATCTTAACGGATTTTCACCTAACTTGATTTTGATTTGTTAAAATGATCCCCCCTCCCCGCCGAAGAGGAGGGGGGGGGGGGGAGGAGTTGAAGCCTAAGAGTCCCTAAACTCTGGATTTCTTTTTTAAATCTCCTGTAGAACCGAAAAAGATAGAACTAAGTTAGTGCTATGAAGACATTTATGACTGAAATCTCATGTTTGATTATATTGCGGGTGCAGGGGTGCCCTGATCGGGGTGGGTTGGGTGAGGGGGAGGAGGGAGATTTTCCAAATTTTCTCCATCTTCTTTAAAAAATCCATGACGAATTTTCACCACAGTTGGCAGATAGCATCGTTATGGTGATACAATCTTAATTTGTTAAAGTGAGCCCCCCTCCCCCGCCGAAGATTGAGGCCGGGTGGGGGGGGGGGGGATTGAAGTCTCCCAGTCGCTAAACTGAGTTTTTCTTTTTTGATCTTCTTAGATCTGTCGAACCGAAAAAATAAAAGACAGAGCTAAGTTAGTGTTGTGAAGACTTTAATAACTGAAATTTCATGTCCAATCATGGCGGATCCAGGGGTGCCCTGATAGGGGCGGTGGATTTATGTGGGGGTACCCGGGAAGAACTTTTACACTTTCAGAATCTTCTTTAAAAATCTATTACAGATTTTCACCAAACGTTAGAGCTAGCATCCCTAGGGTAATAGAACCCTACTAAGGGGAAACAAACCGGGAGGGGGGGGGGGGCGGGATTGGTTGGGGTGAGACGAAGGTCCAAATCTAAGGGGTTGTTTAGAAAATCTGCTTTAACCATAAGTGTGACAGATATATGAAATAGTACCGTGCTTTTATTAGTAATTACTAGTTTATGCATAATGTAGGTTCAAGTTGGCTATGGCAGATGAAGGGATGCCCAAAGGGGGTGGGGGTAGGAAGGAGGCTTAATTTTCACATTTTCATCTTTTTCTTGAAAACTCAAGAAGCATCCATCGGGAAATGAAATCTCACTTCAGCTTCAGCCACGTCTGCTTACAACGTGGTGGCTACCCTTGTCTTAGCCCCCTCGCTAGGGAAAGGGAACAAATTGGCCTTGTTTCCCCTTCGAACAAAGTGGGATTCTATTACCCTAGAGATGCTACCTCCCACGTTTGGTGAAAATCCGTCAAAGATTTCTCAAACAGATGCAGAAAATGGGGAAAATCCCCCTCCTTCCCCTCACTCTACCCCCCCCATAAGGACACCCCTCGATCCGTCACAATCAAACATGAAATTTTAGTCATTAATGTCTTCATAGCACTAATCTTTTTATTTTGTTCGACAGAAGAAGACAAAATTCCACAGTTTAGGGACTCTGAGGCTTCACCCCCCTTCAGCGGTGTATGTGTGTGTGTGTGTGGGGGGGGGGGCGGCTCATTTTCTCAAATTAAGATCATATCACCATAAAATGCAATCTGCCAAGTTTTGTGAAAATCCGTCGTAGATTTTTCAAGAAGATGCTGAAAATGTGGAAAATCCCCTCCTCCCCCCTTTTGGGCACCCCTGGATTCGCCATAATCAAACATGAAATGTCTGTGATTAATGTCTTCGTTAGCACTAACTTACCTCTATCTTTTCCGGTTTGACAGAAGAAGAAAAGAAAATCCAGAGTTTAGGGATTCTGAGACTTCAACCCCCTCCCCCTCCCCATTTATCGTGGAGGGGGGGGGGGGAGGGGGCTCATTTTATCAATTAAGATCATACTACAAAAAAAAAATGCTATCTGCCAAGTTTGATGAAAATCCGTTTTAGATTTTTAAAGAAGATGCAGAAAATGTGGAAAATCCCCCTCCTTCCCTCACCCCCTCCCATCCCCCGATCTGGGCATCCCTGGATCCGCCATAATCAAACATGAAATTTCTTTCAGTCATTAATGTCTTCATATTACTAACTTAACTCTATCTTTTCTGGTTTGACAGAAGAAGATTAAAAAATTCCAGAGATTAGGGATCCGACGCTTCATCTCCCCCGCCCTCCCCCCCCCCCTTTGGCGGGGGGGGGGGGGGGGGGGGGTAGGGCTCATTTTAACAAATAAAGATCATATCACCATAAAGATGCTATCTGCCAAGTTTGGTGATAATCTTTCGTCAGATTTATCGAGAAGATGCTGAAAATGTGGACAATCCCCCTCCTCTGCGTCACCCCCCGGCACCCGTGGATCCGCTATATTCAAAAATGAATTTTCAGTCATTAATGTCTGCAAAGAACTAACTTAGCTCTATCTTATTCGGTTCGGCAGAAGAAGAGAGAAAAAAAAATCATAGTTCAGGGACTCTGATGCTTCTACCCCCTTCCTTCGATGGTGGTGGTGGGGGGGGGGTGGGCTCATTTTAACAAATTACGACCATGTAACTGAGATGCTATCTGCCAAATCTAGTGAAAATCCGTTGTGGGGTTTACAAGAAAATGTTGAAAATGTTTAAAAAAAAGACAGGTGGTCGCTATAGACATGTGGTGGCTAAGACATTATTGTGGTAAAGGTAGTAATGATTCATCCGCAGGTTCGATTGAGAGTTTCTCTTCCATCTATACATAATATAGTTGAAATGAACGGTTTGCACATTTCCCGGCAAAATTGAACATTTCACTTTTGCACATTTCCCGTTGATGAAATTTAGAGATTTGCACATTTGTCGGCAAAACGTTTGCACAGTTCCCGACGTTTGCACATTCCCGGCGTTTGCACATTTCCCGATGTTTGCACATTTCCCGGCTCCACACGGCCCTCGAAGCACATTTTTGGGGGTAATATCATTCTTGACATAGTCATTGAAATACCAACACATAACTTACATGGCTACATCCATGCAAACAAGCCATGTAAAAAGTCACGGTGAGGTTTCAAGGAAGTGTGTATGTGCGCGCGCACATGATAATTGAGTGTCCATTCGTGCATGTGTGTGTGTGTTATTGCATATTATGGAAGAATGTGTGTTGAGGTGGTTTATATGCATTATGAGGATTTGTTTGGGTGTTTGTTAGTGCTTGTTTATAAATACGTATGTATTTGGGGTGTGCATATGGAGTTCGTTTGTGTTAAAATCAACTTAACGATTTAGAAATTATTTACGGCGTGTCGAAATTATTTGCTCATGCATAAAGCATGGCAAACTTATTCAGGGACAAAGGATAGTGATATGCAAATTGAAGTTTAGACTGATGGAAGAAAATGAATGCAGTGAAATAAAAAATGAACAAAGACGGATAACATTTAGGGAAGGTATTTCCCTCGTATGCCTTTTCTCTCGGTCTCTCTCTCCTAGCCCGCCTCATCGCTGAAATTGACACACCCATACTATTTTGAAATCAACGCCGCTGTGAACTCTAAACACGTGCTCATACACGTTGTCGGCGTTTGCACAATTCTCGGCGAGACGTTTGCACATTTCCCGGCTCCACAGGTCTCGCCGGGAAATGTACAAAAGTTCAGTTTTGCCGGGAAATGTGCAAGCGTCGCCGGAAAATGTGCAAATCATTAACTTTACCAATACTGTGTATAAAGATGGTAGATAAACTCCATGTCAAAACTGCCCCTGAACCTCCACCATTAATATTTTCTTAATAAGATCCGAGACAGATTTTCAACAAAATTGGCAGGTAGCACCATTGTGGCAATGGGGTCTCAATTTGTTTAGATTCGTCATACCCTACCCCACCCCCGCCCCCCTCCGAAAAAAAAGGGGGGGGGGGTGGACCTCAATGTCCCAGAACTACGGTTTATCAAAATTCTTCTTATATTCTATATAACCAAATAAGAGAGAGCTTGGTTGGTGCTATAAAGACTTTGATGACAGTAGTTCAAGTTAGCAAATCCAGGGATGCAGGGCACGGGGCCATGGGGGGGGGGGGGGAAAGGCTTCAACTGTCATCCCTAGCCCCCTTTCGGGGGGGGGGGTAGTTGAAGCATAGGATTCCTAATCTCAGGAATTTTTAATCTTCTTCTGTCGAACCGAAAAAGATAAAACTACGTTAAAGCTATGCAGACACTATAGTTACTAAAATTTCAGGTTTGATGATGACGGATCCAGGGGTGCCCTGATGGGGGGGGGGGGGGTGTGAGGGGGAGGAGGGGGATTTCCCACATTTTCTGTATGTTCTTGAAAAATCTTAACGGATTTTCACCTAACTTGATTTTGATTTGTTAAAATGATCCCCCCTCCCCGCCGAAGAGGAGGGGGGGGGGGGAGGAGTTGAAGCCTAAGAGTCCCTAAACTCTGGATTTCTTTTTTAAATCTCCTGTAGAACCGAAAAAGATAGAACTAAGTTAGTGCTATGAAGACATTTATGACTGAAATCTCATGTTTGATTATATTGCGGGTGCAGGGGTGCCCTGATCGGGGTGGGTTGGGTGAGGGGGAGGAGGGAGATTTTCCAAATTTTCTCCATCTTCTTTAAAAAATCTTTGACGAATTTTCACCACAGTTGGCAGATAGCATCGTTATGGTGATACAATCTTAATTTGTTAAAGTGAGCCCCCCTCCCCCGCCGAAGATTGAGGCCGGGTGGGGGGGGGGGGATTGAAGTCTCCCAGTCGCTAAACTGAGTTTTTCTTTTTTGATCTTCTTAGATCTGTCGAACCGAAAAAATAAAAGACAGAGCTAAGTTAGTGTTGTGAAGACTTTAATAACTGAAATTTCATGTCCAATCATGGCGGATCCAGGGGTGCCCTGATAGGGGCGGTGGATTTATGTGGGGGTACCCGGGAAGAACTTTTACACTTTCAGAATCTTCTTTAAAAATCTATTACAGATTTTCACCAAACGTTAGAGCTAGCATCCCTAGGGTAATAGAACCCTACTAAGGGGAAACAAACCGGGGGGGGGGGGGCGGGATTGGTTGGGGTGAGACGAAGGTCCAAATCTAAGGGGTTTAGAAAATCTGCTTTAACCATAAGTGTGACAGATATATGAAATAGTACCGTGCTTTTATTAGTAATTACTAGTTTATGCATAATGTAGGTTCAAGTTGGCTATGGCAGATGAAGGGATGCCCAAAGGGGGTGGGGGTAGGAAGGAGGCTTAATTTTCACATTTTCATCTTTTTCTTGAAAACTCAAGAAGCATCCATCGGGAAATGAAATCTCACTTCAGCTTCAGCCACGTCTGCTTACAACGTGGTGGCTACCCTTGTCTTAGCCCCCTCGCTAGGGAAAGGGAACAAATTGGCCTTGTTTCCCCTTCGAACAAAGTGGGATTCTATTACCCTAGAGATGCTACCTCCCACGTTTGGTGAAAATCCGTCAAAGATTTCTCAAACAGATGCAGAAAATGGGGAAAATCCCCCTCCTTCCCCTCACTCTACCCCCCCCCCATAAGGACACCCCCGATCCGTCACAATCAAACATGAAATTTTAGTCATTAATGTCTTCATAGCACTAATCTTTTTATTTTGTTCGACAGAAGAAGACAAAATTCCACAGTTTAGGGACTCTGAGGCTTCACCCCCCTTCAGCGGTGTATGTGTGTGTGTGTGTGTGGGGGGGGGGGGGGGCGGCTCATTTTCTCAAATTAAGATCATATCACCATAAAATGCAATCTGCCAAGTTTTGTGAAAATCCGTTGTAGATTTTTCAAGAAGATGCTAAAAATGTGGAAAATCCCCTCCTCACCCCTTTTGGGCACCCCTGGATTCGCCATAATCAAACATGAAATGTCTGTGATTAATGTCTTCATTAGCACTAACTTACCTCTATCTTTTCCGGTTTGACAGAAGAAGAAAAGAAAATCCAGAGTTTAGGGATTCTGAGACTTCAACCCCCTCCCCCTCCCCATTTATCGTGGGGGGGGGGGGAGGGGGCTCATTTTATCAATTAAGATCATACTACAAAAAAAAAAATGCTATCTGCCAAGTTTGATGAAAATCCGTTTTAGATTTTTAAAGAAGATGCAGAAAATGTGGAAAATCCCCCTCCTTCCCTCACCCCCTCCCATCCCCCGATCTGGGCATCCCTGGATCCGCCATAATCAAACATGAAATTTCAGTCATTAATGTCTTCATATCACTAACTTAACTCTATCTTTTCTGGTTTGACAGAAGAAGATTAAAAAATTCCAGAGATTAGGGATCCGACGCTTCATCTCCCCCGCCCTCCCCCCCCCTTTGGCGGGGGGGGGGGGGGTAGGGCTCATTTTAACAAATAAAGATCATATCACCATAAAGATGCTATCTGCCAAGTTTGGTGATAATCTTTCGTCAGATTTATCGAGAAGATGCTGAAAATGTGGACAATCCCCCTCCTCTGCGTCACCCCCGGCACCCGTGGATCCGCTATATTCAAAAATGAATTTTCAGTCATTAATGTCTGCAAAGAACTAACTTAGCTCTATCTTATTCGGTTCGGCAGAAGAAGAGAGAAAAAAAAATCATAGTTCAGGGACTCTGATGCTTCAACCCCCTTCCTTCGATGGTGGTGGTGGGGGGGGGGTGGGCTCATTTTAACAAATTACGACCATGTAACTGAGATGCTATCTGCCAAATCTAGTGAAAATCCGTTGTGGGGTTTACAAGAAAATGTTGAAAATGTTTAAAAAAAAGACAGGTGGTCGCTATAGACATGTGGTGGCTAAGACATTATTGTGGTAAAGGTAGTAATGATTCATCCGCAGGTTCGATTGAGAGTTTCTCTTCCATCTATACATAATATAGTTGAAATGAACGGTTTGCACATTTCCCGGCAAAATTGAACATTTCACTTTTGCACATTTCCCGTTGATGAAATTTAGAGATTTGCACATTTGTCGGCAAAACGTTTGCACAGTTCCCGACGTTTGCACATTCCCGGCGTTTGCACATTTCCCGATGTTTGCACATTTCCCGGCTCCACACGGCCCTCGAAGCACATTTTTGGGGGTAATATCATTCTTGACATAGTCATTGAAATACCAACACATAACTTACATGGCTACATCCATGCAAACAAGCCATGTAAAAAGTCACGGTGAGGTTTCAAGGAAGTGTGTATGTGCGCGCGCACATGATAATTGAGTGTCCATTCGTGCATGTGTGTGTGTGTTATTGCATATTATGGAAGAATGTGTGTTGAGGTGGTTTATATGCATTATGAGGATTTGTTTGGGTGTTTGTTAGTGCTTGTTTATAAATACGTATGTATTTGGGGTGTGCATATGGAGTTCGTTTGTGTTAAAATCAACTTAACGATTTAGAAATTATTTACGGCGTGTCGAAATTATTTGCTCATGCATAAAGCATGGCAAACTTATTCAGGGACAAAGGATAGTGATATGCAAATTGAAGTTTAGACTGATGGAAGAAAATGAATGCAGTGAAATAAAAAATGAACAAAGACGGATAACATTTAGGGAAGATATTTCCCTCGTATGCCTTTTCTCTCGGTCTCTCTCTCCTAGCCCGCCTCATCGCTGAAATTGACACACCCATACTATTTTGAAATCAACGCCGCTGTGAACTCTAAACACGTGCTCATACACGTTGAAGGCATTTTCATTGCCACAGTAGACTTTTGCTCCTGCCTGCTGCTGAAGATTTATGTGGTAAGATTTTCTTACTTTGATTAATATAGGTTTTCCCGGCCAATTTCGCACTTTTGTCAGTCCATTTGATAAAAGGTTCATTCAATTTAGCAAAAATCCTCGTCACTGCACATTCTGTCATTCAAAATTGCAACTTGTTCGTTCAATTTAGCGTTTCGGTCAATGAAATTCGCACATGTGTCTTTCGAATTCGTAAAACGGGCATTCAAATTGGCACGTGCTCTTCAGTCATTCAAATTCGCCAGCACAGGCGGAAAATGGTATTTCAGTCATTCAATTTCGTGTATGGGCAGTCAAATTCCAAACACGTTCATTGAAATTGGCGTAATGTTTCTGTTTTGAAAAGGTGAGAACCGTGATTTATACGTATTTAAATGTGACTTTTTCTTTCATCCACACACTGTTAAGTATATAGTAAAGGTAACCTTGACCATAAATAACGCAAGTTTGTTGTTCTCTAACGCCCCTCTTCTTTCATAGATGTTATCAGAACTATACATGCACCAGTACCATAGATTCACATCACTTTCATATGTCTGGTCATGGCAGCACGAGTTAGATACAGGCGTATCTCTCAAGAAGACAGGGAAAGAATCATAGCAGCATTTGAGGGTAATAACCTTGACAAATTGATGGCTAGAGCTGATCTAAGAACTTTATTCCTAATGATGATTAACGCAATATAGCACCCACCAAATAAGAATAATGAAACCTGTAGATGAAAAGAAATAATCACGATGTAAATTGAAACCTCCTTCTCCCAATTAATGTCAGAACAAACTTAAAATCAATGTATTTGTGAATGAAATAATGCTATCGAACATTATAAACACATACACATAATTTGAAAGTACTGTTGCAAAGATGATATCGGAATAAAGAACGAATACGAAAATATGAAATGCTATGATACTTGCAAACAATACCTATGATGAATGAAAATGAAAAAAAAAAGGACTTAAATCTTAAACGTGTCTGCTGAATTGACTGCAGTAAATGCGAAATTGGATCCCAACAATGAATTCGAATGAACGAGCGCACCGTATACGTGATCACGTGACTATATCATGCTAAATTGAATGAACGATTTTCGAAATGGTGCTTGTCTTACGAATTTGAACTGAAAAAGTGCTGATTCGAATGATGTTAAAGGTAATTTGAATGCTCCAAAATGAATTTGAATGAAAAGATTATAAAATTGAAATACCGAACAAGCCATCTAGGCTAAATTGAATTGCAGCAATTAGGAATTGGACTGAAAAAAGTGCGAAATTGGCCGGGAAAACCTATATTTAATTAGAATGCTCGTTTAGGGTCCGCACCTACAAATCATACACAACACATACCATGCAGCCCCCCCCCCCACACACATACGCATAACTTACCAGTCACACCCACCCCATCCAAGCATAACACCGGAACAACCAAAGAATTAGAAGCTAGCGCTAAGAGGGCTTACTCCCGCGATTTCGCGTAGTACGCTCATGGGCGAAAGAGATAGATAGAGAGAGAGAGAGAGAGAGAGATAGACGGCGTTTGTCAGCTCAAACACAAACTTTGAGGGACTACAGATTGAAAAGTAAATGACATTACTTCACTTTTTGTTTAAACGTATCGACAGAAAATATGCTTCTGGTGATATTTTGAGGTCTGAAACACAATTCTACCGCTGTGTGCCTCCTTAAAATGAAGAAAATGAAAAAAAAGGCACAGTTCGCTCCATAGGCTCACGCGTGAAGAAGCACGTGTTATTATTACTAAAATGGCCGCCATTGGGCTCCATGTGGGGCTCCATGGCGTACTACACCCGTTTGCGTGCGAAATGGCGTTAGGTTCTATACTCTTTGGGAGCAACCACCCCAACCACACAATTCATAGTGCATGGCCGACGACAATATGTGCATCTACGTTTCATTTTGCCAGCACAAATTGTCGCCATCGAGGTCAAAAATTGGGAATTGCACAAGCAGCACAATTTGTGGCCAGGTGACAGATTTTGCAGGGGCGACAATTTGTGCCGTAACATCCTATTTTGTGAACCATTACACCCACTCTTTCAACTAGACTTGGAATTTGTCATCAAGTTAACAAATTAGGTGATCCGATCTCTTCGAAAATCAATGATTTCAGTCCTGATCCCAATATAGGCATGACCATACAGGTTTCATCTGTGTTAAGGGACATTGGCCGTGTGATGTTTGGATTCTCATTTAGAAAAGGGAGTCAGGTCTGCCATCTTTGGTACCAAATTCCGTATACACTAAAACGAAGATACAGAATGAAGTATATTTGACCATTGACCCCACTTTGCACAGACAAGATGGCATCTGAGCAAAAAGTGGTTATTTTGTGAAATGGTCCTTGTAACAGGGTTTTTGCGTGTGCAAAATATGGGAAAGATAGGACATGTATTCTCCAAGATACAGGATGAAATATTTATGACCTTTGACCCTAATTTACATACCCAAGATGGTGTCCGATCAAGTAGTTGTTATTTTATGAAATAATGTACGTGACATGAACTAAACATGTGCAAAATATTGGGGTGATAGGGGCTGTTTTACTTGAGCTATTGCAAAGAAAGTTGCAGAAAGAAAGAAATATCTCCCTACATCGAAGCTAACCTTCGATTTCAACCAAGTTTTTCGATGTGATCTCGGCATCCAGTAAAAAATAGATGGCACACAGTCGATAGCCCAAAATGTCAGCTACAACAAATAAAAATCTTTGAGAAATTCACCGAAGGATAAGTGAGCTAGTGCTCGATAAAGACAGTCATGTCAATTTTCATATCTAGAAAAATTCCCTCCCATAGAGATAACACGTATTACGAAGACACAGGTAGAAGTACGTATGACCTTTGACCCCACTTTGCACATCCAAGATGGCATCTGAGCAAAAAGTGGTTATTTTGTGAAATGATTCTTGTAACATAATCTTTGCGTGTGCAAAATATGGAAAAGATAGGACATGTATTCAACAAGATACAGGATGAAACATTTGTGACCTTTGACCCAAATTTACGTACCCAAGATGGTGTCCGATCAAGTAGTTGTTTTTTATGAAATAATGTACGTGACATGAACTAAACATGTGCAATATATGGAGGTGATAGGGGCTGTTTTACTTGAGTTATTGCAAAGAAAGTTGCAGAAAGAAAGAAATATCTCAATACATCGAAGATAACCTTTAATTTCAACCAAGTATTTTAACGTGATCCCGACACCCTATGAAAAACAAAGGGCACATTGTCGATAGCCCAAAGTCTCAGCTACAACAGATTAAAATCTGGGAGAAATTCACCGAAGGGTAAGTGAGCTAGTGCTCGATAAAGACAAGCATGTCAATTTTCACACCTAGAAAAATTCCCTTAACGAAGATACAGAAAGAAGTACATATGACCTTCGACCCCACTTTGCACACCCAAGAGGGCATCTGAGCAAAAAGTGGTTATTTTGTGAAATGATTCTTGTAACATGGTCTTTGCGTGTGCAAAATATGGGAAAGATAGGACATGTATTTACCAAGATACAGAATGAAACATTTATGACCTTTGACCTTAATTTACATACCCAAGATGGTGTCCGATCAAGTAGTTGTTATTTTATGAAATGATGTACGTGACATGATCTAAACATGCGCAAAATATGGGGGTGATAGGGGCTGTTGTTCTTGAGTTATTGCAAAAAAAGTTGCAGAAACAAAGAAATATCCCAATACATCGATGATAAGCTCTAATTTCAACCAAGTTTTTTGACGTGATCCCGACATCGTATGAAAAAACGTCAACGATAGCCCAAAGTCTCAGCTACAACATATTAAAATCTGGGAGAAATTCATCGAAGCATAAGTGAGCTAGTGCTCGAAAAAGATAGTCATGTCAATTTTCATTTCCAGAAAAACTGCACTCCCATAGAGATAACACGTATACTGGTCAAATTTGATAAGATTACTTTTGATCCATTTTTACGAGGTGAACTTGAAATTTGATGACGTCATTTTGAAAATCTACTTTTTTTTTACTTTATTCAGAAATTTGATATCTTTTAATCATTTTTTCAGCATTGCCAACCCATGAAACGACATGTACAACTCATCAGCTTTCAGAATATGTAAAGAAAATGGGAGGTCACCGTCCATCCTGAGGAGTAAAATCGGATTTGAAATTGGCGGTTTTTTGGCATTGTTGTACTGTATATCGCCATTGACGCGCGCGCGGAATTTCAACTTTGACGGGCCCGTATGACGTCATATTGAGTCGTATTGACTTGAAACTTGGTAAAAATATTCCTTGACATTTCAGGTATCCGATAAGTGTGAAAAAACGGGAAATTTCTATTGCATATGAGCTGTGCATGAGTATATGTGCGCGCGCGTACGCGTCCGTCCGATTTTTTCAATTTTTCAAAAAAATGCTCCAAATTGTCTGAAACGTGTGCAAAAAAAAAAATTGAGCTCGATTGGAGCATACAAATATTTCAGCCCGCGCGTACGCGCATGTTTTAAGAGAAAATATGAAGTTTGAGAATATGAGTAGAATGCGCATAATTTCAAATATATGTGACGTAAATTTCATTGAAAAATTTCATTCCATTAATGAGATATGATTGAGAATGTGTTTTCATATAATGACGTCATAGTGACGTCACGGTCGACTGATCACTCTGATACATTAGATCTGTCGCCTTTGGGACATGATACATATGTGGTATAATTTTGAAGTTGATAGCAAGAGGACTTTCTGAGCTAACCTCTACACAACTTTTGTCCAGAAATAAAGAAGAAGAAGAAGAAGAACCAAGAACAAAGAATCAGTACAGATACAGAAGGTGATCCGAGAGGATACTCGGATCACCTAATAAGACAGCCTATTCAACAAATTAATGTACAGCGGCTGGTCCTACATAGGCAAGGGTAGTTAAAGGGACTGTACAGTACTGGTTGAGGTGGGGATTCATGTTTTGAACATTCCTAAGTGAGATAATGAAAAGCCTCTTATGAAATATGAAAGAGCATGTAATTTTAAGAAGGATTCAATGTTTATTTGATGAAAATTCGTTTTCAAATGGCTGAGATATCTAAAAAAAGTGCTAATAATAAAAGGCGACTTGCCACAACTTTATTAGGATCTCTTTGTTTCACCTTGTTTTTGGATATCTCAGCCATTTCAAAACCGATTTTCATCAAATAAACTTTTGATTCCCCTTAGAACTGCATGCTCTTTGACATCTCATAGAGTGGTTTCCGAATATCTCGCAAAACGTTAAAAGCTAAATCCTCACCTCGACCAGAACTGTACACACCCTTTAAGAAGGACATTTTCGAGAACAAAACCGGGATGCAAAACCCAGTATACTTCAGACCAGTGCACAAAATTGCGAAACCACTACGTGTATATCCGGTTCTTTGGGAGGGTTCGGTGTGTAACAGTGCAGTACAGAAGTCGTTGAGTTCGGACGTGTATTGGTGGAGCTCCTGGAAATCGGAACTTTCACATACTTTCCTGGAGGCTTCTGATTATCAAAACACACCATCTTCAAGGCTTTTGTGCAAGGAATCTCCTGGGCTTGTCAATTTTTGTTTCAGATCATGATTTTGCGGTTTTATCATCATTTTTTCATCTCCCCCTCTATTTAAGTTTGGATTTTTGACAGGAGTTTCAAGTCATCACAGCGCTGTTTTCCACTGAAGTCCTGGTAACAGGCGTGTGCGCTCTATGACTCCCTGGAAATGCATCGAACTTTTTTTTCGCATTCTTACACTTAGCCAGTGACGCACTCTCATTGTGACATCATTGGAGTTGTGGATATCAGCGCGGTCCTGATATTGTGACGTCATCGGAGTTGAAGGAAGGAAACAACGTGTGAATTTCATCGGTTGTATATCGAGAGATTGTGTTTGCGTGAGTGTTTCCACACACATTTTCACGAAGTTCAGCAAGTGCAAACGACGTACTTACGCCATCTACGCGAAGCACTACAGTTACATTGCTCTGTGATATCACAATGCCGAGGAAGAAGAGAAAAGCAGCAGTGGAGGGAGGTGAGAAGGGGACAGATACAACCCTAGTTGCAGAAGCAGAGCGTGACGGAGATAGGAGTTTATCTACAGCATCAACTTCCAATGACATGACGGGGTGGATGAAAGCCCAGTGGAGGCCTTCATTCAGCTCCGAGAGCAGGTGTCAAACCTTCAATCAGATATTGGAACCAAACTCTCTGTTCTTCAAGCGACTGTTCGGGAAATGAGCGAAGGACAAGAAACCATCGTACGGTCCTTGTCCTTTTTCAATGAAAAGTTCGAAGAGATGAAAATGAAGACGGAAAAGCTGGAGAAGTAGAACAAGGAGCTTCAGGCCCAGAACAGTTTGCTGAAGAAGAGCGTGACTCAGCTGGAGAACCGAGTGACCGACCTAGATCAATACCACAAACGGGTCAACCTAGAATTTGTCGGCATTCCCGGGACGGAGGGAGAAAACGTTAAAAAGATCGTTGTAGAAGTTGCGAAGCACGCTGATCCCCACTTAGCCGAGCAGGACGTAGACGCAACACACCGTCTCGGGCCGAAAAAAGAGAAAGGCGGACCTCCAAGGTCCAAAATAGTACGATTCACGAGAATCTCCTGCCAGCCACCAGACAGCTACTGGCGAAGGCCAACGTGGAGAGAAGGAAGGCCAATTACAGGTACCTCTGGACGTCAAACTCCATAATACTTGTAAGGAAAAACTCTGACTCTCCGGCGATTGTCATTTGTTGTGAGGAGGATCTTCGGAACATCAAGTAGATTATATAATCTACTTGTGGCTTTACATTGTTTTATATCATGATATATTCTGTACATAGTGTAAATATTCAAAGATGAATACACGACGCTTTCAGAACGATTTGGTTGATAATTTATTGTCGGTAAATTATTTCAATCTAAGCGTAACATATATAAATATTCGATCCAGTAATGCAAACTTTGACGAATTACAGTTGTTGTTTGAAACAGCGCTGCAATCTAAATTTAAGCTCATCGGATTTTCAGAAATATGGAATGTCGATAACCCGAATCTGTATAAATTGTTTGATTATAACTTTGAATACCAAAGTCGAAATGATGGTAGAGGAGGTGGTGTAGCAATGTACTTTCACTCCGAGTTGCGTTACACGCGCATGCGTGATATCGCTATACTGAATACGGAATCGCTCTGGACGAAAGTAGAACATGATAACACGCATATTATTGTTGGTAGTGTATACAGAAAACCAGGTGGAAAAGTTAGTGATTTCTGTAATAGTTTAAACGATGTGTTGCATCAAATGAGTTTAGATAGACACAAGTGCATTATTCTTGGTGATTTCAACATCAATTTACTTTCGGAAGATGACAAAACTAATGAGTATGATATTATGTCGATGATGGAATGCTATGGTATGCAACAACTTACTGAAACGCCAACACGAATAGCTAGACATAGTAGCTCTTTGATTGACCATATTTATTCAAATATGAGTTTGTGTCAAATTTCAGCTGGAACCATATTAGCTGATATGTCAGATCACTTACCTGTTTTTGCTTTGTTTGAGTGTTATTTCCAAAAAACAAGATTGACAACTCATGCCTCCGAAAAATGATTCCGCAGCTATGCAAGCTATTCTCCAGTAGCATTAGGGAATGATTTAGATTGTATTTCACGGGAAAATGTTTATGCCTGTACCGATATAAATGATGCGTACGATTCATTTCTTTTGATCTTATCGAGTCTTTGTGTAAAACATATTCCCTTTAAAACATCAAAAATAAGAAAACATCGTGTGAAGAAGTCATGGACCACACCTGCAATAGCAAAATCAATTTCTAAAAAGTATAAATTGTATAAACAGGTACTTGCGTATAAACACGATATCGATTTAATTGTGAAATACAAACGCTCTAGAAATACCTTAACAAAGGTTTTACGGAAAGCAAAGTCGATGCTTTATTATGAACTTTTTGATAGAGATAAGAGGATATACGGAAAACGTGGAACCACATTAATGAAATATTAAACAAAAAGAAATATAAAACAGATACATTCATTGTAGAGAAACTTCTCAGGAAGCTTCTGAGAATGGTGTTAGAAAGGAATGAAAAACACCTCGAGAAATAAGTGAAGGGTTCAATCATTTTTTGTTGTTGTTGAAATCGGGGAAAATTTAGCTAAGAAAATAGAAATGCGAGAAAACGATGCTTATACTTTCATGAAAGGAGAAGTTGATAAATCATTTTTCATGTTACCTGTGACGGTGATTAAAATACATCGTATTATTTTCTCTTTGAACGCAAATAAGGGATATGGATATGATGACATCCCAGTAAGAGTTATAATTGATGCTGCTCGGTACATAGCTCATCCTTTAGCATATATCATAAATTTCTCAATATCATCGGGCGTATTTCCTGATGCGCTTAAGATTGCTAAGGTACTACCTGTTTATAAAAAGGGAGCAAAG
This sequence comes from Diadema setosum, assembly GCF_964275005.1. NCBI lineage: Eukaryota > Metazoa > Echinodermata > Echinoidea > Diadematoida > Diadematidae > Diadema > Diadema setosum. The sequence continues at coordinate 23,929,820 of NC_092692.1, forward strand.
GATGCGCCTTCAAACTATCGGCCTATCTCGGTCCTTCCGATAATTAGTAAGATAATCGAAAAACTTGTAAACAGTCGTCTGATTAAATTTTTTGAGGAAAATAAAATATCATACAAACATCAGTATGGTCTTTTAGACAAGTGCACAGTACAAAACTATTGTTGATCAATCTAAGTGATGAATTAACCAAACAAATGGACGAAGGCAAGGTTACTGTTGGATTATTTCTAGACTTTGCAAAAGCTTTCGATACGATAAATCATGACATTTTGCTATATAAATTACAACACTATGGTATACCTTGGTTACCATTAGAGTGGATGCGCAGCTATTTATCAAATCGATTTCAGTTTGTATGTTATGGAAATGAAACGTCTGCACAACTACTGATTACATGTGGTGTACCACAAGGATCAGTATTGGGACCCACTCTGTTCTTAATTTATATCAACGATTTGCCACAATCCACAGATTATTTCAATTTTCGATTATCTATTTATTTCATTCTTTTCCATCTGGAACTAAGAATAATATTGACTTAAATAAAGTTGAACATAATCTACTAGACGTTATGAAATTTACAATCAACACGTCAAAATCAAAGTATATATTTTTTAAAAGTAAACGTATAGACATGTGGTATAAATTGAAATATTATGGTACGCAAAGACATTATAGAACAGGTACATTCGACTTTGTTTCTAGGAGTTAATATAGACGAAAACTTATCATGGCGAAAACATATTGAGCGTGTCTCTTCCTCAATGAGGAAAACAATTGGAATCATATTTAGAATTCCGCGTATCTCTTATGGACTAGAAGTTTGGGGTTGTACATACCACTCATATCTTCAATCTATATTTTTGTTACAAAAGAAATTAGTGCGTGTAATCTGCTTCAAAGGACATAGGGAGCATACTGGCCTTTTATTTCATCGTTTACAAATGCTAGATGTTTGCAGACTATACCAATTTTTAATTGGAACTGTAAAGTTTGACGTAATCTATCATACTTTACTGCACGATATCTCCGATTATTGTTTTAAAATTGAGCATAATTATGATATTTATAAGGTTTAAAAATAAAATGAATCATAAATCAACATCAGATCTCAAACAGGTAAACATGCCTTGTCATACGCAGGCAGTATAATTTGGAGAGGATTTCCCCATTATGTAAAAAAGATAAACACCCGTAACGCTTTTCGGATATCATTGCTAAAGTATCTGTTATCAATATATAGTGTAAATGATCCCCTTTGAAAATATGTAAATATGTACATACATGTATAACAATTCTTCTGTGAATATTGTAAATACGTTATCATTGAAAGGACTGGCATCGACTAGCCTGCACGCTATTGCCAGTTCTTTTTTGCCAAACTATATTTCAACTATTCATTGTTGTGACTTGATTGACGATGTCTGTTTGTTTGCTAAATAAAATTCATTTCATTTCATTTCATTTCAAAAAAAAGTGTAGCCGCGTCACCAGGCTCGGTTTCCTCCTCAATTACGAAAAATCTCGGCTGCATCCAACACAAAATCTAGAGTTATTAGGAGCAAAACTGGATCTAAAGCACCAACTAGCTCAACCAGTCCCACACAGGATAGAAAGAGTAAGACAGGAGGGACTCTCCACTCTATCCAAAGAAAAGGTATCAGCCGAACATTGGCTAAAATTTCTAGGTTTCCTAGCAAGCCTCATAGACACAGTCCCACGATGCAAACGGTGAATGAGGAACATTCAGATAGATCTCCTAAGGCAGTATCGTCCCCCACAGGGATCCCATAACGAAAGACATCTGTCTCACGAGAACATTGGCACAAGCTCTTTGTATATGGCTCGACCGTCAATTTCTACACGTGGTGAAAGAATTTGTGCAGCAAACAGCATCCCTTACAATGTTTACAGATGATTCAAAGCAGGGCTGGGGACAATACATGTACTTTAGTATTAAACACAAAGCAAATCCAAGGCCTCTGGGAAGAAAAAGAACGGAACCTTCACATCAACATACTAGAGACGCGTGCAGTAATATGCCCTGTATGACTTCAAGGACAAAATTCAAGGTCAAACAGTTCTGATAATGTCAGACAATCTGACCGTTGTATCGTACATAAACAACAAAGGGGGTACAAGTTCGAAAAATCTGTGCAACCTGACCTCAGACGTCTTAGAGTGGTGCGAGACTTTCAATATAAGAATAAGGGCCTCACACATACCTGGAAAAGACAATATCATCGCAGGTTTTTTTTTTCAGTAGGGGGAGATATCTCCAGTCAGAATGGCAGTTCGATCAAACTATTGCCAAGCTAATGTTCGAGAGGTTACGGTCAACCACAATTCGATCTGCTTGCGTCAGTTCTGAACAAATAGCTGCCCAATCATTGCACAAAACACAACGACCCTGCAGCCACGTAGGTGGCCCAAAAGGCCGTGGTTTTCAACAGTGGTGAACCTCCTCATACACGCTCCAGTAATACTTCGAAGCAGGACTGACCTTCTCCGCCCACTTGGGACTACAACTTTCCATCCCAAGATGCCCAACCTAAGATTGACGTTATGGATCATTTCAGGGTAAGAGAATCGCAGGCAGGCCTTTCTAGCAGTGCTGCTGAAATGTCTGTAAAATTCCTCAGATCATCAACGAGGAGTAGGCCTACATATGATTCTCTGTTACAATACTTCTTTAAATGGTTTGGTGACAACGAACCAGATCCAACCTCAATAGGAAAGATCGCAGACTTTCTTCTTCATCTGTACGACAAGAATCTAGACACATCGTTTATCAGAGGGTACAGATCTACAATTGTAGCCTTTCATGGAGGGAATCCCACAAATGGAGAAACAGTACGTTCCTGTAAACACCTCATTAGAATAATAAGATCCTTCTTTCTGTCTTAACCTCCTCAAAAAAAGCTGAGTCCCTCGTGGAGCCTGTCTGGAGTTCTACGTACACTAACTTACAGCTCCAAATGAACCAATGCATAGTAGTTCACTAAAAGTTTTTTACAATGAAGACCACATTCTTGGTAGCAATAGCATTTTGGAGCAGACACAATTTCATTCATGCTCTAACAGTCAATCTATTTCATATCCGATGGGAAACAGATGGGCTAAGACTTATACCAAACGCCAAATTTGTGGAGAAGAATCAAACAACGAGGTCCTCTCTGAATGCAATCACGATGGATAGTCTAGGCTATTAGATCTAGTGGAGAAACTACCATACTCTCACCCCGATACTCGAGGTATGGCATCCTCATGGTCTCTTTTTCAGAGAACTCCCCTTGAAGATATTCTGAAAGCAGCTTATTGGTATAACTCTAATACCTGTTACCTCGCTGAGGTCATTACGAATGAGGCTGCATTTGCATTAGCAGCAATTTCCTGCCCGTACAGAAAATAAATCTTGACCGGGACGTTTGTTGCCCTGGTAACTAATTGATTCACAGTATCAAATCCACTAGTGTCACTACGTGACCACTCAAGATGACAATACATGTACCATATGAAACTTGCCACAGACCCACCTCCAATTGTAATATGTGGGAATCTGACAAATGTTAAACGGATAGATAAGTGAAACGACATGACCTAGATACATGTATGTATGTTTGGTATCGAACATTTTTATATTTTATATTAATGCGACCCCACCCTCCATCCCCGCTCTGTGGAAATGGCCAGCTTGAAAGGAGAAGCATGTGTGCATGCGGGGTCTTATATACTGCGCGGGAATGGGGCTCCCCGAGTGGTTGCCGGGGCAACCAAGGTTCAAAGAACATTTAAAGTTGCCGAGGTTGATTCTGACTTCTGTTAGAATGGCAAAATATTCAATGGATAGGTAAGTAAAGTTCACTCGTAAATGAAATGCTCGATACCAAACATACATTTCATTGATATTATTTAGAAACACAAACAGAAAAACTGACCAGAAATGAATATTATTTGTTAGTGGAAAATTGAGCAAAGAAAATGGGATTCCATCGAGATTTGAGATGGAATCCCATTTTCTTTGCTCAATTTTCCACTAATAAATGATATTATTTAGAGTAGAGAAGATACACAGTTTCAGATCTGAATGTAGCCAGACTCCAGACTACAGTTCAAACAAAAATCAGTATTTGTCTACTACTGATTGCATCAGTTCTACTTCTCTCAGAGTACAGGGTTCACAGTGTAAATTAAGAAAAGAAAGAAAGAAAGAAACAAACTTATTTTTGTTATTTCATTTATGTCTCTCATTGTGTTAAACTGGTCTTTTGTTATCCTTGTTATCTTGAAGAGCATTTCCAAACGAAGGATATTATGCCAAAATTTTTGCAATTTTTACTTCAATGCCTTGGAGGACAAAAACGGATGTGTTTACTCATGTGTATAAGAATTATATATATATATATATATATATATATATATATATATATATATACATGACAAGTTCTTCCATGATTGTACATGAGTATCAAGATTCCCAGTTTTCGATGTTATTAAGAGTAAGTCACCGTAAGAAGATCTCAATTAATTTAAATGTATTTGAACAGCAGTGCTCGCACGGGGCGAGAGCTGGTTTGTTTGAATTTGTGTCCATGACTACAAAGTTCACGACATACATGCAGTAATTCTTGTCTTTCCTTACCACTTTCAGTTCTTTCCTGACTGATCGGCTGAGATCAAGGTGTCTTTTATACACCTTTTTGATTGCCACCAACATGTTCTTGTAGGTTCCAACTTCTGTGAATATTTGACACCGGCCGGGGTCCAAGGAGTTTCGACTGTCGGTTGTCATCAAGCTTAACTGGTAACAAACACAAATGTGTACACACAAATACCATGTTTTAAAGTACGTGTTGACACAGGACGAAACCAAATATTTTGTTTTTTGCTGAATTTTGCAACCTGCATTAATTTTTTCTTTACACTGTCCCACAAGCACAGAAAACAAATATTCAATATATCAATGATGTCATCGGAATTATTTAAATTTTAAAAAGCATTGTCATTATACTTAATGGGGTTGTGCGCAATTACCATGGAGTGCTATTAACGGTTCTAGTGCTACACCTTACATATCGAAATGATTCTTTTATTATGTGTGCTGCAAATGTATAGTTAGCTATCATTAACTCGAGGACGGGCTGATTTTGCTACAACATGTATTTCCCATAGCAACGGCGTAAATCCTTACGGAGGAGTGGGGGGGGGGGATGATCGGCGATAGTCACCATCACCACGATTACAAGCCCATAACCGGACCGACGCAGCCTTGGGAGGGGGGGGGGGGGGGAGGGGGGAGAAGCGTGGTCCCTCCCCCCAAACACACTCACACTTTACAGGGATCGAATGTCCCACTCTTTTGCATGAAATATAAAATGGGAGGAAAGTGGCAGCAAAAATATATGAAGACTTCTTGTTCTTGTTGCTTTTTTTTTGTGCTTGTCAGATGACTTTCGGCGGAAAATGAGACCTTAAAAGTATGAAGACCTTTTTTGTTTTTGAAAAATCTGTGCGAGGGAGCGGAGCGACCGAGCGGGAGGACGGTGTGGGAGGGGGTCCCTCCCACACGAGGAAGATTTTGCATTTTCAGATGTGAAATTCAGCCATCTGGTGCACACGTACTTTTGGTGAAATTTCGGCTTTTTTTCCTTAAAAAAACCAAGAAAATTAAATATTTATATATAATTGAATGACTAAATCGTGGTATTTCAGCTCTTGCTCCGCCTGTCATGCCTGTGCGACATCACAATGAAGGCCTACTAAATAGTGGGGCCTATCACCGGCGTAGCCAGGATTTGATCTTAGAGGGAGCGGTTAGATGCGAGGGAGCAAAGCGAGCGAGGGGGGATGGTGTGGGAGGGGGTTTTTCCTCTCCCACGGTGAGAACTATTTGCATTTTGATGTTGTACATGGTGCAATCTAATGCATTTTTTTTGCGTGTTTCATCGACTTGAAACAGTCCCACATGTTTAAGGTATCAGTACATTTTGATGTAGATTATTAATAAGCAATTTTGCCTATAAAATTGTATCATTTGAATAAATGTATTGTATTAACTGAACATCATGAACGCGACCGAGGACGAGCGAGCGGGGGGAGCGAGAGGTGAGGGGTGCTAGGGGGTGTACCCCCTCCCACGGTGAGAACTTTTTGCATTTTGATGTAAATGGTGCAATTTGATGATTTTTTTTTTGCGTGTTTTATCGACTTGAATCAGTCGCACATGATTAAGGTAGCAATATATTTTGATGACGATTGTTATTAAACAATTTGGCTGTAAAATGGTATCATATAAATAAACTTCTTGTATTTCTTACACTGAATATCATGAACGCGACCGAACCCGAGCGAGCGAGGGAGGGGGGGGGGGGGGGTGGGAGGGGGATGTTCCCCCTCCCACGTGAGAACTTTTTGCATTTCGATGTTGTAAATGGTGCAATTTGATGCATGTTTTTGCGTGTTTTATCGACTTGAAACAGACCCACATGTTTAAGGTAGCAGAATATTTTGATTTAGATAATCATTGAACAATAATTTACCTTAAATGGTATCATTTGAATAAACTTCTTGTATTAATTCTTCCACTGAATGTCATGAACGCGACGGAGCCAAAGCGAGCGGAGAGAACGAGGGCGGGAGGGTGTGGGAGGGAGTGTCCCCCCCTCCTACGATGATAACTTTTTTCATTTTGATGTTGTAAATGGTGCAATTTTATGCATATTTGCGTGTTTTTTCGTCATGAAAGAGTCCCACTTGTTTAAGGTAGCAGAATATTTTGATGTAGATTACAATGTACAATTTGGCTATAAAATGGTATTATTCAAATATACTTATTGTATTAATTTTTATGAAGAATAATTATCATGAACGCTGTCAGTTAAGCAATTCAAACAGAAAAAGCAAGCACATAAGGGTGTAGATAAGGGCATTTCTCCTCCCACACGAAGGTGATTTTTGCATTTTCAGACCTGAAATTCAACGATCTGGTGCAAACTTTTGGTGTAATACCCCCCCCCAAAAAAAAAAAATAATTGAAGAAATAAATAGGGCTTTTCAGGGAAGTGCATGTTAAAACTATGGAATTTAGCTCTTATTCCGGTTGTGCATCATCTGTGTGTATGTACAAAGTCTAATGAGGTAGAGCTTAGGGGGAGGGTGTGGGAGGTCGATTTCCCTCCCACTCGACGGAGCTTATGCGTTATTAGAATTGAAATAAGTCGATGTGAAGCACACTTTTTGTGGAAAATTCGGAAACTGTCATTCCCCAAAGTGTACTAAGTCTATAGAGGGGACCAAGCAATGGGAGGGTAGCAAGATACGTATCCCATATTCGAGGGAGCTTTTTTTTTTTAGTTTAAGAACTGAAATTCAACAATCTGGTGCACACTTTTATTGGAATATCTGGAAATTTGTCAATCAGAGAAGGTGGGAGGGAATAAGCCCTATGCCCCCTTCCTACACGAGGGAGATTCTGTATTTTCTGATTGCATTTAAACGTTTTGGTACACACATTTTGTGGCATATTTGGAAAATTGTCAAATGTTCAAAGTGTAGCCACAGTCTACTTGTATGCATGGAGCGGGGGGGGGGGGGGGGAAGGGGACGGGCGAGCGGGGAGAAGCCGCGAGCGAGTGCTATCACCACCCTTCTCGTATGAGGGAGCTTTTGCCTTTTTAAAGTTGAAATTGAGATATCTCGTATACGCATATTTGATTGAATATTTGGGAAATTTAAAAAAACCTGATCTTTGATGGGGGAAATGAGCGAGGAAAGGACTGATTAAAAGAGGATATTAGCTTGTACATAAAGGAACTTTCGAGTTTTCGGAATAAAAGTGATAAATCTTGTGCACTTAGAATTATTCAGATTTTTCTTTTTTTAATCTGAAAAGTGTCCTAAGGCTCGGGAAAGGGGCACAGAGTGTGAGGATTTAGGAGAGGGTATCCCCCTCCAAAGCACGAGAGATTTTGCATTTTTTAAAATTGAAATTCAGCAATCTGGTGCATACTTTGGATAAGAAATTTAGACAAAACGCAAGAAAATTTTCCTCATTTCGGGAATTATTGGGGGACAAAATGACATGTTTGCCCCCCCCCCCGTCGTCCAGGATCGGCATATCAGTGGGCTTTTCCATTCTTAGAATGCAAATACAAATGAAAGTTTTGATGGAAAATTCGGAAAGCTGTCAATCCCCAGGGTGTACTAAAGTTTTTTTAATGGGAAACAAAGCGGGGGAAGGGTTGATTGAAAGAAAATATCCCCTCACACCCGCGGTGGATCCTTTTGTGTTCTTTTTTGTAACTGAAGTGATTTGGGAATCTGTCAATGTAAAAAAAAAAAAAAAAAAAGGAATAGGACCGAAAGGGGAGGGGGTACCCCCCTCCCACGCGAGATTTTTTTTTTTCGCATTTTCAGAATCGAAATTCTACAATGTATTGCACACTTTGGATAAGATATTTGGACAGTTTTCTATCAAGAAACGCAAGAAAATTTTCCTCATTCGGGAATCATTGGGATCAAAATGATATGTTTGCCCACCCCCTGCATTTTTTGAATTCAGATGAAAATATCTCGTAAACACATGCATGAGAAAATCTGGGAAAATTTGGGAAATCTGGGAAAATCTGGGAAATCTGGGAAAGGGGGAGGGGACCCTCCGTTAATTGAAAGTATCTAGATATCTCCTTCCACCCACGGAACTTTTGCATTAAAAAAAAGATGAAGTAACAGACCTGGTGCACGCTTTAGATGAAATATTTTAAAATCTGTCAATCTAAAGTGTATTAAGTAGAAAGGACCGAACGGGGATGGTATGGGAGGGGGTAGTCCTATCCCCCTCTAACGCGCGACGGAGATTTTGTATTTTCAGAATTGGAATTCAGCCATCTTTGGGTGAAATATTTAGACATTTTTCTATCAAAAAAGTAAGAACATTTCCACGTTTCGGGAGTTACGAGGAGGAGCAAAATGATATGTTTGTCCCAAAAACTTTTATGGGGAAACCACCCCCCCCCCCCATCGACGCCTCTGCATATGAGGGAGCTTTTGTAAGTGAAATATCTGCTGCACACTCTTTGATAAATTATTAGGAAATATTTGTCAATCCCAAAAGTGTACAAAGTCTATCGAAAGGGATCCAGTATGGCAGAGCTTTTGCATGCTTATGATTGCAATTCAACGATCTGGTGCATAGTTCTGGCGGTATATTTGGACAAGTTTCCATAAAGAAAGTTCGAGATTTGTCCTCATCTCGGGAATTGCTTGGGGACGAATTATTCGTCTGCCCAAACACTTCCGTAGGAGCGGGGCAAATGCCCCTTTGCCCCCCCCCCCCCCCGAGATAGATTCGACGCCCCTGATCATCCCGGGGTATGCCCATAGATGTATCCTGACTGAGTCATCAGAGTCATCGTTGTTTCTCAGGAATGAGTCAGGAAATGGAGGGGGGGGGGGGATCAATTATGGCGGTATAATTTTTTTTTTTAATTGTTTGTTTGTATGTTTTCGTACATATTTTGCAGATGGTCCCGAGTTGCTCGCGTCATAGCATGTTAACATGTAGGCCTATTCTATTTGACGTTGTCAACGTCTGAGCCATACCTTACAGTGTATGTCGATATTACTTTCTTCGCGACCGAGCGAAGCGAGCAAGCACTTCAGAAAATCATGTATACATTATCCTACAAGATAGAATTCTGTTCAGCTCTGTTACCTGTCTGAAAGCCGGCGTACGGACGTCATGCAATATGCCCTATAAAGTATAGTCGGGGACTACTAGTCTACTAGACTAGGTGTTAAAAACAACAATAACAACAACAACAACAAAACAAAGATGTGGCACAAGTTTCATCTTTAGGTCTAACAACTAAAACAATCTGAGTATCTCTGTTAAAATCTAAATTAGATCTAAACTTGTCATTACTAATACAAAATATTGTGGGTTTTTTTTTTTTGGGGGGGGGTTACGAAATACAAGGTCATGAAAGTATTATCAAACAAGTAGGCCCTATCTATCAATTCCACCGTTCAGACATTAATTTTTGATTACCAAGTCTGGTGTAACAAAAGGAGAATCAAAGAATTACTTTTTTTCGGGGGGGGGGGGGTACTCAAGGTACATCTCAACAGTTTACAACACGCACTTTACCAACCACTGCAACAACCAACACATGCAATCTACAATCAACGTCATTATTCATTATTAAGATTTGTTTTTCCTTTGGAGGACCGTGAGACTAATGCCAAAACTCCCATTTCCTTATATTTATTCTTCTTCCTCGATTATCATTTTCTGCACATGGTTACAGCAAGTGGGTAAAACAAACAAACAAACAAACAAACATGTCGATGTGGAGTTTTCCACGCTTGCGTCCATATAATATCATTATGGCTGTGTAAGGGAAATAATAACAAAAACGCACATGGACCTTCCTTCCTGAATATTTCTTCATAATATCACTGCAATTGTGACGCGTTTTTTTTTTTTTTGTTGTTAAAAAAAAGAAAGAAAATTGGGTTTTGAGTGAGCCGCATGAGATTCATGCATCCTAGCAGGGTATAACCCTGCATTGGTTCCTGGCCAGATTTGGGGGTCTTGATTTCTGTCGCAAGGAGGCTCTGCTAGCACTAAAACGAGCACATGAACCCCCCCCCCCATTTTTACAATTGTTCTGCATTAAGTAACCATTCTTCTACAATTTGATAAAGTTTCGTAAAAATAACATGGGTTTTGAATGTACAGTATGACATTCATGAACCCCACCTAATCAGGGCACCCACAATAGGTTCCTGACCAGATTTTGGGGTCCTCGGATGATTTCTATCATATGGGGGTGCTGCCAGCACAAAAACTAGCTCATGAACCTCCACTTTTTATTGTTTTTCTGGAATAAATAAGCCTTTGTCTACAATTTGGTCAAGTTTCCTGAAAATGACATGGGTTTTAAATGTGCAGCGTGAGATTTATGAACGCACCCTGCCGGCATCCCTGCATATGTTCCTGACCAGATTTTTGGGACGTAGGGATGATATATGTCGCATGGGGGCGCTGCTAGCACAAAAACGAGCATATGAACCCCCACTTTTTATTCTTTTTCTGGAATTAGTAAGCCTTGTTCTACGATTTGGTCAAGTTTCGTGAAAATGACATGGGTTTTGAATGTACAGCGTGAGATTTATGAACCCACCCTGCCAGTGCATCCCTGCATAGGTTCCTGACCAGATTTGGGGGACTTACGATGATATATGTCGCATGGGGGCGCTGCTAGCACAAAAACGAGCACATGAACCCCCACTTTTTATTCTTTTTCTGGAATAAGTAAGCCTTGTTCTACAATTTGATTAAGTTTCGTGAAAATGACATGGGTTTTGAATGTACAGCATAAGCTTTATGAACCTTGTCCTTTAGCTCACCCCTACAAGAAAACGTCGATGAGAAGGATTTTAGAGATTTCGGTATTTTCTGCCGCGTGAGGGCGCTTCTTGCTCAAGAATGAGAGTGTAAACCCTAACTTCAAAACCTTTTCCTTGTTATGGGTACCTTTTTCTGTAATTCTTGCAAATTTGGAGAAAATATCGTGGATTTTGAAAGAATTATCGAGATTTAAGTTTGTCATCGCAGATTTTGTTGCCGATCATGGTCTTGATCCTGTAACGCTATCATTTTGGCACAGGACGGCAGATTAGTCATATTCTTCAAAGTCCCGTAGAAGAAAAACAAGCACATGAACCTATGGTTTTATTTACATATTTGGGCTTGGGATGGGTCAAAGTTACGGTAGGGAAAGTTTGAAAAAAAATGACATGGACTTCACTTTAACTGAGGAACGTCCTTAACGTAAACTGGCCTGATATCCTGTGTAAACCAGATATAGAACATACACATAAATTATTAATTCCTTGCTCTTATTGCAGTAACAAAAAATAAAACAAAGTATCAACTTTGAGAATCAACTTAAATGATAACATCAAGATCATCAAAGTACATTTATGAACGCTGAAAATGCAGGAAAATACTATGTCGATGTCCGATAACTATGGCTGCGTTCGAGCGCTCTAAAGCGAACCAAAGCGAACTGAACCAAAGCGTACCGTACCGAACTGTGCCAGATTTGAAGCGTTCGAGCGCTCTGTAGAGAAAGCGTACCTCACGAGTTATTTTTAGAAAAGCTCACGCATTTTTGTAGCAAGAATGTCATCCACCTGGCGCTTGAACTACTTACAGCTGTCCCGAACAAAGATAATGATGTTTTTGCATTGTGACGTATGCGCATGATACGCGCATGCTTTACAGTGAACTTTTGGTACGCTTTTGGTACGCTTTTGGAGCACATCGGGAAGTGGTCCACATTTGGCTCGGTACAGTACGGCACGGTACACTTTAGGAGCGTTCGAGCGCTCCTCTGGCGCGGGTACGGTACGGTACAGTTCGCTTTAGGAGAGCGCCCGAACCACCCTAAGTAACACCCTACAGCCAGATGAACAACAAGCCATACCATACGAAATTGATAGGCATAATAAAAGATCTTTTTCTGTCTTCAGTTGGTAAAATTGAGTTGAACACGATATCTTCCTGGTCAAAAATAGTAAACTGGAGCTCTGTGAAAGCGTTTGGTATTGTTTGGATGTTTTGACTTTAGATTCCTGTCTTGCAGAGTTGTTTCAACTGTGTTTTGCCTAACCTACCCAGTTTGACCAAAGCACACAGACTAACATTTTAGCTGACATGAAAATTAGACATTCTCGAATATTGCTAAATAGCGCAGATGTGTCCATGGGTCAAAAGAGCTGGTGATCACCATTTATTGATACATTTTTATCAAATCTGTCTTATTATGCTTGTATTATGATCTTTGTCCCGCTTACCTTGCTAATCGCGGACATAGTAGATCCATTATGACGTTTTGTTTGAATGTCGCTGTAGTCAATTTTCCACAAGAGGCTGGCCAGTTCTTGTTCATACTTCCAGTTTCTAAAAAAATGAATAAATGAATAAAGAAGAAATTGGTATACACCTTACATCTCTTTCTAGCCAAGGAAACAACATTTTTTCGATATTGCTTCAATTGTATTGCATGGAATAGGAAAGTATTACTGTACAACGCATTTAAGACCTTGAATAAAATTGGTAACCGATATAAATTTACCTTCACAGTTGTCTTTATTTCGAGTGATATGCGTTTATGAAAAGCCCATTTATGCATATCTAAACAATGTGTTCGTTAAGAACATCTCTGTAAGCAGATAGGGCTTTCAACAACAGGCGTTTATTTACAGCTCGCGAAAACTTTTGAATGGTACATAGAATCTTTATTTTGTGATGACAAGAGATTAATCTGCCTCATGGATTGCTTCATGGACAGATGTGCTCTATAGATTACAATCAAAGTTGACATTAAGTTGCCACTATCTTGCTTTATGCGACCTTAACATAAATATTCAAATCACGGCAGCTCGTCGGCATTAAGCAACATGCACATGAACAGTGTGACCTACTTGCCACAAACTCATCTGTTGGAATGTTGATGACAGAGGTGTGAGGGGCATAAAGATAAGAAACTTAACTATACAGGCCACCAGCAAAAGGAAACTATAAACCATAAGAGGTCACATATTTTACAGACGTGATGTAAATAACTTAATGTATTCTTGTATTTTAACTAGTCGTTTAACAGTACGAACCACCTTCTCTATAGGCATGGAATGTTTTACGTTGTGATTTTGGAACATACCACCTTTTCAAATTACAAACCTACAGGCCTGTAAGGCTTGTTTCTTCTTTCAAAGCCGACTGACTACTAATAAGAGACCTTGTGAATTCTGCTCAAGCATCTCTAAGAAAAAATAGAGAATTTTGACAGGATATTACAAAAGCCACATGTACTATTGAGAAAGTAGAAAAGAAATGGACAATGCTTTTCATCTTCATCATTAGTCCCCCCTAAAAAAGATAAAACCGGCAAACCGTTTCCAAAGCATAATTTACATCATATCTAGTATGATTTCATCAGTCAGATACAATGATGTTCGCTGGAGTCTGCAAATTGCACTTAGCTGCAGATTGAAGTAAAAACTATGTTAAAGAATGACGGAAAGCTATTTCCCTATATTTTCGCCACATGAAAATAAATTCTAGATGCTGGAGGAACTGTGTTCAACACATCACACTATCGCTTGGGAAATTTTGTGCATCCAAAAAATGTTGACAACTTACTTTTGAGCGTTGATTTGCAGCTCTGTTTGATATAATTAAGAAAGTATAGAAATGTAGTCGACCTCCCTTGGAATAACTTTTGACAGCGTTTTCTTTACGCTAAGTGGTGATGTACCTATATACCGCGATGAGGATCATGCAGATTATAAGGACGATCCCACCAACTACCCCGGATGCAATCTGAGCAACTGGTCGATGCTCCTTAATGCAAAACTCGCCGTAGAACCCACAGTTCGGCACAGCGAGTGGTGGTGCGCCACTGATCCATGGGATGAAAGTACCGTTGATTGGCTCGTAAACCTGACAAGATGAATCATAATGAAATAGAAGCATTGTAACATAACCCTTCCGATATACCCAACTATAGACCCAATTCACAGCAGGATTATGTAAATTAGGCATGAGGAAAGAGCTTTTGTAATACATATAACTTTATGCAAATTCTTTCTTAGGGTAAATTAGGATGTTTCCGAGATACTCTTTTGTCCAGTTAAAAATCGAGATAAGGAGGTATAGGTATTGTAATTCACATTTGAAAGCACAGTAATAAAAAAGGATTTTCATTTAAAGGTATGGTATAGCTTTGGCCGAAATGACAGTTCAGATCTTAACTTTTTGCAAGATAATTAGAAACCACTTGCATGAAATATTTAAGAGCATACAATTCTAAAGAGGAATTAAAAGTTTATTTGATGAAAATCGGTTTTGAAATGGCTGGGATATCCAGAAACAAAGAAGTCCCAATACAAAGTGGGTCCCACCTTTTATTAGGACCTCTTTGTTTGACTTTGTTTTTGGATATCTCGGCCATTTTACACGGATGGTACAGTATTGGTGGAGATGAAAAGTGGGCTTTAACTCTTTTTTTGCGAGATACCAAGAAAACACTTATGAAATAGTACAGAGCATACCATTGTAAGAGGAATTCAAAGTTTATTTGACAAAAATCGGGTTTGGAATAGCTGAAACATGCGAAAACAAAGTAAAACGAAACTATCGTAAATGAATGGGTCCCACACTTTATTAGGATCGCTCTGTTTTTGATATCTCGGCCATGTCAAAACCAATTTTCATCAAATAAACATTGAATCCCTCTTGGAATTAGATGCACTTTCATATTTCATAAGAGTTTTCTCACTATCTCACCAAAAAATGATAAAAACCTGAAGTTAAGTCCAAAACTATACGATCCCTTTAAAACCAATTTTCATCAAATAAACTTTTAATTCCTCTTAGAATTGTATGCTCTTAAATATTTCATGCAAGTGATTTCTAATTATCTTACAAAAAGATAGTACCTGAATTCTCATCTCAACCAAAACTACACCATCCCTTTGGTGATTTGAGAGTCAGAAGAAACTCCTGCGATATCACCGTTTTGAACACATCGTGTTTTGGGTAAATACACGGTATTGGGCCGGATGCATAAACAAGCACAAGCACAAGCAATTGCTAAGAGACCAAGCATTTGCTTAAAAACGTATGCATAAATCATGCCTTTTGCTTGTTCTTGCTAGCAATTGCTTACGATTTTCCAAGCTCTGTAAAACGAGCTTGAGCTTTTGCTTAACTGGGATGTTCGCTTTCAAGCATCATTATCATATTCATAAAAGAAGGACCAAGCTTGTGCAGGAGTGGTATAAATCTACAAGAAAATCCTCCTAAATAGCGTAAGAAACTTTTTCGTTTCAACAATGGGAATGTCCAGTGGTTAGCACGCAAAATGTTATGAGAAACAGTTAGGACGTCTGACATCTGTGGAGAGCAAGGAGACCTCTCTCCACGTGCGACCTGGCAGATCCGGTCTCCTATAAGCAGTGATAGAATCAGCCAGTGCGTGTGTGTGTATATAGATGTGTGTGTGTGCGTCTGTGTGTGTGCATAAATATGAGTGTCATTTCATAGCTCCTTTGCTATGTCAGGAAATGTTTCGGCATACACACGCCCTTTCAAATACATGCTGTTACATCCGCTTTTGTTCTTGTGTTCGCACAGGCGTGATGTCCCTTTTTGTTTAAAAACTCTAGCAATTGCTTGTGCAGGACAAGCAAAAGGTATAAGCACAAGCAAAATGTTATGCATATGGATATAAGCAATTGCTTGAGCTAGACCTTTTGCTAGACGAGCTTGTGCTTTTGCTTGAAGCAACTGCTTACAAGGAATTGCTAGTCTTATGCACTCGGTCCAATGGACCGGATGCATAAACGCTAGCAATTGCTTGTGCTAGCCTTTTACTCGAATCCGTATGTATAAAAACAAGCAATTGCTTGCGAGCAGAAGCTTTTGCTAGCAAGCACAAGCAATTGCTTGCTGCCCGCAAGCAATTGCTTAGAGACCAAACATTTGCTTCAAAACGTTTCCATAAAACATACCTTTTGCTTGTTCTTGCTAGCAATTGCTTACGATTGTCCAATCTCTGTATAATGAGCTTGAGCTTTTCCTTAACTGAGACGTTCCCTTGTAAGTATCATTATCATATTCATAAAAGAAAGACCACCCTTGTGCAGGAGTGGTATAAATCTACAAGAAATTACTCCTAAGTAGTGTAAGAAACTTTTTTGTTTCAACAACGGGAATGTCCAGTGGTTAGCACGCAAAATGTGGTGAAAAACAGGTAGATGTCTGATTTTGGTGGCAAGCGAGGAGACCTCTCTCCACGTGCGATCTGGCAGATCCAGGCTACTAAAAGCAGTGATGGGAATCATAGATGTGTGTGTGCGTCTGTGTGTGCATTTATGAGTGTCATTTCATAGCTCTTCTGCTATGTCAGGAAATGTTTCCGCACACACATGGCCTTTTAAATACATGCTGTCACACTCGCCTTTGTTTTTGTGTTCGCACAGGCGTGACGTCCCTTTTGTTGAAAACGCAAGCAATTGCTTGTGCGGGACAAGCAAAACGTATAAGCCCAAGCAAAATGTTATGCATATGGATTTAAAGGGGATGGCTAGTATCTGATTAGTGAGAATCAGTGGGAATGCCGGGGGATGATTGTTCCAATTCTGGTGGGATTCATTTAAGAGTACATTATATATCTATTGTTGTGTGAAAATTATTTGCTTCAGAATGGTCTCATATTCAAGTAATGTGCAGTTTAATGGTTCCAGGCTAGCATGCCTGTGCAGTGACGGGGGATTAAACTGCACATTACTTGAATATGAGACCGTTCTGAAGCAAATAATTTTCACACAACAATAAATATATAATGTACTCTTAAATGAATCCCACAAGAATTGGAACAATCATCCCCCAGCATTCCCACTGATTCCCACTGATCAGTTACTAGCCATCCCCTTTAACCCTAACAGACCGGGCTTTTTTGGGTGTTCTGTGGCGGGGGGGGGGGGGGGGGTGGACTTGATTCAATTCCCCCCCCCCATGAGATCTCGGCTGTCGATCGCGCAATCGCCATGAAAATTAGCACATGCATTACCTGTTGCGTAATCTACCAGACTATATAAAAAAAAAATGAAATTTTCATAATGATTAGTTATGCTAATTTATGCATACAATCATACATTTTGCTCTAAATCTGAAAGTAAAGCTCCTAGAATCTTACTTTTCCGTGGTAACATTCTTTGTAGCATTCCTAACAATGTAGTAAAAAATAATCAATTTCTTATGTGTTATGAATTTCTTATGTATTTCTTTGATTTTCGACCTTCTGTTTTATCATTTGTTTTCGCAAAATTTATGACAGAACCTATTTCAAGCAAAGTTATGCTAAAATTGATTGATTTCAGCTTATGAAAGTGGAAATAATCATCTCTTGAATAAGGTAAGAAAACTCCATTTGCATAGACTTTACACACAAAATCACGTTTTTGAGCCATTTTCGGTCTGACAGGCATGTATAAAAAGGTCGTACAGCGTCGTAACGGTATGCGCGATTTTCGCGAAAATGGTGTCAAAAGATGTGCGAGACTTGAAAGTAAAAAGTATTTCACGCGGTGGAGTAGTCGCGAAAAATGTCGAGGGGGGGGGGGGTTTCATTCACCCCCCGGCCTTTTTAGGGTTAAGCAATATTGCTTGAGTAATGTTGAGATGTAATGAAGGCAAAAATCGAGAACGTGAAAGAAAATGGAGTGATAGAGGAGGTTGACGACCACACTGACTGGGTATGTCTTTAACAGAAAAAAAGACAGGAGAGATGTCAAGATCTCTATCGATTCAAGACCACTGAACACGACTTTGAAAAGAGAGCACTCAACTCTTTCTGTCCTAGACGATATACTTCCCTCACTGACCAAGGATACCACATTCTATATTTTTTACTTGAAGGATGGCTACCTACATTGCCCACTAGATGAAGACTCCAGCTTACTCTCTTCCTTGGCAGCTCATTGGGGCAGTTTCAAGTGGAAAATTCTTCCCTTTGGCTTCAAGGTGTCAAGTGAAATCTTCCAAAAGAGACTCAACCAAGCCTCAGACGGACTAGAAGGCGTAAGCTGCGTCTCATATGATATCATTATATGGAAGAAGAACATGACTGTCGTTTTCACTGCCTTCTAAAACAGTGCCAGGAACTTGGTGTAGTTTTCAAATGTGACAAGTCCAAATTCTGTGCCAGAGAAGTGCCGTTCCTAGGGCTCATTGTGATAGCCACTGCACTGAAATTAGATCCCTCAAAGTGGCTGCTATTCCTATTAAAGATGAAACCACCCTCCAACAAGGATGATGTCCACAGGCTCCGAGGCATGGTGAATTACCTCTCACGGTATCTCCCTTGTTAGTTTGTTTTCATTTTCCATCTGAGAAAGATGGCTGGATAACCCATATTCAGCTGCACTAGTTGGTCTTCCATGGGGTCCAGTTGGAGGGGGAGACGGGACCACTCCAACGGGTTATGCTCCCTGCTCTTTTGCACGATGAGGAATGAAGCAGGACCTTTTACTTGCATGAGTTGTGACTCTCTCAAATACGGAACCTCCATTTTATGTTCTATCCGAGGGACAAAGTGTTTTGGCTCTTACTAAAGGGGACTGTGTGCCTACACACAACTTTGCTCAATTAGACTCCAGAATAGAAGCCGAGTCATTTGGATCAAGAGGCAGACGCTCTACCGACTAAAGCCTAATCACCGCCCTTTTCTCTGAAGTCATGCAACCGATCAATTACCTAACACGGAAAGGATGTTGCATGGACATAGACCGGCAACCATGAAAAGGCATTAAATGAGTACCTACTCAAGTCCCTCTCTTAGACTACTTTGACCACTCAAGGAGTGGTCAAGAGTGGTCATTTGAATTTGATTTTGAAGAAAATCGAGATCTTCACAGATACTAGTCCAACTGACATTGGTACTGCACTTCTCCAAGATGGACCCCTGTAGCATACAAACTCCTCAAAAAAAGTTCTGCAATTTAAGTTTGAGGGGTAATAAATATTTTGCTGCTTCATCATCATACGTGAATGTGATATCATTAGAACGCTTGATTATTCCTCTTTGCAATAATGTGCCATCTGCTCTGATTACGTAATCATGGAATGTGCAGTACTCTTGAATATAGGGCAGAGTCTGCATTGAAATGTTGCAAAAAGCATTGTTTTCAACACCGAAGTGTCTTGTGAAGATGCAATGTGTTTTGAAAAGTGCCCAGACGACAGTGCATGTCTTGCATGAATGTGTGCCAGAACTGCAGTTCACTGAGTGGTCGTTTGTGAGATTTTTAAAGATGCCACGGTTACCAAATTTCCTAAAGGCCCAAGCAATTGGACAACTCCAAGCAGGTTTACCCCAAAAGGATGTTGCGGCCCGGTTTGGGGTTAGCGCAAGCACCAGATCAAGATTGCGGGTGAATTTTCTAGAAACTGGGGAAGTTAAAGACAGACCAACCGAGAAGTGGGCGTCCCATAAAGACAACCTTGCAAGAAGATCGGTATATCACACTGTCTGCATTGAAGAACCGAAGGCTATCCGCGAGAAATCTCAGAGATAGATTTTCAAGGCGATTTGGCAGAAGATTGTCTGATAAGACAATCAGGAACAGGCTCCACGCAACCAATCTGCGTGCTCGCCAAACTGCAAGAAAACCGGCAATGACTGCCTTCCATCGTCATGCCCGTATGCGCTGGTGTCGTAAACACTTGCGACGGAACCAAGAGATGTGGCAATCTGTTCTCTTTTCCGATGAGTCGAGATTCTGCCTCAAGAAGCTGGACAGTAGGATCAAGGTCTGACGACATCCTGGCGAACGGTTTGCAAGTTGTTGCGTCGACAGAGTGACAGCGTTTTGAGGGGGAAGTGTAATGGTGTAGGGCGGCATCTCAGCAGTGGGCAAAACGCCGCTTATCGTCATTGATGACAACATGACGGCCCACCGATACAGAGATGAAGTCCTTCAGTCAGTGGCACTTCCGTATTTGCGCCGTAACCTTGGACCGAATGACGTCTTAAAAGATGACAACGATCGTCCGCATAGAGGAAGGATCATCAACGAGTTACCTGTGGGACGAGGGCATTGAGAGGATGGAATGGCCAGCGACCAGCCCTGACCTCAATCCCATCGAACACTTGCGGGATCAACTCAGCCGGTCTGTCAGGCAGAGAGTAACTGATCGCACTACACTGGCAGACTTGCAGCTGATCCTCGTTGAAGAGTGGAACGCCATCCCACAGCGGTTACAGTTCGTTATTCCGAAGATTCGTTATTCCGAAGGTTCTTTAGTCCGAAGGTTCGTTATTCCGAAGGTTCGTTAATCCGAAAATGTGATAAGGTTTGTTATTCCGAAGGTTCATTAATCCGAAAATGAAATAAGGTTCGTTATTCCGAAGGTTCGTTAATCCGAAAATGAAACAAAGCTCGTTATTTCGAAGGCTCGTTACGGACCCTATTTCACCTTCGGATCAACGAACTTTTGGAATAACGAATCCTATTTTCGGAATAACGAACCCTATTTCATTTTCGGACTAACGAACCTTCGGAATACCGCCACAAATGTTCGGATTAACAAACCCTTTTTCATTTTCGGATTAACGAACCTGTAGGTATAGGGAATTTGTGTGTTTCGGATTAACGAACCTTCGGAATAACGAACCTGCGGAATAACGAACAGCACCCTCCCACAGCTTCGTGTGACAAAGATGGTGAACAGCATGAGGAAGAGGTGTCAGGCCGTAGTTGCTGTGCTTGGGTCATCTACCCGCTACTGACTTAATGAGATGTAACTATTTCTCAATAAATGGAGAGGAGACAGTGACAGAAAAGATTGTCTGTGTCTTCATTCTTTTGTCATTGAAATTTGGATGATTTCACTAATATTGAAAACAAATTTTGCAACATTTCATTTTGACCTTGCTTCATATTCAGAGAGACTGTGGATTCCATGATTGCATAAGCATCACAAGTGACACATCATTGTAAAGAGGAATAATCAAGCTTTTTAATGATACCACATTCACGTATGATGATGAAGCAACAAGAGATATATTACCCCTCAAACTTGAATTGCAGAACTTCTTTTTTTTTTTGGAGGAGTTTGTTATAGCAGAACACTGAATGAACCAGAGACAAAATATGCCGTAATCGAAAAGGAAGTGCTGGCAATCGTGTTTGCACTCGAAAAGTGGAACCAATTCACCAACGCACATCAGATTACCATCCTAACTGACAACAAACCGCTGGGAAGCAAAATCAAGAAAGGGTACCGAAGCGATTGCAGGGCATGGCCTCTGATATAGATATACATTATGTTAAGGGGAAGAACAATCACTTAGCAGACCCTCTTAATCGCTCTTACCTTCCACGTCTCGTGACAAGCCGACAGAAATTTGAGGCCATTCATCCCGTATGCTATCTGTGTCTCCCAGAAGACAAGTTGCCAGACCTGAAAACCTGAGTCACACAATTAGACCATCTTCATTGCAACTGATTGACAAATTGCCCTACATCGACGTAATTAAGCACTGAATTGA
Organism: Diadema setosum; assembly: GCF_964275005.1. NCBI lineage: Eukaryota > Metazoa > Echinodermata > Echinoidea > Diadematoida > Diadematidae > Diadema > Diadema setosum. Next base: position 23,951,947 of record NC_092692.1, read on the forward strand.
TCAGTGTTTTAGTAATTTCCCTACGTTGATGTAGGGCAATTTGTTAATCGGTTGCAATGAAAATATCTCGACAGAAGAATTTCATGAATATGAATAATTATGCAGTACCCGCTGCATGCTATAAGGATTAGAACCAACACTTGCTGTCGGGCGGAAGCTCGGTGGTCTAGTGGAGATGACGCATGTCCGGAGACCAGGAGGTCGTGGGTTCGAATCCTGCTCGAGTATAAGCCCATGATTTTTTATCATGGCTACTACTAAAATACTAATCAATTGAGTGCTTAATTACGTCGATGTAGGGCAATTTGTCAATCAGTTGCAATGAAAATATCTCGACGGAAGAATTTCATGAATTTGAATAATTACGCAGTACCCGCTGCATGCTATAAAGATTAGGACCAACACTTGCTGTCGGGCGGACGCTCGGTGCTCTAGTGGAGATGACGCCTGTCCGGAGATCAGGAGGTCGTGGGTTCGAATCCTGCTCTAGTATGTACGCCCATGATTTTTTTTTTAATCATGGCTACTATTAAAACACTGATTAATTCAGTGCTTAATCACGTCGATGTAGGGCAATTTGTCAATCAGTTGCAATGAAAACATCTCGACGGAAGAATTTTATGAATTTGAATAGACCATCTTCCTTCACAATAGTTTCTCCAGTGGGAGGGCGGAAACTGCCGTGAAGACCGCAAAAAGACTGCTGAAAAATGTCACAGCACTAGCAAAGATGTCAACATTATGTTGCTCAACATTCGCAACGCCCCAACACGGGACATCGATAGCAGCCCATCCCAGAAATTATTTGAACGTCGCACAAGGTCACCACTGCCCACAATGCAACATTTACTTCAACCCCAGATGGACATAAGTAAATATGCTGCAAAGATCAAAGGAAAGCAGCAGCGCCAAGTATCTTGACTGAAAAACAAAGACTTTTAATAACTTACCAGATGGAGATGTTCAAAGAATAAAGAAAAAAAAAACAGGGAAGAAGGCTACAGTCTTGGAAATATTGGTGAAAAGGCCATGTGACGTGTACTGCAATGGCCAGGCCCTAAGAAGGAATAGGGAGCACATCAGAGCCTCCAAAGAAAGACCTCATGAGTCCTCCTGTCCTTCCCAGTCACACTAGCAAATAATTCTGGAGATGCTGAAGGTGCGACCAATAAAGAGACTACTGGAAAAAGTCTCTAGCAGCTTCCAGATCATGTTAACACTCTTGATAGTCATCCCATGAGGAGCTGCATTGCACTGCCCTTGGTGAAGCCTCCGAGTCTGTCCATTTGATGATTTGCATTCGAAATCAAGCACAAATTTTTTTAGTAACGAAAACGCGTTAAAAAACACAAAGTTGCGCTCGGTAAGGGGGACGTGCATTTGATTTGCGTGTATAAACGCAAAGTTTTTAGCAGCTTGGACCAGAAGTTTGAGCTCGCGTGTCACTGATAACAAAACTACGCGACGTTTGAGTGATACAAAACTACCAGTAATTACTACCTATACGAGGTAGTTTTGCGAGGCAATTGCAGTTGATATTTTGCAGGGTTAAAGGTCAGCAGTTGTTATTTTGCAGGGTTAAAGGTCAGCAGGCAATATTCGTTCGCCTCTGCCGGTTTTCGCCACGTCGCTGCGTGTCGGTTACACACACCTTACCGTACACAAAACAATGTGTGCAAACAGTGCAATCTTCCGGTTTTCGCCATTCACTTTACACAGGGAGGTAGGAAGAGAAAGAGTGGGATCTCTCTCCCTACCTCCCTGCTTTAAATGTGAACATTCCGATCGACCACGAAAAGAAAACATTCCAGGACGTCGCTGGGTGTCGGTTACACGCACCGCAGAAGAACGCTGATAAATCAACTCATACAAGGTCGACCACTTACAGCAGCACTACGCGTCAAGCAATGACTAGTCCATTTGTGCTCAATAATTGCTGAGTGACCATCAGTTTTACAACTCTCCAAATTTAAACAGAAGTAGAAATAAAATGTAAAAGCGTTAAGATGTTTGAAGTTCGCCTGTTACAAGTACATATGTAGTTGAATGATATACATTGATAAACAATTTTTCAATTATTCGACATGTTGATCATCTACAGAGTAGTCAAATGTGGCTTGATCTATATCGTAGTGTATAGCCGTATTCACATATTTTCTTAAATTACCTAGGGGATAGGTAATAATTATGATATTGACTGGCCTTGAGGGAGATACCAGATAAATATTGCCCGCACTGAAAGAATATTTTCTGGTATCTCCCTCGAGGCCAGTCAATATTATATAATTATTACCTATACGAGGGAGTTTTGCGAGGCAATTCCGGTTGTTATTTTGCAGGGTTAAAGGTCAGGAGTTGTTATTTTGCAGGGTTAAAGGTCAGCGGTCAATATGCTTTTCGCCACGTCGCTGCGTAACAGTAACAGTATGTGCAAACAGTGCAATCTTCCGGTTTGGGGAGGTGGGAAGAGAAAGCGTGGAATCTCTCTCCCCACCGATCGACCACGAAAAGAAAACATTCCAGGACGTGTCAGTTACACGCACCGCAGAAGAACGCTGATAAATCAACTCATACAAGGTCGACTACTTACAGCAGCATTAGGCAATGACTAGTCCATTTGTGATCAGTAATTGCACAGTGACCATCAGTTTTACAACTCTCAAACTTTTAACAGAGAAGTAAAAATAAAGTGTAAGAACGTTCAGAAGTTTGAAGTTTGCCTGTTACAACTACATGTATCTTTGACGTTGGAGTTGAATGATATACATTGATGAACAATTTTGCAATTATTCAACATGTTGATGGTCTACAGGTAGTCAAATGTGGCTTGATCTGTATCATATATAGTGTATAGTCGTATTTACATATTTTCTTAATTTACCTAAGGGGATAGGTAATAATTATGATATTGACTGGCCTTTCTTTCGGGAGGTACCAGATAAATATTGCCCTCACTGAAAACATATTGCCCTCGTCTTCGACTCGGGCAATATGCTTTCAGTTTGGGCAATATTTTCTGGTACCTCCCTCAGGGCCAGTCAATATTATATAATTATTGTCTTCAAAACGCATGCTCCACACGGGCCTTCTGACAATCAAGTCCGGACGATCTCTGAAAAAACCCTAAAACACTAGAATCTGTTTTTTTAAAAGACAGAATGTGTTTGTGTCTTAAGACCGCTGTCCCGTTGTCTTCCTGTCATCCAAATGAACGTACAGAAATATAATTCGCAATATGGTAACATTGCCAAAACTGCCAGCCAAGGTAATATGAACGTACGCTTCTGTGCACCGTCTTGCGATGGCAACACGTGCCACATGCGTTTATCGAAACACGTAGCCACACGCAGTGTTTGTTGGGCATGTCCAACAATCGCTATGCGTGTTTTGCGTGCTCTTGCGTGCTTGATAACAAAAGTAAAGGCCCCGCACGTTGTGACCAAGGCTTTAAGTAAATTAAAGTGACAACCGAGAACAAGTACAATCCTAATTCTTCTTCATTTCTTTTTTTTCGCATATCGTTACGTTCAATAAATTCATCTTGACGTAGACAAGGAGCCGGCACGGTAGCTCATCAGAGTATGTATGTATGTATATATATATATATATATATATATATATATATACATATATATAGACACAGATGCTACCATTTGTCATCCAAACCTACTTTCGATATTGTTAAAACATTGATCATATGATGTTGGTGGTTTAAACACATAGTGTGTGTCATATTTTCTGTTGCCAAGAACTTATATCAATGCATATCAAGTAGTTTTGAATAAGACCGTCCGTTCCACGTTCCGTGCAAGTGGGTTTTAGTATCATAAGGAAACTCTGGCTAGGTTGTATTACTAGACTATTTTGAGTATACATTGTACTGCAAACGTACCCATTCAAATGAGGTCCCATTGCCAAGGCATGATTTTTCCACCGCCTAGAAACATGAAAAATAGAACCAAATAAAAAGAACATGTTAATGAATAATGTTCATCGTTGCAACTTGCAAGTTAGGATCATAGTAAACCTGCCTTTCACCTCAGGAGAGTAGATAAGTCTGAATACAATTACATGAAAATATGAGAAACGCCTTTTAAGTGTGATGGTTACAATAAAGATATTGGGCTACTTCATGTTTAGAGCTATTTTTTTCTCAATTCAATTAGAAATGAGTGCCCTTTCAGGCTACATTTTCATGATATGTGAAGTCTTAGAATATTCGGTAATACATTCATCTCCACTTTGATGGAGCGGAAACAAGAAAGTAGTAAGACAGCCTGGTTGGAAAATGCTAATAATCTGTTAAATGGTTTCGGGAAATGTAGATGTGGAATTATGAAGAAAAATTGACGTCATAAGAAAACGTTATGCCTTTAAATATTTTCATGAAATAATATACATTTCATGCACTTGCAAAACTGCAATAATGAGAAGAGATATTCTTTGCAATAACAAAGTAAAACTTAATAAAATAAAATGGCAATTTTTCTCAATACTACAACAGGATGGTTACAGCCCGTGAAGCTGAAAGTATCCCTGAATTTACAAATGCCTTATGTAAATACAAAAGAAACGCAGAAACAATGAAGTCATAGGCTTTCATAGGCAATGCTTTCAATTTGTGGGAAAGAGTGACAGCTTAATGCCTTTACTTCTTTAATATAATATATCATATTTGTATTCATTTATTTATGTATCTATTCATTCATTCATTCATTCATTCATTTTTTCATATATAAGGGCACGACACAAGATCGACACCCTGGAGTCATACAACAGGCAAATAAGGCCTATGAGCTCACAGGATTAACAGCGCTATCAATCAACCAATGACGTGTGCGTCTTTGTACAGGGTGTCCTGTGCAATAATGGCTGAGGAGGGCACAAATGATGGGTAGGGCAGCTTACACTAATGGGCGAGATATGGACTGACCCCTATGTCTACATGCCTACGTTTTCAATGTTGATTTCAATGTTAAAAATATAACGTCTATCAAAATTGTTGTGTCTTCTATCATGTATGAATATCAAGGTTTGTCAAAATTGCCTCAGTTGAATTTTGATGATCCAGTTTTATAGATTATAGTCTTTAAGAAATGAAAATTGTACATGTACCTAAATTGTCTTTTATCATTGTATCTTGAAGGACAGAAGGGCTTCATCCGGCGAAATCGCCCTTCCCTCTCCGAAGAACACGGATGCTTATTGCGAATAATATGAAATAATGTCTACATTCTGATTAACCTATAGAAAAAAATTCGATTGTGAAATGAAGGTAAGAATAAGCGTTTCACAAATTCTCAATGTAGACAGAAACATTTGCTTTACAAGATCAGGAGGAGCGGTAGTCATCAGCGAAATGTGGATTTGGTATGAGTTCACAGCATATAACATAAGGGTCTATCAAGGTATTTGTCATACAGTTTTTTTCCCGGTCAGTTTCATACCTTTGTCATTCCAAATTATGAATGTGCATTCAAATTCACACAGCGCATCCATGCAAAAATATTCGAGCATTCCAATTCAGATCAATTTCATTAATGGCAGCTCTATTTCGCTTCCGTCAAATCAAATTCACACATGAGCGTTCAATTTCGAAATGTGAGCACTGCATCTCCTACTCTCGTGCATTCCAATTCACGCGACAGCCCGATGAGCTTGTTTGGGGCGTTTAATTCTATTTTCAGGTGATCAATTTCGTACTTCGTGCAATCAATTTTATGAAGTAAATTGGAATAGATTTAATGAAGTCAATGGAATGGAAGGGGTAAATTTAATGAAGTAAATGGAATAGAAGGGGTAATTGGGTGAGGATGGGGGGGGGGGGAACGGGCAAAAGTTTCTTTCAAAACAAGCACACAGGTTTACAAAACTCAGAAAGGTTTGCATATAATCATGACTGTTTAAAGGTTCTATATTGTTCTGTGTTCATGTATTATTGGGTTTTCATTTCAAGAACTTTATAATTGCAAGGTCCAATCACCACTGCATCCAAACAACACAATATCAATCTAAACATACTCCTTGATGATACCGCGCATTTACTAAAAAAGGATAACGCCCCAACACTAACCACACAATGCATTAATTTAAAGACAAGCTGACACACAATGATCTCCCATAGTCCCCCACGAAGAAAACCAATTAGATATCAATTAACAACAAACAAGACGTATACAATGTTCATGTCATCAATTTCAATGTAGTGGATTTTTTTGAAGGTGCCAATAAACTTTCCCTATTATGCTTGTTTGTACACAGTGCCTAATATGCCTGTGGTATATGCCTGCCACTTTCCCTCGTCATACTCGTGAAGTTCAAATTTTAGAATGAGTAGGTGGACCTATACAGCAAAATAATCTCCATCATAAAGCATAATCTATTCAAAGCTAATTTAAAAGACACACATACACGGCATACAAGACTTCTTTTAAATTGAATGCACTAATTTGGAACATGTTTGCCTTTTCCCGAATTTGAAAGACCGACGAGATTCCCTCGCGGCTTGAAATGAATTTGAATGCTCAAGGCTGAAATGCGTGCTCCTATCAATTGAACAATTGATTGGTCCGACAGTGAATTTGAATGACCGGATATTGAATTTGATTGCTGATCCAATGCTGCTATCATGGAATGGGTGAAATTAAATACTCGGAATGGGAACTTGAATTACAAAATTATGAAATTGACCGAGAAAACTTATAAATCAGGAAAAGAAGAGGCGTCCATATATTACAGCTGTTTCTTTGCAAAATTACCGTTTTCAGAAGAATTATACACAAAAACCACAAATCGGCGATGCATCACTGCAATATCAAAAGCTTTCATCAATTGACAGTATTTAATAGTATATATACATTCAGAAATTATTACCTATTTTCCTCTAATACTATGGTTTCTACATAACAGTCAAGCAGGACAAAGTGCATATACAGTAGTTTATGTGAGAAGCGATGGGAAGCAGAACGAAGTTTTGACATCCGGCCCATCTATAATAACGTGGCAAGCCTATATAGCATGATGTCTCTATCGAAGACCTAACCTACGCAAGTTAATCGACATTGATTTTAGGGGAGTGGCCCATGAAGAGAACAATATCATTGGAAAATTGCTGACTGGTACTAACAATCTCGCACCTGTTGGTGTGACGACACTGCCCCTCTGAACATTCATTTATTTTTCCTTCTGCCATTATTGTACAAATACGTTGGTATACAGAAAGCGCTGTGTATCCTGTCAGTCTCGTGGGTCTGTCTTTGCCTACTGTCGAGCTCGTAATCTTTTTAACTTAGCCCTAGCGCATGGGTCTGTTTATTTGGTGTCTAGCTCGTGGGATTACCCCATATATAAAATATGTGCTTTGCATATTATATAAAAGTATGAATATACGTCTGTATATTATATTTACTATATACATGTATACAATTTTGTTCCAAACATTGTATTTGCTCCGCGTATTGGCAGTACTAGAAATAGCAATAATAATGTCACAATAGAGGAATGCATTTAATGCCGATTGCCTTGATTTTAATTCAAAATCCGAATTTTCGGGGGCCTCCTCCTTCGTCAGGGATGAAAGTGCTAATGAATTTTCAGTGATATTAACAGTGAGGTGTTAATATCCTACTAGCGAGCGCAATCTCAGTGTAACCAAAACAAAAAATAATAATAACAACAAACGCATGCTAAGTTGCGCGCTTATGAGTGCCATACCTTACGTCTTAATAGAGATGACGTCACACTGAGATAGCGCGCGCTGCACAAAAAAAATCATGAGACAATAATAACAATAATAGAAGCGTCATAATGGGAATGAAGTGATACAATCTGTCATGTGCTTGTATGCATTACATAGAGCGAAGAGAGAGAAGAGAAAAAAAAAGGAACTTTGGCGGGGGTTACAAATCAGCTGATTACAGGAAGTGGGCAGAACTGCGATCCATTGTTCAGTTTTGAAACAGGCATGAACAAAGATCTTTCCTTGCTCAGCCCAAACACTTTCTTCGGATAATTAATTTCAGTTGGTATTCCGCTATTGATAATTTCACCCTTGTAGAGATCCTCAATTTATTATACTGGGCAACTTACGTAGTCTTGATGTGTTACTAGTAAATGTACCACATGTATATAACACATTCCTCAGCTCCTTTCTTCCTTCTTTTTCTCTTTCTTTCCTTCTCTCCTTCTTTCCTTTTTTTTTTTGCTCTTCTCTCTCTTCGCTGTATGTAACAAATAGCTGAAATAGCCATTGAGAACATAGCTTATGCTGGCTCAATATCTAAACTTCTTGGTATGTAATTGCCAATTTGTGCAAACGTTTTTATTGTCTTCTTCCGGCATTAGCACATCTTCAAATAAGAAAAAAAAAAAGGCATCTATGACAGCCATTTTAGAAAATGGCTGCCAATACCGTTGGGAGCGATTTTATTTTCTTTTTGAAAATTTGCGAAGGAACAATATCTAGAGTTAATGTAAAGTAAATCTTTGATATAATTGTCAACCTGTGTACAAAATTATATTGTCTTTTTTTAGAAAAAATAAAAACCCTCTACCGCAGTTATTCTTAAATACATACTTGACATAGTTTTCGAGGGCGCAATTCAGCGATGGCCTATCTAATTTCTTTATATTTTGATACAGTTATCAACTTATGTGCAAAATCCTGTTTGCTTTTCCTTCTATGAATTAGCATAGTCTAAACGTTTAAAATATATTATGTTATCTACAGTAGTCATTTTGAAAAATGGCTTCTACAGGCGATGAGGGCCCATATTTCGATGGCTTGATATATTGCTTGACTTTAAACACGATTTTCAATTTATGTACACATTTTTACTTTTCTTTCTGAAATTACAATTTTTTTTAAAACAAAATAATTACAGTGTACAACAATGGCAGTCATTTTGAAATATGGCGGCCAAGGCCGTTGAGGGCACTGTTTACAATAATCTAATGCAAATATTTATTTCAAGCATAATTTCCGAATTCTGTGCAAAATTTTCTTTACTTTTCCTTTTGTGAAATCAGGAAATAAGAAAAAAAAAATGGAATCCATGCTTGCCATTTTGAAAAATGGCTGCCATGGCCATTGAGGGCGCTATTTACAATAATGTAAAACATAGGCCCTAGATGAATTTCAAACGAAAATTTTAAATTGAGTGGGAGATCTTATTGATTTTTCCTTCTGGAATTAGCAAATTCAGAGAAAAAGGTGGATTTTATGGCAGCCTTTTTGAAAAAGTGGCTGCCATGGCCGTTGAGGGCGCAATTTGCGGTTGCCTATTATCTAAATCTATTTTGGATGTTATTTCCTACTCGTTTGCAAAAGCTTATTGATTTCCCCTTCTTGTAATTTGTAAATTTTTACGAAAAATGACATTTATTGCGGCCATTTTGGAAAAATGGCTGCCATGGCCGTTGAGGACACTATTAATGATGGCCCAATGTCTGAATTTATTTCAAATGTAATTGTCAACATGTGTACGAAATTTTATGCTTTTATCATAAAATGCACAATTCCTCTAATTTTTCAACCTACGGCGCTCTACTATTAGCACTTTCATCCCTGACGAAGGGGGAGGCCCCCGAAAATTCGTATTTTGAATTAAAATCAAAGCAATTGGCATTTAATGCATCCCTTTATTGTGACATTATTATACATATATACATGTATATATATATATATATATATATATATAAATATATATATATATATATATATATATATATATATATATATATATATATATATTGCAGCATTCTCAAAAGCGATGGCTGAAAGTAAATGTAGATTTTGGAATTATGATTATAGTCAGGAGAATTTGAGGAGAGATCTGTTTATTTATTGTTATTTGCATTTGTAATCGAATAGCATTTTTTTCATAGAAGGCCCCACTTCAAGAACGATTTTTAACTGAAAGGGCCATACTCCTAAAAACAGAAATAAATACAAAATTATATTACTTATTGACAGCTAAAATGTCATTACCTTACTAATTTGACAGTAAAAATGTTCGGAAGCCCTGGTGATAAGATAATGATACATTACGTTTGCAATACGCTTAATATAATGTTTGTAAGCGCAAAGGGAAAAGACGAAAGGAAAAATGAAAAAATGAGAGATAACAGACAAGTCAAAATTCAAGTAAGAATAAAATGACATACATCAGTGTGCAACGTGTGTACCAGTAAATAAACACATACAATAATTGGGTTACACTCAACACATTAACTTAGGGATGAAATCAATATGGAAAAAGGTGAGTTTAAGAAAGAAGTGCCTTAAACGATTCTACTGATGGGACTTGTCGTATATGAATGGGTAGATCATTCCAAAGCTTCGGTACAATAACCACGAATGAACGTTCTCCGTAGCGTGTCTTGGTGTGAGGTCCGGGTACCAGTTGAAGATGAGCTGTAGCATGGGAACGCAAACGTCGGGATGCAGAAGAAGTTGTTTAGGAGGGAGATTAGGTTCTGTAGGTATGAAGGGGCTTTGTTATGGATAGCTTTGTAGACAAGGAGGTGAATTTTGAAGATAACGCATTGGCAACCAATGAAGTGACTGGATAATTGGGGGTAATGTGTGCAGATTTCTTAGAACGTGTGACTAGTCTGGCGGCGGTGTTCTGGATGCGTTGAAGGGGTGCAGTATGGGATTGGGGTAGACCGGCTAAGAGACTGTTACAATAATCGAGGTGAGATGACACGAATGCATGGATAAGCTTTTCTGTGGCAGGAACGTCGAGGTACTTGCGGATCCCACCGATCCTAGCTATCCCCCAAGAAGCTGTCCTGCACTTGTTGCGGATGTGCTGGGCAAGGGAGAGGTGCTTATCGAAGGTTATACCAAGATCTCGGACACACTCAGATTTCTGCACACATACCGTAAACAGGGCCAGGGGAGGAACATCAAACCGCTGCCTGAATCTAGAAGATATATGCAACATTTCTTTTTTTTAACATTTCAAGATGATGATAAGGTGATAAAAAATGCTCTTTTGAACTCTCACTAAAGATTAGAAGTATAAGAAAATAGAAAGGCAGGATTGATAGAATAATTTCTTGAGAGAACCAATAAAGACATCACCATACCATTGTTTCCCTGATACCAAGCCAACTCCCCTTCCTCACCAATACTCTCTTCGTGTATGACGGAGGGAGATCATCTGCATACACATACAGAAATGTGAATGTGTGTGTGTGTGTGTGTGTCTTTGTGTGGAGAAAGAGCAGGGACATCAGTCGTTTTTAAAATTGGAAGGCCTTTGATACAACATGCACTTACTGGTGTGCTGTTCGTGATCTTGATGGTTGCTACTGGCAACATTGTGTACCCGTACTTGTTTATGTCCTCTTCCAACCGCATCGATATCACTGTAATATCTGAATAAGCATCGCCATTTTTGTCGATGTATTTTGGACGCCCGGTGATGCCTGTAAGAGAGGAAGAACAGCAAAGACGAAAATAACTCATCAGATCCTTTCCTCGATCGAGTATCATCTCATAGTGATCGGTGCTCACTACAATGTTCACTTTCACGTATCAATTGATGTTTGAGGTTTGGTTCCCCCTACACATGTACACTGTATATCAACAAGAGGAATTCGGGGTCCCTATAGTACGTAACGTCATGTTAATAAATGAAATAAGGTATTTCTAAAATGACGTCAAAATGGTCTTTTGTTCTTCCTCAAAGATTTAAACAAGCACAACATGCATTAATGACAAAGATCGCACTGCTGCATTGTCGTCATTAATCAACGTATTATGTGCAATACTGTATGGCTGTTAAATGGTTCTGTAATATCAACAATGTCATGAAATTGACTTGTCTCTTTAAACACGGCAAACGTAATTGCTGATAGGAGCAGAAATAAATTGAAAGGGTTGGGTAATGTCCCTAAGGGACATCTACCATCCAATTTTGGTCACAAACGGACAAAGGGATCAAAAGTTATGAGCCATAATCGAAACGCGCCGTAAAGACTTAACATTGGGCCCTAAAAGTTCGTTGACCCCTGTCTGTGACCTTTGACCTTGTGATGACCTTCAAATCCCCAAGTGACATCTATCATCCAAGTTTGGTCACAAACAGACACATACATCAAAAGTTATGAGCCATAATCGAAACGCACCATAAAAAAAACTTAACATTGGGCTCTAAAGTTCATTAACCTCTGCCTGTGACCTTTAACCTTGAGGTGACCTTCATGTTTTACAAAATGTGTAACTTTGCATAACTATTCTTCCCTCCAAGTTTGATTGAAATTGAAGTCCTCAGTAAAGAGTTATTCAAGTTTTTGTAGCGTTACGGACGGACTACGGACGGACGACGGACGGACAGACGCCGCAGGCGATCCCTTGGAGTCTCCCCACACCTCCGGTGGGCTCGACAAAAACAAATCAGTTAATTTACTAGGCTCTTCGTGATTGACAACGTAAGTGGCTTCATGTGACAGCTCACCGTGACTGTATTAACGTAGAGAATGGATGCGATGACAGAATTTGCTCTCAAAGATCTGAGAGGTTCGAAATAAAACATGCACTTTTTGCGAAGACTACCAATTAAAATTACGTTCATGGCAAATCAACATGAGACCACGGGATGACGAATATTTATATGTATATATATAATTTTTTTTTTTTTTGGGGGGGGGGGCAGTTTAGGTAAAACAGACAAACAAACAAACATGAAGCAAAGAAGCTGGTTCGCGTATATTGCACAAACCGGCTCTTACTTTCAAAGACCTGCTAAAATGGTTCCGACATTCTTTCCTGGTAATCTGATCATGTCATTTTTCTATTTTGTGCGAACTTCTTGGCTACCCGGACCTTTGTATCATTTTTGTTCATTAGTGTGCATAAAATATGATTTCCTTGATTTTGGTAAAATGTCATCACTTCACCCCTGTGGCACAGTTTAACAAATAATTTGTGATGACACATAAACACGGAGTCAAGCTGCAGGTTCAGCGTCTCCTATCGATTCAATCCAGCTAGGAGAGCTCAGCTGCAGTGGCACTGCTGCCCGACCGTAAGCGGCCTCGAGCTTGGCAACGTGCACCTTACCGACAACCCCATCATCACAGTGTCACTGAAATGTTACTGAAATCAGCAAGTCAATGAACCTACAATTTAACCTACCTAGGTGTTTGGGGGAATCTTCCGAGGAGAAATTAATGTTTGATTACCTTTATATGATAACCGTGAAGAAATAGGCAAATATCGGCCTTCGAATCCATCAACCGCTAATGATAAGGATGGAACAGTAGTCTACTTTTAACACCGTGCCAGTACCAATGTCAAGGGACAGGGTTTAGATTGGTGCTCTGTCAAAGCCGTCGTCTTTCATCTGTAATGGTAACTGACCTTGACTTTGCTGACGATTTGCTTTAATATTCGATATGACCGACAAAGCATAGGACCTGCTACTGGCAGTGGAAGAGAATTGGTGTACTGCTCAATGCGAAGACGGCAAATGTGAAAGGCCAACGCCACCACTACTACAACCTTGGACGGTGCAGTCCTTGTGGTGAAGAATGACCTTAACCTGGGCTCCTGGATTTCCTCGACAGAACATGAAACCAAGACCAGACGTGGCCTCGTATGGAATGCCTTGCATAGTATTAGGAAAGTGTGAAAGTGCCAGCTTAAAGATGACTAAAACAGCGACTTCGTGTCAAAACAGTTGAGTTTGTACTGCTGTATGGAGCAGAAATATTTACATTTACATCCCAACAAGAAAAAGCACGGAATGGAGTGTACACACGCATAGTTAGGATATTAGTAGCTCTCAGTGTGTCCGGGAAAGATTACGTTCGAAATTTCAGCTTATATAGTGGTTTGCCGAAAGTGTCTGTCAAAGTACGTGCGAGGAGGATGAAACAAGCAAGACACTGCGTGCTGCACCCTGAACTATTTGTTCATTCTCTCACACTCTGGGAGCATAAACAGGAAACAGCCACTTACATCCATGTAAATGAGAACAACACAGGCCTTTACAGCATTAGTAAACTGAGGACAGTCACGCTAGATAGACAGGTCTTGCATCGAGCTTGCAGATGCATGAATGCCGTCAGCTTCAACTTTAACTTGAGTAGTGCCAGCGCTTTGCCAGTAGTATCCATGATTCACCGAAACTGAAATCTGCTATGGTTTCATAAGGCATCTCGATCTTGGCTGCGCTCCTTTAAGAATCTTCTCATTCCCACAACTAAAAGATCATGGGGAGATACAGCATTTATGTCAGCAGCTCCCCGCGTATGGAACAGACTCCCGGACTCTGTGAAGGATTGTGACACTGTCAATGACTTCAAGAGAAAAATGAAAATGCACATTTGGACTACCATTCTTTGAGGATGAACATGTTGCAGCTGTAGGAACTTTAAGTAATATACCGTCAGATTGTGTATTTTGTTATGAACATTAATTGTGAGCTTCTTGATCACATATGAGTGGATACGTTACGCGTTATAAATGTCTATATTATTATCATTGTTATTATCATTATCATTACTAGTTACAAAAGCGCAAATTCCCGTAAGTGTAGCGCATGAAATTAATTTGTGATATCAAGAAATTGAATTTGTGATATCACGAAATCCATTCTTGACATCACAAATTCAATTCGTGATATCAGAAATTCGAATTTGTGATCTCAAAAAATTAAATTTGTGATATCACTGAATAAATTTGTGATGTCAGAAATTCGAATTCTTGATAAAAAAAAAGAAATTTTGATATCACAAATTCGAAATTGTGATATCACTAACTTGAGTTTGTGATATCAAGAATTCTTATTTGTGATATCTAAAATGGGAAATTCTGATATCACAAATTCCATTTTGTGGTTTCATAAAATGAATTATTAGTATCACTGATTCGAATGTGTGATATCAGTAATTCACAGGGAATTCGAGTATTAGCTCAGTGCAGAAAATTACTGTGAATTCAAGTATTAGTTTAGTGCTGAAATACAAAGGGAATTCGAGCGTTAGTATTGCGCTGCAATTCAACTGTGCACTTTAACCGTTAGTTTAGCGCAGAAATACACAGGGAATTCGAGCGTCAGTTCAGTGCAGAAAATCACTGTGAATTCGAGCATTAATATATCGCAGAAATACAAAGGGAATTCGAGCATTAGTTTTGCACTGCAATTCAACTGTGAATTCGAGCGTTAATTGAGCGTAGAAATACACTGGGAATTCGAGTATTAGTTTTGCACTAAAATTCAACTGTGATTTCGAGCGTTAATTGAGCGTAGAAATACACTGGGAATTCGAGTATTAGTTTTGCACTAAAATTCAACTGTGAATTCGAGCGTTAGTTTAGCGCAGAAATGCACAGGGAATTCGAGCGTTAGTTCTGTGAATTCGTGATATCAGAATTTTTATATTTTTTATATCACAAAATGGAATTTGTGATATCAGAAAATAACTTTAAATAGTAAAAAGGCTTGCCATACGTCTGCCTCCGTCGAGCGTTAGCTCACACCTCGCTCCTTCTACCTGAGCGAGAGTATACCCACGTGCGACTCGTGACCCCCACCGAAACTCTTACGGCCATGGGGTCATCGCACGCCCCCTACGTCCTACCAGACGTACCAGAGACACCAACTTCAGTGCTCTAGGTTCGAATCCTGCTCGAGTATGTATGCCCATGATTCCTTTTATCATGGCTACTACTAAAACACTGATCGGTTCAGTGCTTATTTACGTCGATATAGGGCAAATTGTCAATTAGTTGCAGTGAAAACATTATCTCAACGTAAAGAATTTCATGAATTTGAAGAATTCTTCATATAAGCCTATTTGTTCTGTGAATACTTGCTGATGTGATATATTCAGTCAGTCCGCAGCACGTATGCTAATGAGCCGATCCGGCAAGATTTATTCAGCACTCTCGTTGACGATCTTTGCGTTCGAAAGGTGTCTCGTCGTGCGAGATTTTGCGAGACTTTGATAGGGCTATGGTTTTCACAGTGTAGCGACTTGTACATACATTCGTCATGGCTACAAGTCACGGTAACTTATTTTCCAGACTTTGATCTTTATTTTGATACTAAATTTGCCTATAACATCGGATCTTACCATGACTATATAATCAGTTGAATTTGCGTAAATTTTACCTGCTTTTCACGGAAGATTTTGTCATCTAAAATTCTTTTTTGGTTCCTGACCGGATTAAGGAACTGTTGTTTCTGATTTTGGCTTTTTCGTAGAGAGGAAACTTAGATACTCATCATATATTGGAGTCAAGGAGACGCAAGCATGATTTATACTAGTTTTTCCGTTTTGAAATGTCTGTAAAATTCACTCCTAAGCCAGAAGTATGCTCCGCACAAAGTGTACAGTGGTGCGAAAGAGCTCTCTCATTGGACAGTGCGTGCGTTCAGCGCTTGAACTACACGCGTGCCAAGAAACCGCAAGTGGCATGAAACCGTTATGTAGCAGCGTAATGACGTAATGTAAGCGCTGAGTGCAGGCGCTGTCCAATGAGAGAGCTTACTCTTGAGATTGCACGGTTTCAAGCTGATCAGCGCTGACATCGATGTATACTTTACTGGTTCCTGACCGGATTAAGCAACAAATTGTCAAGATATTTACATGGATACAAAGATTAGGAGATGGACTACCAAATAAAGCATTTTCATTGAGACGCAAGGTGAATTTGGTATTTTTTTGACGTCTTGAAAGTGTACTGCACGAATTACTTTTTTCATCATTTTTCAAGCTCAAATTACGCTATGATATTTTTCATTTACAATAATTTGAGTAACATGTGACGGTAGTTTACATATTTTCCTTGAATTTGATACCAAATTTGTGAACATATGGTGTATTTTTGTAGCCGAAAGCCCAAGGACAAAATCCCCTTACGCAGCTCATTACGTATGCAAGCCTAAAGCGGGCTTGCATACGAGTTGAATAAATACGAGCGAATTATCGGGTGCTGCGGACTGACTGTATTGTACATGGACAAATTTATTGTCCATTTCGTCTTTTCATTGATTGTTTGATTTTTTTTTTTGGGTTGCTTTGGCAACGCCCCCGAAGGAAAAGCTGATGGCAACGCACACCAACCAACCCTCCCGGCCCGAGAGTGATGCCAACCCGTATTCTGATATTAAAACGTTGAAACGCTACAGGAACTGGTTGACCTTACTCTGGCTGACATACAACAGTCTACAGTGCCGTTCTGATTGCACTTAAAATAACGTGTTTTTTGTTTTGTTTGAAAAACATGCTGCTACTTCGAAATTTTTACAGTGAGTTCAGAATAACGCGGTTTTTTCGCGATATTTGGGTCGCGATCCAAATCGACCAAATTTGTACATTTTATTTTTTTTGGCACAAAGACGAGAAGTTGAGCAGTGAGCACGGTGTCTGCAAAAGAAAAAAGAATCCAAGATCTTAAAAAAAAAAATATATATATTCCACAATGCACCCGCGCATGTCGCTCCTTGTTATCATTTTTACACTGCTGTGGCGTACCTCGGTATATTGAATTGGCCTTGAGACGTAGACTAGTAAGCTAACCATTCGTAAAATGCGCAGGCCAGCTTTTCGTAAATAATCACGACCCATAAAGTTTCAATTTGTTTAACAGTGAGAACGCTGAATCAAAACTACGCGACCCTGAACACAGCCCAAATTTCGAAATATTTGCAATGAGAACGGAATATATTGCGCTTGTGTTCTTCAGTCTACGAGAAATTGGACGCCCTAAAGCTCGATGTAACCCGAATTAATAGTAAGCTTTTAGAATCAGTAGCCTCGGTCTTCAGGAACTTTGTTAAAGTTATCGAAATTGAACAGAGAAAACTTCCCGAAATAGTAAATAACATGGCTGACGAGATCTCTGTGAACTTATTAGACAGGCTGACAGCTATGCAGATTCCTGGCGGACTGTATAATCTCGGGTTCTATGGAATAACGGAGCTCTGAATAAACAAGTGGTTCAGGTTCGACACCTTAACGTTTCTCGGCATCAGCGCATCCGACGCCGCCATTTTGCTGGCCAACGCCCATCGGCTCTCTTGCCGCCGTATGTCTATATGAACTAAATTTCATATAACATACGGTATTCGTTTAACAATCTCTTGTTGACTCGGTCTTTTTCTTTTTCAAAGATAGTGAAACTCACGTAAAATGTTGACAGTATGCTATCATTAACTTACAACTGAGAAAGTACTAAAATATGAATTGCTTTATGCATTTATGCATTATGCATTGCTAAGGTGGAGGAAGGTTTCATCGTGGTGTTGTGTGTGGTGTTTTTTGTTTGTTTGTTTGTTTTTTTTTGCATGGGGACGGAGCGGTCGGGCTCATAGGGCTGGTTGCGGGATGTGGAAATGTTGTGGAGTGGGGCGATTTAGGTGCTTTGTGTCGTGTGGGTATGAGCGGCTCTCCGTTCAGTTTGAACCCATTGATCCGCCCGTTTTTATGCCTCCGCCACGAAGTGGTGCCGGAGGCATTATGTTTTCGGGTTGTCCGTCCTTTCGTCAGTCCGTCCGTCCGTCCGTAATGAATTTTGTGGACAGTGTAACTAAAAAACCTTTTTGAGGTATCCTCATGAAACTTGGCATGTACGTGTATTAGGGAGTGAAGTTGTGCCTATCAACTTTTGGGTGCACATGCTCAAAATCAAAGGTCAAAAGGTCAAGGTCAAATGCTCAAAATTTCACTATTTCCCCCATATCTATGCAATGGCTAAAAATATTTTCTTGAAACTTAGTGTACTGGCAGTCATTAACTAGGGAATTTTGGGTTGATGGGTCAAAGGTCAGGGTTAAAGGTCGAGGGTAACAATTCAAATTTTTACTATATCCCTCATATTTATGCAATGCCTGCAGGATTATTTTTTATCTTTTTAAACTTGGTGCATGCACGTTTAACCCAATAGAGATTATCTGGGAGGTGTTTGTTTGTTTTTTGGGCCAAAAAAGGTCAAAGGTCATGAGGTCAAAGATCAAGTGAAAGTGCTGAACTTTACTTCTTCCTCCATATCTCGGAAGTGGCTCAAGTTATCTTGAAACTTAATAAATATTTATGCATGTTCTGCCTGACAGTGATTCTCTTATGAATTTTAGGGTCTAAGGTCAAGGGCCAAAGGCCAGATGAAAATGGTAACAATTTACTATTCAATACAGAAATTGCACTTTTTCTCCTTACCTTGAAAATTACTCAATGCATAAACTTATGAAGGGGTCAAAGTCAAGTAAAAGTCCTAAAATCCCCAAATACATGCTCTCTCATTCATCCAATTAAACCTAGGTCAAGGAAGGTGAAGATTCAACACATTTGTGACAAATGTGTCATTTTAATATTTTGCCAATTTTGTGAAAATGTAATCACACATTGTCCAGTATGTACTGTAGACCTATTAGGCGGCATACCAGTCGCATAGCGACATTTCTAGTTTGTTTTTGTTTTTTCTCCCGGGCTTTTCCTCTAGCCTGTTCTCAGTGTATGTTGAGAGTGGTGCGTTTTCCGTGTCTTTCTCAGCGAATGAGGTCTGTCTGTGCCCGTATATAATTGAGAAGGGTGAGACTTGTGTGTAGGACGGGTGGAGAGCTGCTCGGTACCTGCGTGCGTGGGTTGCCGGTATGTCTTGCTCTTTATGGGCTTTTGCATTGTATTGCTTTCTTGCGTGTCCGATTTCTTGCTAGTTGTTACTAGACTAGTTTGGTCCCAAGGGAGAAACGAAAGAATCGAACACGGTTGATTTTTTTTCCCCTTCGGAGACATTTTCTAGTCTCCCTTATTGCGGCAAGGTAGCGGAGACTATCCCCCCCCCCCCGAAGTTTAGACGTCTCCGCGACCTTACCGAGAGCCATGGCGACCTACAAGTTGAGATGTGGCGACGTCACGGAGAGGTCTACTTGAATGAAGAGACGTCTCAGAGACGAGTATGGCGCGCTATTTGCCCAATAATTCCGATAAACTTAGTTTATCGCCGAAAAACTTAGTTTATCAGTCGATAAACTAAGTTTTTCCGAGAGAAACTCTGTTTATCGAGCGATAAACTAAGTTTTTCGATAAACTCTGTTTATCGACTGATAAACTAAGTTTTTCGGCGATAAACTCAGTTTATCGCGATAAACTATGTTTTTCAGTCGACCGATAAACATAGTTTTTCGGCGATAAACTCAGTTTATCGCCGAAAAACTAAGTTTATCGATAATCACAGTTATTCAAGATTTGTCAGTAGAAGGCGCTTTGAGCTTTGAATAGTGTTGCCAGAGTAGAAGCGTACGGCTTTGAGCGTTGCCACTGCTCGTGGTCGTGTATAGGACCTGGGGCCTGTTTCACAAAGGTCGCACTTAGTAAGTCAGACTTAGCGCTAGTCAATCTTAGTCTAAGTACGACTTGACAGACAAAGTGCACTTTGTGTTGGTTTGCGTTAACGTTTTACGTGGGATGCCGTCGTGACTACTGGGTACTGTAGTCGCAAGTCTGCGGCTAGTGCGTGGCACTGCGTGCCAAACTCCACGTCCCAGAGTTTATCGTTAAACTTAGTTTTTCGATAAACTTAGTTTATCGAAAAACTCTGTTTATCGAGCGAAAGACTCAGTTTATCGATAAACTCTGTTTATCAAGTGAAAAACTTAGTTTATCAAGCGATAAACTAGGTTTATCGAGAAACTCTGTTTATCGAGCGAAAAACTCAGTTTATCGATAAACTCTGTTTATCGAGTGAAAAACTAGGTTTATCGCGATAAACTTAGTTTTTCAGTCGATAAGTAGAGTTTCTCTCGAAAAACTGAGTTTATCGACTGATAAACTAAGTTTATCGGTCGAAAAACTAGGTTTATCGGCGATAAACTGAGTTTATCGGAATTATTGGGCAAATAGCGCGCCATAGACGTAGCGATTTTCGTAACGTCTTTTGTGAATAAGATGTCACCTAGTCCGAAGATGCCACTTACGTAGAACTGTTCACAAGATCCGATGTGTGTATGTGATTGTGTGCCTACTGTCCATAGAATAGTCATGAACAATGGCTGTGA
Source organism: Diadema setosum (assembly GCF_964275005.1). Taxonomy (NCBI): domain Eukaryota; kingdom Metazoa; phylum Echinodermata; class Echinoidea; order Diadematoida; family Diadematidae; genus Diadema; species Diadema setosum. The sequence goes on from NC_092692.1 coordinate 23,972,961, forward strand.
AATATCACATAGTGAGAGCTCTAGTAAGTTTCCATGTGCAGCGGAGATGAACGCTTTTATCAACTATTCATGAATCTTAATGAAAATTGAATTCGGGGAAGTTTCGACCATCATATGACACAATCACTTGAAGTGATCTGAATTGTTTTTGCGTTGCAAGAAGCTTGAATCATTCTAGTAGCGAAATAATTTTTTCGTATATTGATGTGATTCACTTCAATGAATATCAACATTTTTCAGAGAAAGAATGAAGATACATCGCATAAGAAAAAGGCACGTCCCCCTAAAAACAAGAACAACAACAAAACCATCGTATCACAACAGTTACGGCATCGAATTAGTTTCTATTGCAACATGATTGTTGCAATATGAGAATATAAGTGTCATCAGACGTGTTGATGTAAATGGGATGATAAACGATTATTCTGATCAGTATTTTCGTCATACGACTAGGGAAAACATTTTTAACAATGTAAGGACATACTATTGCTTTAATCATGCAAAGGTTTTAATGCGCAGTAACTGTGCATTTCACCTACAAAAATAAACGCAGTTTCCACCAAATGACATTATCCCTGTCTTCTTCTCAATCTTTCTACTCAAGGTCTGCAAAAACAAAAATCTAGCAGGTCGATTTACTCTCACAAGTGATCGTTATAACGACGTGCAACAAACGATAGCAAACAATCACAATTTTTTATAGGCATTTCTTTAATAGCCTAACATAAAAAGGACACTCACTGTTGCGTTTCCTGCAGAGGATCCTCTTCATTATCTCCGTTCCATTACGGACATCTATGCCATCAGCAAGAGCTTCATTCAAGGCAGGTGCGTAAACGTTATACACGGCGTCATACAGATAGGCTGCCTCAATAGGAGTCTGAGGAGCGGGGAGATGAAGCAAAAAGAAATATATATATATATATATATATATATATATATATATATATATATATATATATATATATATTTACTGATAGAATTAATAAAATTTTGAATTGAGAAAAGTTTCAAAAATCACTGTAGCATACTCACAAAGCTTCTGTGGGAATTCATCAGGTAGGCGATCATAGGCTAAGTGACAACTTAGGATTTTAGGCCTACCCTTTTTTTTGTTAGTCTACCCTATTTCGAGGGTGCTAAACCGAATGTGGGTGATACAACTCTTATATCATTGAGGGTTGTAAAATATTTAATATGGCTGCAAAAAGGACAGCCAAAAAAAGTAAATTCCCCTTCATTTCGTTACAAATGTTGAAAAATGGGGAACAAATATGGATTCACCTTATTTCGAGAGTGCTCAATCCGGACTCTGGTGATGCAGCTCTTGCACCCTTGAGGGTTTTGAGATATTCAAGATGGCCGCAAAAAGGGCCATCAAAATCTGAGATCCCTGTTTGTGTATTACCTTATAAATTGTGAAAATGAATTTAAAAAAAAAAGATGACTTTAATCAATTTTAAGGGTTCTGCATTTGAATCTTGCAACCTTGAGGGTTTTTTGAGACATTTAAAATGACCACCAAAATCTGAAATTCCTCTACATATCCTCACAAGTTCTGAGCAAATAGTGCTTTAAAGAGATTCGGGAGATTAATCCAAGGGCGATCTGTAATTTCAGACTAGAAGTTCATCTGTATGGGTACTTCATCCGAATATGGTGCTCATCTTTTTATTAACTACACATTATTTACCTCCGGAAATTTCAGCTGTTAACTATAAACCGTCACTTTATAGCAACCCCGTGGCGCTTTAAGCTTCTGAACAACCGTCACTTTATAGCAACCACGTGGCGCTATAAGCTTCCGAAACTCTATTACACGCTTATGAATCGTCCCGTGATCAAAATGAAGACGGGTCATTCCGCTGATGACGTCTGTAGCGTTGACGGCTGAAAATTCTGAATGTAAATACCGAGTGCTGAGACTAATTTTTAAACACCAAATTCAGTTTGTATTTTGTATGCATTTCAGCTGAGGGAATTTGTCAAATCAGCCAAAATGGTATTCGCAATCGTAATTCGTAATCTGTACCCAGTAATGCATGTCCGGTAGGATGTTCTCACGCCTATTGAAAAGTTTGATATTTACAAGCTCTTTGAGAGAGATGAACACAAAGAAATCAATAATGATTTTATTGTGCTAAGAATTATAAAAAGACTGCTGAAAAGATGAAAACATAGAAGCAAGATGGCTCCAAGGATGTGATGTTTCGCTGCATTGGCTACTTTGCTTGTCTGACACGTGCAAAAAAGGTATCTTTGTCTTTAAAAAACTAGTCATTGAGGACTAGGCAACAGATCAGTCAACATTCCATGGTTGTGGAAATTCGATTAAAGTTTTTCGCGCTCCGTAGAACTAAAGAATTGAAAGATATTCCTGCTTGTATTAGCACTTTGTACAAAATACTCTCATGCGGACATTTTTAAACAAGCGGATTTCACTGAATTTGCAAACGGTCACTTTGGTTCATGCTGTTTTGTCCCAACTTCCGTATGTTTGGTCCTTGTCCCTCTATATAACATGCATAAGCAAGAGCTTTCAATACATGATATTTATCTTATTCATAATGAACATAATCATTGAACAATAATGTGCATTTAGAGTTTTGTTGCAGATTTTAGCCCCGACCACAATATCAGAATTTGTTCAGAAATTCCTCCTTGTGCACAACAATCTGCACTATTTGCTCACTATGCTCCTGTAAGTCAGTCAGAACTTTGCAGCTATTTTTGTATGCCTCTTTGGTGCCATCAAAGTGTTGGTCATCTTTGTGCTACTAGGTCGTCTCTTTTAAAAGAGCAAATCTAAACCCAACTCTATCCTGCTGACAAATGGTGTATCAGCAATAAACCTTGCAAGATGACAAAATGCAGATGAATAATTGCATGATTATCATCTGCTGTTTTCTCTGCATGCAGAAATGCTGAACACTCACCATCAGTAGGCAGGACTTGCCCATTTTAATCATAATGCGATAGTGATGAAGAGAACGTTACTGAGCCTTAATCCATGAACGCTCACATAGGTTTGTTAGCAAATAATATTGGTGGTCATGTAGACATTGTTTACGACGCCAGTCATGCTTTTTTCCCCTCGTTCTTTTACTTTACTTTTCTTTTATTTTACTTTCGTTCTTTTTTCGCGAATGTATATGAGTGGTTGGAGAAAATACAGGTAACACGTCGTTAGAAACAACAATATCAGGTGGTAGTTAATATTCCAGTACTGTCAAATATTATGATTATGCAGTATGCTTTAAAAATTACACAATATATCAATACACAGTGGTCATAATTGGAATCATTTCTAATGACGTAATCAGAATATACCACATAATTCAAAAGAATACAAGCATTTACACCAGCAGGTTACACAATTTACACAAGCCAAAAAAGTATAACTTCATATCTCGGGAGTCATTTTGGTGGCCATTTTAAAAGCCATTTGGGTATCTTACTGGCAAAAAATGAAATAATCAATCATATCTTTAAGTTCGTCACAGTCAGCCTTTCATCTCTCAAGAGGTTAAAGCCTCTCCGTCGTTGTAATCACAGGGGAAACATTTCCTGTTTTCTGATACCCATTCTAAGTATTTGCAAGTAAAGGGGCAATACGCTGCACACGCAGCAAACAGTCCTGATTGATCTCTATGATCGTACATGTTCGGTTTTGCATGTGCGAGCTGCCGGAGGCTGGACTGGAACCTGGCTGCAGCTGCACTGGACCCGTTTTGCGTTTGTCAGTGGGCAGTAATATCTAAGAAACTCTGAAGGGACATCGCAAAAACAATCATATCAACGAAATTTGAGTCGAAATTCACAAATGATTCTCAAATAATTGTGAATTCAGGTGTGAGTTTCTTCAATTTGTCTCCCTCTACAAATCAAATTTGTTAAGATCGCAACTGCTGATCTGCAAATTAACAAAAATGTCGGAAAAAAGGAACTAGTGGGACTCGAACTTGTCATCTACTGCTTCCCGGGCAGCGACACTATATACCACCACGCTGTCCCTACCACCACGCTGTCCCTGGTTGCCGGCAGTGACACGATGAACATCGAACAAATACCCAAGCTCCGAAATTCCGACACTGTTATGTTAAGTAGTCCAAGGTGGACAGGCATATTAAATGAAAGAAAGATATTATTCAGAGGGGTGAAGATTTCGGTGTGAGTTTCTTCAATTTGTAGATGACAGATTCGAGTCCCACTGGTTCCCTTTTTTCCTACATGTTTGTTATTTACAGATCAGCAGTTGCGATCTTAACAAATTTAATTTGAAGAGTGAGACAAATTGAAGAAACTCACACCTGAACCTTCACCCCTCTGAATAATATCTTCCTTTCATTTGTGAATTATCTGTGAATTCATCGAAATTTCACCCCCCAAAAATCCCATATAATATCAAAAAAGATAGACAATTTGATCTTTACAATGATTTGTGAATGTATTGACATATAAATTTCGCAATTTTTTTCACAAAGAAACGAGCGACAGTGAGGAACCGTACCTTATCGGTCTGGCCTCTCAGTCACTTTGCTTTTGCGCTCATGTAATGTTAACTGTCATTACACAACTCACCTTGTGTGGAGCGGTGAAATTACCAAAGTTAAATTCAAACGGGGGCTGTCTCAGATTGTCGAAGACTGCAATTTTAAAAGCTTCATAGCTCGGGTCGGTGGCCGGTGACAGATAGAGCGCGAGCATCGACCGGTAATACATGATGACTTCGGGTGATGGTTCCCGCCAGTAGGGTTCTGCCGGAAGTTCAAGTTGCAATGAAGTGATAGACTATTTTTTACATCAGTTTATTTTTTGTTTTGTTTGTAAAAAGCCTTCAAATACTTTGCATGAGTTCAATGTTTTAGGAAAACAGAAATGCCCAAGCTACTGAAACGTGAATATGGATTTGCCCTTATATGTAAAATTACACTTAAATGCGGGGCACTGTCTCAAACTGGATAAAAATCTTAACTCTTACTCGGAGGTCCCGAGTTCAAATGCATACGTCCTTTAACAAGACGTCTTTACCAACCACCCTCTCGACTCAGATGTATAAATGTGTACCTAGCAACCTAGCATTTACATAAACAAACAATCCCCTCTTTCAGCCACCATGAGACCCAAACCCTGCCAGACAAGCACCATCGCACTCAGATCAACTTTCCCAGTATATCACACGATTCCTCCTCATCCCACTACAGACAGCCACAGCAGTACCCAAGCAGGTGACCACACTATAAAGTATTGCTATAATATGCTTGTCTATTTCTGTTTGTCATTTTCCCTTATATGATATGTCCATATATATAGTATGATATACAATGTATTGTATATGAACATGTCTTAGAATGCCCATTGTTTTACAATAACTATGTATCCGTTATTGTGTTATGACTTGTAGTTGACAAATATACTGCCAAATATGTCCTGAAACCTCTAGTTCATGCTGAAATCACACTCAATTCATTATGTTCATTACTCCATATGGTTTGTTATGCTCAAGACTTCTATGCCATGTTTGTATGGACAGACAATAAAGCTGAGGAAGAGTTAAAGTGGAAAGCTCTTACTACCCAGCTGGCATCGTGCAACATCTATAGTCTTCATTGTCACAATTATATTATCCTTTTCTAGATGACAAAAGCGTTTGTAAAATATCAGCATCATATCACTATATATCTGTACCTATCTGTTCATGCATATATATATATATATGTATATATATATATATATATATATATATATATAGTTGAAAGAAATTGGACTGAGGCGGGACGTTGCTCTCGATCTTAGTCTCCCTTTTATTTGTCAAGCTTTCGGCCCGTCATTGGGAGACTAAGATCGAGAGCAACGTCCCGCCTCAGTCCAATTTCTTTCAACTATATACATCCAACAATGCGGCACCGCGTACGTTCGGGACCCAGGGAACTATTTCTCACATTATATATATATATATATATATATATATAAATATATAGGTGAGAATAAAGAAGAGGCGGTAGACGTAGCTTTTTATCCTCACAATTTGATTTTACTTCTAGAGCTTTTTTTTTGTGTATAATATCCATGTTATGTATTTGTCCGATTTGTCCTCAGTCTTGATAAAGGGCATGGCCCGGAAGCTCGAGAAGTAAAATCAAATTGTAAGGATCAAAAGCTACGTCTACCGCCTCTTCTTTATTCTCACCTACACACTACTAAGATGCGACGGCCCAGGGGTTTAGCAAGTTTTCTATTTTTTGTTGTTTTGTTGTTGATCGGTAAATATAATACATTAAAATAAATTATGCATTTGTAATCATGTATATGTTTACTGAATTGTGAGTATAAATTATGCTTGTATAATTGTGTATAAATTGAAAATTGTTTTTTATTTACATGTGAATATGTACATGAATATATGTATTCATATATGTAGATATTCATATGAGTACGTCCATATGCCAACAAAAAGAATTTCCTAAAGTGACAATGAATGAATCTGAATCTGAATATGTATATATACACTCATATATACACTCTAGGTCTTACAAACAAGATTTCCCACTTTTTATCCTTAATAGTTCTAAAACTATGTATGAGATAATACTGACATTGATATGACCAATAGCTGAATAGTGTACAATTTTGTTGCAGGTAATATAGAAATGAAAGTATAAATCAGTTTCATTAAATTCCAGATTAATTTTTAAGTTAGGGTTCAGATTTTGCTCTACTTTCAACCCTCCGTACAAAACTTTATCTGTGCACAGGTGTCATTGGTGTGTGTGGGAGTGTATGGGTAACACCCAGACAATGGTTCTAGGCAATGGCCAGGGTTTGCATGCTTTATGAACTCCACTATCACAGCTAGTCTTTTTTCATCCTGAAATGTAGTGTGTGTCACCACATAGAAAGATGTGCTTACTTTCTTTCATGTGCATGCATTTCATCCTTTATACCGTGAATTCAGACTAGCAGTGCCCAGGGCGACCCGTCATGAATTATTAATAATTCATTCATGTGCCTTTGAGCAAGAGACCAGAAGTCTAGTCAGCAGAGCTCTGAAAAGGTGGTACATGTATGTATTCATGTCCATTGTTCAGGGTCATTGTAAGCACACACTTACATACATATCATTGGTTCCTGTGTAAAGTTCGAGTTTTGCACAGAGAGTTAAAATTTGACTAAAATGTGGAGCCTAACTCTAATTAATCATGGATTTTAAAATGAAACTGATCTTTCATATGCAAATCATCTCCAACTAAATTGTACACTACTCAGCTTTTACTCATATCAATAACAGTGTTATCTGATTTATAGTTTTTGAACTACAGGTTTTCCCGGCCGATTTCGCACTTTTGTCAGTCCATTTGATAAAAGGTTCATTCAATTTTAATAGCGAAAATCCTCGTCACTGCACATTCTGTCATTCAAAATTGCAACCTGTTCGTTCAATTTAGCATTTCGATCAATTAAATTCGCACATGTGTCTTTCGAATTCGTAAAACGGGCATTCAAATTGGCACGTGCTCTTCAGTCATTCAAATTCGCCAGCACTGGCGGAAAATGGTATTTCAGTCATTCAATTTCGCGTATGGGCAGTCAAATTCCAAACATGTTCATTCAAATTGGCGTTATGTTGTTTCTATTTTGAAAAGGTGAGAACCGTGATTTATACGTTGTATTTAAATTTGATTTTTTTTTGTTTCATCCACACACTGTTAAGTATATAGTAAAGGTATCTTTGATCCTAAATAACTCAAGTTTGTTGTTTTGTAACATCCCTCTTCTTTCATACATGATATCAGAACTATACATGCACCAGTACCATAGATTCAGTTAACTGTCTTATGTCCAGTCATGGCAGCACAAGTTAGATTCAGGCGTATCTTTCAAGAAGACAGGGAATCGTAAAAGCATTTGAGGGTAATAACCTTGACAAATTGATGGCTAGGAGCTGATCCAAGAACATTATTCCTGATGATGATTAACGCAATATAGCACCCACCAAATGAAAATAATGAAACATGCAGATGAAAGGAATAACGATGTAAACTGAAACCTCCTTCTCCCTATTAATGTCAAGACAAATTTAAGATTAATGTATCTGTGAATGAAATAATGCTATCGAACATTATGAACACTTACACAAATTTTGAAAGTACCGTTGCAAAGATGATATCAGAATAAAGAATGAATACGAAAATATTGTGATTCTTGCAAACAATAACTATGGTGAATGAAAATGAATAAAGGAATAAGAGCAGCATAAACGTGTCTGCTAAATTGACTGCAGTAAATGCGAAATTGGATGCCCAAGAATGAATTCGAATGAACGAGCGCAGCATATACGTGATCATGTGACTATATCATGCTAAATTGAATGAACGATTTGCGAAATGTTGCTTGTATTACGAATTTGAACTGAAAAAGTGCTAATTCGAATGATGTTAAAGGTAATTTGAATGCTCCAAAATGAAATTGAATGAAAAGATCATAAAATTGGAATACCGAACATGCCATCTAGGCTAAATTGTGCTAAATTGAATGCAGCAATTAGGAATTGGACTGACAAAAGTGCGAAATTGGCCGGGAAAACCTATATTAAGGGGTTGCACGTTCATGTGAGATTTCAAACTGTTTCAATTTTTTGAAAGATGAACTCTCTAGATCTAGTATAAAACATTTGTCTTCCACTTTTTATACGTAATTATGAAAAAATAATAGCAGTTTCGGAGAGCGTTTCCTCGCCAAAATCGGAAAACGGCTCTCGATCTAATTTATGATAATGATATGCAGAGACGTCATTAGTAGGAAACAGCACCGCTGCCCCGCATTGACCGAGCCAAATGTGTAACACTTTCCATGCGAATCGCACATAAAAGATATTACTGGGAGGATTACTATTTTTTTTCTTGGCAAAAATTAAAGCAGTTTTAGTGTGATATGTTTCGATTTCTACAGTACGTTTAGGAAATTATGGTCTTCGAAAGGGACCACAATACCAGTTTCATGAAATTGTTTGATGTTAAACTGGGAACAAGAAAAAAACAAACTACAGCACACTTCAATTCAGGTGCTGATATGAACCTGGCTGTGAACGGAGTGTTGGTGCCATCAGCTGTGCATAAGCGTTACCATATCACGGCGCGCAACTGATAGCAGCGTCGCTGTGTGTAGCGTAGGCCTCAGGCTATAGGCGCAGTGGCAGTGTGGCACACAGCGGCTGAATATTGAATGGTGCTGTGTGTTAGGAAGGCAGCTAAGAGACTTGTGCAAGAAAATTATTTTTTAAATGATCGATTCATAAAATCGGTAAGCCAAACATCAACTAGGAATAGATTAGTCCTAGATCTTCCACTAGAGCTGATTCAGTAAGGCTGAAGTGCTCGTTTTACGGCGTTTTAGCTGAAAATTGACTGACCGGCGTATAGTGGACCAAGCCATCATTCATAGTATGATTGAGGGTACCACCTATTTTCACCCTAAGGATCTGCAGCTCGTTTATTCCAAAAGTATAAAACAAATTCGTCTAAGGTTTTCCTCAAATATGCCGTAAATACTGCAGTTTCGAATCTCGTGACCGTCCTATTGATTCTGAATCTCCGCTGTAAAATAACACAATTTTAGTTCATGTGATGCATTTTCTTCGCACGGCTAAAAAGGGTACCTCACGATCGGCACCCTGCAGAGCCCACTAATGTCAAAATCGACCACTAATGTCAAAACAACCACTAATGTCATAACACGTCGACGACAAATGTCATAACAACCACTAATGTCATAACACGTCGACGACAAATGTCATAACAACCACTAATGTCATAATACGTCAACGACAAATGTCATAATGACCACTAATATCATAACACGTCGACGACAAATGTCAAAATTTCCGTTTTTACTGCAAATGTCATAACACGTCGACAACAAATGTCAAAATGGGATTAACCACTAAATATGTCATAACACGTCGACGACAAATGTCAAAATTTTCAAATTTACTGCAGATGTCATAACGCGTCACACGGGCGCATCCAGGAATTCCGTAAAGCGGAGTCGCCTTTACTAAATCAAAGGCTGGCGAGAACCCCCCCCCCCAATTTTCTTGTTTTTATTCCTGTTGCGTTAACAAAATATAGGGAGGGGGCACCAGAAGGGGATGCGCCCCCTCTCAATCCGCAATTGCGTCAACACGCAAATGTCAAAATTGTATTAACCACAAATTGTCATAAGACGTCCACCACAAATGTCAAAATTTCCAAACGTACTGCAAATGTCATAACGCATCACAGGGGCGAATCCAGGAGTTTCGTAAAGGGGAGGTGCCTTTACAAAATTAAAACTGCCGCATCCCACCCCCATTTTTTCCTTCTTTCTATTGTTTTAAGTAAAGAAAACAAGAGACGGAGCACCAGAGGGGGATGCGCCCCCTTCTCAATCCGCGATTGCGTCAACCAGAAGTTAATGCCCAAACCCATCGTTTGCATTCCAGGGGCGGATCCAGGAATTCCGTAAAGGGGAGGCGCCTTTACAAAATAATTATAAGGGCTGCTGCACCTCCCCCCAATTTTCGTTTTTATTTTTATTGTTTTGATTAAAAAAAGAGGGGGGGGAGAACCAAATGGGATGTGCCCCCTTCTCGATCCACGATTGCGTCAACCACAAATATCAAAACTAGGGGGGGGGGCGGATCCAGGAATTCCGCAAACGGGAGTTGCCTTTACTAAATCAAAGGCTGGCGAGACCCCCCCCCCATTTTCTTGTTTTTATTCCTATTGCGTTAACAAAATATAGCGAGGGGGCACCAGAGGAGGATGCGCCCCCTCTCAATCCGCGATTGCGTCAACACGCAAATGTCAAAATTGGATTAACCACAAATGTCATGAGACGTCGGCCACAAATGTCAAAATTTCCAAACGTACTGCAAATGTCATAACGTGTCACAGGGGCGGATCCAGGAGTTTCGTAAAGGGGAGGTGCCTTTACAAAATTAAAACTGCCGCACCCACCCCCATGTTTTCATTCTTTCTATTGTTTTAAGCAAAGAAAAAAATAGACGGAGCACCCTTCTCGATCCGCGATTGCGTCAACCACAAATGTCAAAACTCATTGCTTGCATTATAGGGGCGTATACAGGTATTCCGTAAAGGGGAAGCGCCTTTATAAAATCAAAGCCGCCGCAACCGTACCCCATTTTTTCTTTGAATTTCTGCTGTTTTAACAAAAAAAAAAAAAAAAATAGAGAGGGGGCACTAGAGGGGTGCACCCCCCCCCTCGATCTCAGATTGCGTCAACCAGAAGTTAATGCCCAAACCCATCGTTTGCATATCAGGGGCGGATCCAGGAATTCCGTAAAGGGGAGGCGCCTTTACAAAATAATTATAAGGGCTGCTGCACCTCCCCCCCCCCATTTTCGTGTTTATTTTTATTGTTTTGATTAAAAAAAAAAGGGGGGGGAACCAAATGGGATGTGCCCCCTTCTCGATCCACGTTTGCGTCAACCACAAATATCAAAACTAGGGGGGGGGGGCGGATCCAGGAATTCCGCAAACGGGAGTTGCCTTTACTAAATCAAAGGCTGGCGAGACCCCCCCCCCCCCATTTTCTTGTTTTTATTCCTATTGCGTTAACAAAATATAGAGAGGGGGCACTAGAGGAGGATGCGCCCCGGGCCCCCTCTCAATCTGCGATTGCGTCAACACGCAAATGTCAAAATTGTATTAACCACAAATGTTATAAGACGTCGGCCACAAATGTCAAAATTTCCAAACGTACTGCAAATGTCATAACGTGTCACAGGGGCGGATCCAGGAGTTTCGTAAAGGGGAGGTGCCTTTACAAAATTAAAACTGCCGCACCCCACCCCCATGTTTTCAATCTTTCTATTGTTTTAAGTAAAGAAAAAAATAGACGGAGCACCCTTCTCGATCCGCGATTGCGTCAACCACAAATGTCAAAACTCATTGCTTGCAATATAGGGGCGTATACAGGTATTCCGTAAAGGGAAGCGCCTTTATAAAATCAAAGCCGCTGGAACCGTACCCCATTTTTTCTTTGAATTTCTGCTGTTTTAACCAAAAAAAAAAAAAAAAATAGATAGGGGGCACTAGAGGGGTGCGCCCCCCCCTCGATCTCAGATTGCGTCAACCAGAAGTTAATGCCCAAACCCATCGTTTGCATTCCAGGGGCGGATCCAGGAATTCCGTAAAGGGGAGGCGCCTTTACAAAATAATTATAAGGGCTGCTGCACCTCGTGCAGTAACCGCTGGATGAGAAGACTACTGCAGTGTATGAATAACTTAGATGTCACATGCGTACAACAATATAAGAAAAATATAAAGAGATTTTCACAAAAATTAATATTTTGCAAAAAGTACACATTCCCTTGACTCGTTATGCCCCAGTCACACAGTGCTTTGCGATGGGTTACGTCCGACGCGGATAGATTCGAATGAGTGAACGCAGGGGGACGCAGCGTGGACGCAGGCATCCTCAGGGACGTATGTAGACGTATCTGTCCGTAACTAATCCGTAAAGAAACGCACAATGACGGCGCCAAGCCTGCGAAATTTTGAAATGTTCAAAATTTCGCAGAGGGATTCTACGGATGTAGACTTACGCAAGTAACCGTAACCAAACGTAATTATCCGTAACTGAACGTAACTATCCGTAGCCTGGACGCAGACCAAGTAATCTTACCTCCCGTCCGTTTGCGTTCGTTTACGTCCACCGTAAGTATCCGAAAGTAACCGCAAGTTAACGTATCTCAACACTTTCGTCCGCTTACGGATATTTGCGGACAGTTACGGATGCTGCGGATGATTACGTCCTTCGACGTTTTCCGTTTTCCACTCGCATGGGAACACAGAGACTCGTGGGAGGCCACACAACTCGTGTTGCCAAGCTGCAGCGCATTTACCTGAAGGAATGCTACGACAGAGTCGGAGCAGTGGAGAGGCAGAACCGCATGGTCAAATTATGACATTTCTCCCTCAAAATGGTCATTTTTGGTGGCATCCATATACTCATGACATCGGTTGACCCTTGATGCTAAACTTTTTTTCTTGCACTCTTTGAATGTATATTGTTTTCGAAAAGGCAATATTTTGGGTAGGGGATGGGGTGACAGCATTTCATTCACTTTTCTGGCCGGGAAAGGTGTGTGACAGCGATAACTATATAAAATTCTCTATGTCAATGATATGTCGAAATTCTCTATGTCAATAATATGTCAAATTCTTAAAACATCCTCTCTTTCTTATTATTTGCGGATGATAATAATGTGTTTTATCTGATTCTGATTCTGATCGATTATTGATACTTTAAACGGTGAATTAACGAAGTTACTCCATTGGATAAGAGCGAAAAAACTGTCAATAAATTAGCAAAAAACTGCAAAAAAAAAAAATGCATGCTGTTCAGTAATTCGCCGGAAAATTTGCCGAGAAATGTTTTCCTGGAAGACACGGTCATAGAAGAAGTCTCTTCCATCAAATTTCTAGGTTTGATTCTAGATAATAAACTTACCTGGGGTTTGCATATTGATTCTGTATGTCGTGTTATTTCAAGGAATATAGGTATTATAAGCAAAGTTAAATTTTATCTTCCCAAAAATGTACTTATTATGTTATATTCTACTTTAATACCACCTTACTTAAACTATGGTATACTCCCATGGGGAAACAATTTTTCTACTTAAACAGACAGAATATTATTATTACAGAAAAAAAAAAGCTCTTCGTATCATTTGTCACGAATCATGGAGAAGTCATACTAATAATTTATTTCACGAAAATAATATTTAGAAAATTTTTGACCTTTATCGTTTGCAATTAGGACAATTCATGTATAAACTTACTAACAATTCTCTCCCCCTTGTGTTTGATTCCATGTTCTTGAAGAATGAAACTGTTAATGCATGTCCAACCCGTCAATCCCATGAATATCATTTGCTTTTGACTAGGACGGTTTTTGCAAAATCTTTATTCTCCTTTTCTGGACCAAAATTCTGGAATTCTCTTGACAATAATATAAAAGAAGCTTCAAGTTTTAATACATTGTCTTTAAAGTTAAAGAATTATTTAAAAACTTGGTAAGCAGCAAAATAAATCATTCTTCTTTTCTTTTTTTTTACTTTTGATTTTCAAAACCGTTGTAGCGTCGGTAACCTCACTACTCTTTGTTTATCAGCGAGCCTGTGCTTCTGTGCCGCCAGTGCCCTGGTTATGACCCACCATTTCCCTCTCCTCTCCCCCCCCCCCCCTTTCCACCTCGGACTTTCTACCTTCCTTACTATCTTTCTATCCTCTCATCAATCTTTCCTTATAAGAGAGCCGCTTTGTGTTTGTTAATGTGCGTTGGTATGTGTGCATGTATGCGTGTATTACTCTGTTTGTCTTTTTTTTTTTTACTACCGTTTAGGGAAATTGTTGTTGTTGTTGTTTGCAATCAAATTTGTTTTTTCTGTATGAGGGGACTGCATTCTACAAGCCCTGCTTTTTAGCAGTCCCCTCCATTTCCAGCAATATTGTTTATGCATTCACAACAGTGACGTAACAGTTATTTGTATCTCTGTTGATAATTTACCTGTATCTCTTTTACAATGTTATTCTGTTCATCGCATTGTGGTACTGATTTTCTGACATCTGTGTATTCGAGTGTTTCATTGTATTTCTAATTATTTTGTTTGTTGGAAGTGAAATAAATCAACTTGAAAACTGAGAACGAATTTAGTATTTCTCTATAGTCTTACCCACTTTACGCTCCATGGAATGTGCATTACATTTTTTTTTTGTATATATATTGTACTTGGGTGTGGGAGCGGTGTTTGAAAGTCTTGCTGTCTTTTTTTTTCTCTGGAAATTTCATAAGCATTTTTTATTATAAAAATCTCCTTAACATAACGCAATAAATCATGAATATCGCTGCACAACGACAACGTAACCACAGTTTGTCTATTCCATCACTGTGAGTAATAATTTTCTTACGCTAATGTTTAATTTATCGATCTCTATTGTATTATATTTGTGATATAATCATGTTATGTATTCTTTACATTTATAAAAATTATTCATATTTGAGTTGCACAAATAAAATTTAAACCTCAAGTTCAAAATTTCATATATCTTTTATCACTGTAATGCAAATTAAAGGATTACAATTTTTTTCACATCTTGTACGTAATTCAATTTCAGTTTTCCCCAGTCATGCCAGTGTACAATGTAAGACAGTCCAATATGTGATAACCTTGCTGTCATAATAGAATACACTGACTTAGCAGGGATTGTCACAGAAAACAATACTGTCCATAATATTTTATAACAATCTGTAATTATCCGTAACTATCGGAAAATATCCGCAACTCTCCGCAAGTGTTCAGAACTATTAGGTGCCAATTCGTAAGAATATCCGCAAGAGGACGCAAGTATTCGCATCTGGTCGTATTTATCCGTATCGCCCGCATTTTTCCCGGTATGTTTTGAATAAATTTTCTAGTGACGGCAAAGGATCCGCGGGAGTCCGCAGAAAAAATGACTTTTTTGGACGTAACGCCGGACGCAGAGCATTATGTGACTGGGGCATTACCGACATATGTTACGGGTAATATTATTCCCCCTGCCCTTAGAAACAGGCAAGTCAAGTGCTCTTTTATCATGCGAAAAAAAGTGAAAATATGTTAAATTTTCTTTACATTTTCTTTATACTGTTGTACGCATATGACTCATAAGCTATAGTAGTCTCCTCATACAGCGGTTCCAACACAAAAATTTGAAAAATTCATAACTTTTGCATCGATTGTCCAATTTTCCTCAAACTTTCACTGATGTGTTCTACTAATATTGCTGCATTCTCTCAATCCTTATGTTTATGAAGGTGAACTTGACCTTGAACCACAAATGTCATAAGACGTCGACCACAAATGTCAAAATTTCCAAACGTACTGCAAATGTAATAACGTGTCACAGGGGCGGATCTAGGATTTTCGTAAAGGGGAGGCGCCTTTACAAAACTAAGGATGCGGCAACCCTACCCCCCCCTTTTTTTTCCTTTTTATTTCTGCTGTTTTAACAAAAAATAGATAGGGGCACTAGAGGGGGTGCCCCTCCCCCCCCCCCCCATGTGAGATTGCGTCAACCACATGTTAATGTCAAAACCCATTGTTTGCATTCCAGGGGCGGATCCAGGAATTCAGTAAAGGGGAGGTGCCTTTACAAAATAGTTATTGAGGCTGCCGCACCCCACCCTATTTATTTGTTTTTATTTTTATTGTTTTGATTAAAAAAGAGAGGGCACCAAAGGGGGATGTGCCCCCTTATTGATCCGCGATTGCGTCAACCACAAATGCCAAAACTCATTGCTTGCCTTAGAGGGGCGTATCCAGGAATTCCGTAAAGGGGAGTCGCCTTTACAAAATCAAAGGCTGACGAGACCCCCCCCCCATTTTCTAATTTTTATTTCTGTTGCATTAACAAAATATAGAGAGGGGGCACCAGAGGGGGATACGCCCCCTCCCGATCCGTGATTGCGTCAACCGCAAATGTCAAAAATTGTATTAACCACAAATGTCATAAGACGTCGACCACAAGTTTAATGTCAAAATTTTCAAACGTACTGCAAATGTCATAACGCGTCACAGGGACGAATCCAGGAGTTTTGTAAAGGGGAGGCGCCTTTACAAAATTAGAACTGCTGCATCCCTATTTTTTTTTTTATATTTCTGTTGTTTAAAAATAAATTGAAAGGAGGCACCAGAGAGGGATGCGCCCCCTCTCGATCCGCGATTGCGTCAACAGCGAATGTCAAAATTGGATTAATCACAAAATGTAATGTCATAACACATCGACCACAAAAATGTTATAACGCGTCACAGGGGCGGATCCAGGAATTCCGTAAAGGGGAGGCGCCTTTATAAACTCAAAGGCCAGCGAAACCCCTCCCCTTTCTTTTTTCCTTTATCATTCTTTTGTTTTAACAAAACAGAGGTGGGGAGTGGCCGCCGCCCCCCCCCCCCCCCCGATCCGCCACTGCGTCAACTACACGTTAATGTAAAAACCCATTGTTTGCATTACAGAGACGGATCCAGGAATTCCTTAAATGGGAGGCTCCTTTACAAAGTCAAAGGCTTCCACACCCCCTCCCCATTTTTTGTTTTTATTTCTGATTAAAAAAAATAGACTGGAAGGGGGGAGGCACCATAGAGGGATGCGTGCCCTCTCCATCCATGATTGCATTAACCACAAAAATGTCAAAACTCATTGCTTGCATTACAGGGGGGGGGGATCCAGGAATTCCCTAAAGGGGAGGCGCCTTTACAATATTAAAGCTGCCGCACCCCCCATTTTTTCCTTTTTAGTTTTATTGTTTTAACCAAGAGAGAGAGGGGGGGGGGGCACCACGGGGGATGCGCCCCTTCTCGATCCGCGATTGCGTCAACCACAAAAGTCAAAACTCATTGCTTGTATTACAGGGGCGGATCCAGGAATCACGATAAGGGGAGGGGGCGCACCTTTACATAATTAAAGCCTGACGCATCCCCCATCTTTTTGTTATTATTTATGTTGCTTTGAAAAAAAAAGAGGGGAGGGGCATCAGAGGGGGATGCGCCCATCTCCATTCGCGATTGCGTCAACCACAAAATGTCAAAACTCATTGCTTGTATCTCAGGGGCGGATCCAGGAATTACGTAAAGGGGAGGGGGGCACCTTTACATAATGAAAGCCTGACGCATCCCCCATCTTTTTGTTATTATCTATGCTGTTTTAAAGAAAAAAAAGGAGGGGGGGGGGGCATTAGAGCGGGATGCGCCTTTCTCGATCCGCGATTGCGTCAACCACAAAATGTCAAAACTCATTGCTTGCATTACAGGGGCGGATCCAGGAATTCCGTAAAGGGGAGGCGCCTTTACAAAGTTAAAACCTGCCGCACCCCCTTATTTTCATTTCTGTTGTTTTAACAACAACAAAATAATAGAAAGGGGGCACCAGAGGGGGTTGCGACCCTCTCGATCGGCAATTGCGTCAACCACAAATGTCAAAACTCATTACTTGCATTACAGGGGGTCCAGGAATTCTGTAAAGCGTAAAGGGGAGACGTCTTTCTTTATTTTGATTAAACGAAAAAAAAAATAAAGAAAAGAAAAGGGGATGCGGCAGTCTTTAGTTTTGTAAAGGGTCCTCCCCTTTACGGAATTCCTGGTTCCGCCCCCTGCAATGCAAACAATGGGTTTTGCCATTAACATGTAGTTGACGCAGTCGAGGATCGAGAGGGGGGCGCGGTTCCCTCTCCCCGTCTCAATTTTTGTTAACACAAACACAAAAGAAATTAAATGAAAGAAGGGCGAGGCGGTTTCGCAAGCCTTTGATTTTATAAAGGCGTCTTCCCTTTACGGAGTTCCTGGACCCGCCCCTATATTGCAAGCAATGAGTTTTGACATTTGTGGGTGACGCAATTGCGGATCGAGAGGGGGTACATCCCTCTCTGGTGCCTCCTTTCAATTCTTTTTTTTTAAACAACGGAAATATAAAGAAAAATAGGGGGGTGTAAGCCTTTAATAAAATTTTGTAAAGGTGTCTCCATTTTACGGAATTCCTGGATCCGCCCCTTTAATGCAAACGATGGGTTTTGACTTTAACTTGTGGTTGAGGTAATCGCGGATCGAGAAGGGGGCGCATCCCCTTTTTGTACCCCCTCAATAGAAATTAAAAAAAAATGGGGAGGGGTGCGGCAGCCCTAATAATTATTTTGTAAAGGCGCCTCCCCTTTACTGAATTCCTGGATGCGCCCCTGTAATGCAAACGATGGGTTTTGACATTAACTTCTGATTGACGCAATCTCAGATCGGGGGGGGGGGGGGCGCATCCCCCTCTAGTGCCCCCTATCTATTTTTTGATAAAACAGCAGAAATAAAAAGAAAACATGAGGTAGGGTTTCGGCAGCTTTAATTTTTAAAAGGCGCCTCCCCTTTACGGAATTCCTGGATCCGCCCCTATAATGTAAGCAATGATTTTTGACATTTGTGGGTGACGCAATCGCGGATCGAGAAGGGGGCGCATCCCCCTCTGGTGCTCCGTCTCTTTTTTTTTTCTTCACTTAAAACAATAGAAAAAAATTAAAAATGGGGGTGGGGGTGCGGCAGTTTTAATTTTGTAAAGGCGCCTCCCTTTTACAAAACTCCAGGATCCGCCCCTGTGACGCGTTATAACATTTGCAGTACGTTTGGAAATTTTGACATTTGTGGTCGACGCCTTATGACATTTGTGGTTAATCCAATTTTGACATTTGCGGTTGACGCAATCGCGGATCGAGAGGGGGCGCATCCCCCTCTGGTGCCCCCTCTCTATATTTTGTTAACGCAACAGAAATAAGAATAAGGAAATGGGGGGGGGGGGTCTCGCCAGCCTTTAATTTAGTAAATACCCTTTAAATTAGTAGTTCCCCTCTGCGGAATTCGTCGATCCGCCCCTGTAAAGCAGGCAATGAGTTTTAACATTTGTACTTGACGCAACCGCGGATCGAGAAGAGGGCTCATCGCAATTTGGTGCCCCCTAACCTTTTTTAATCAAAACAATAAAAATGAAAACAAAAAGTGGGGAGGGGTGCGGCAGCCCTAATAATTATTTTGTAAGGGCGCCTCCCCTTTACTGAATTCCTGGATGCGCCCCTGTAATGCAAACGATGGGTTTTGACATTAACTTCTGGTTGACGCAATCTCAGATCGGGGGGGGGGGGTGCACCCCCCCTCTAGTGCCCCCTATGTATTTTTTTTTTTTGTTGTTAAAATAACCGAAATAAAAAGAAAAAATGGGGTAGGGTTGCGGCAGCTTTAATTTTATAAAGGCGCCTCCCTTTTACGGCATACCTGTATCCGCCCCTATAATGCAAGCAATGAGTTTTTACATTTGTGGGTGACGCAATCGCGGATCGAGAAGGGGGTGCATCCCCCTCTGGTGCTCTTTCTCTCTTTTTTTCTTTACTTAAAACAATAGCAAAAAAATGGAAACAAAATCGGGGGTGGGGTTTAGCAGTTCTAATTTTGTAAACAGTAAAGGCGCCTCCCCTTTACGAAACTCCTATGACATTTGCAGTACGTTTGGAAATTTTGACATTTGTGGTTAATACAATTTTGACATTTGCGTGTTGACGCAATTGCGGATTGAGAGGGGGTGCATCCCACTCTGGTTCCCCTCTTCATATTTTGTTAACGCAACAGGAATAAAAGTAAGAAAATTGGGGGGGGGGGGAGGATCTCGCCAGCCCTTGATTTTGTATAGGCGACTCCCCTTTACGGATTTCCTGGATACGCCCCTGTGACGCGTTATGACATTTGCAGTTAATTTGGAAATTTTGACATTTGTCGTCGACGTGTTATGACATTAGTGGTTAATCCCATTTTGACATTTGTCGTCGACGTGTTATGACATTAGTGGTTAATCCCATTTTGACATTTGTCGTCGACGTGTTATGACATTTGCAGTAAAAACGGAAATTTTGACATTTGTCGACGACGTGTTATGACATTAGTGGTTAGTCCCATTTTGACATTTGTCGTCGACGTGTTACGACATTAGTGGTCATTATGACATTTGCCGTCGACGTGTTATGACATTAGTGGTTGTTATGACATTTGTCGTCGACGTGTTATGACATTAGTGGTTGTTATGACATTTGTCGTCGACGTGTTAAGACATTAGTGGTCGATTTTGAAATTAGTGGGCTCTACACACCCCCTCCCTCCTTAGGTAATACACGTGAATTTCACAGTCGTGCGTCGTTACCTAGCGGATGTGTAATTGAAACGTGTTTAGTTTGGTTTGTTAGTTTGTTTATGAGTTTGATTTTCGTCTCTTCGTTTTTATTGTTTTCATATCTAATGGCACTTAATCCCACGTGTACCTTTTCGTTCTATACGTAAACAGTCATGATACGGAGTGTGCCGATGTCAAGGTACCCTGCCGATAGGTGGTACCTTTACCATACAGTGGCAAATTAATACGATAGGATTTGTCTCTGCTCTGGGCTGGCCATCAGGCCTGCATTTACAATTCCAACGTTAGATTAGAAATCCAAATAGATAAGACAGATACCATAGTTCTATAGGCCTACATACGATTGCTTTTTGTTTTTCTGTTGAGATATGTGCTCCTGTGAAACCGGAACTTACGTTCTTGTTGAAGAGTCGGCCTCATCAGGCTCATGAAGCTGCACCAGGGCGTACCGTAACACTCCACTACTACTGGCCTACCCGTACCAGATAGAAGGTAGTAGCAGAACCGGGCTTCGTGGTGAAAAGAGTTCGTCGAGTAGAACATGCGATTGTTGGTGCTTTAATTGATTGTTGTTAATGAAATTAATTTTAACTTAAATCGACAAGGGAAATCCATTTCCTCTTCATGGTCACTGATTTATCTATACATTGTGCATTCATCTTTGAAGTGTTCCGAGCATATCAAAGCGCAAGGAATGTTTGGCCACACGCAGACACTTGGCATTCCGCACGAAGCGAGCCCGGCTAGGCGCTCGTCGGGTTGCACTGTCTATTTCAGAACACGTTTGAATTTTCTTCCTTGTTCGTGGTTTAACATATGAAACTGGCATGGTGGTACTTTTCGAAAACTTTAATTCCCTAAACCTACTGCAGAAATAGTATGGAACATATCACACTAAAACTGCATTAATTTGCCAAACAACAATCCTCCCAGTAACATCTTTCATGTTCGATTTCGAATAGACAGTGTATACACATTTAGCTCGATCGATGCGTTGCAGCCGCTTGTGTTGTTTCCTACTAATGACGTCTCTGCATAAAATCAGATCGGAAGCCGTTTTTCGATATTGGCAAGGAAGCGCTCTCTGAAACTGCTATGTTTGTCGTGTTATTTCTTCATAATTACGTATATGGGTGAGAATTTTGAACGATGTGCAATTGCCAATTTTCGCACCTTATGACACTCTTTCGCTTAGAGCACACCAGGATGATCTAAGAAACCAGATTTTTTCTTGTCTTTTCAAAGCCTGGTAAATTTCCTTTAAGGAAATGTACGGTTTGGTTGAATTTTGACTGATATTTTGCATTTGACAAGGACTTAAAGGGTAAAAATACGGTAAAAACGCTATTTTCACAACAAATTTTGTTTTTCAAACCAATGATGTGTCTTTTTTATGGTACGTGGCATCTAATATCTGACCGTGTTCTAGATCTGACATATCATGGGTATGTACCACAAAATTATAAGAACTTTATGAGCACGTATAAAATTACAGAGAACAATTGAAATATCAAAGCCCTAAACAGACGAACGTCCGTGATGCTTTATTTCTATCGCTGCTGCAAATTCTACTTTGTTGTCCCAACCGTAATGTATACGAAAATTTGGTGTTCCACCTAATGTACATATTCTGAAAAAATTGTACGTCTGCTGGATGTACATGGGACGTATCATTCTTTTATGCAAGATTATACTCAGTTTTCGTCACGGACGTGCGTCCGCTATTTACTAATAAATTTACTTGGCGATATTGTTTTGATTTGTAATCAACTAAGATCTAGCCCCACGATGATATGTATGTTTTGAGTTTCTGTCCATCTCTTGTCAAATGCGAACCGAAATTACATTTTTAGACGAACCTCTGAGAAAAAAAGAACGTCCGTGATGATTAAAACGTTATCGAGTGGGGCACCATCTTGCTTTGATGGCGAAGGTACATTTTACATTTGGCTCTCTAGCCGAGGAACTGCATGTCATGTTTGGAGCGGACTGGGGCTCGTCTGCAGTTTTTGGACCATACGATTCACCGAAAACCAAGCAAATAATTAATGTTTTCTCTGAAAATTCACCTTCTAATCCTTCTCTGAGCAATATATCTATTGAAAGGGTGTCAAATTTCTTATAATTTGCATTGACAATACCTTTTCAAATTTTTGAAAGAGTTAGTAAGGCTACGTACTCTCTGTCGATTAGTTACCCGACCTGGAACATGACCCTAGTAGCAGAACGAACGTCCGTGACAATTTCAGCGAACGTCCGTGACGTATGCAATCCGACCGATAGGGATAACTTGTCTCGAAAGTGTCCTCTATTCTTTAAAACTTTTAACCTCAATAGCGACAAATAAAGTTTTACAAAGTAAACAATGAGCTTAGAGCAGTTTCGGAATTTTTAAGGCGGTATGTGATCATGATGAACAAACTGCTCAAAAATTACTCGCAATTTTACGCTTGCTTTCCCTCTAATTATATAAAAACAGCTAAACACTGAAAACCAAGTTATAGGAAAATGAAATTTTGCGTAATCTGTAATTTCTGTGCATTTAAATTTATTTCTGATGAGGTTTAGGAGACAAATTTGCACTGTTATAGGTTCTGAAAGTTTCGCTCACGGACGTTCGGTCCGAGAAAGGAAATTTCTGATAATTACAAATATATCACTGTACAGTAAGTAAATGTTACTTGAAAATATTACCAAATCGCCGAGTCTCTCATACCCAAAAGTGAATAACGTTCTGCATTCAATTTACCTGTAATAACAAAATGAAAACGTTTTCCTCACAGATGTTCGTTGGTAGCACAAGTCCATGGATTACATAGTAGGAGATAGAGGAACAGTGCAACTTTTTAGTGACAGATGCTCCCCGTGTATATCTTTTGAGTACGGTAGCTGCCATCTCAAACAGAACACATCCAGTTTTGGTCTCCATCATAATTGTCATAATATTTTATGCCTTAATACATTCTTATTTTTCTCTTCACAACAATTTTCTCTCATTCCCTAAGTAGCCTGAACATGCTGCGACCAAATAGAAAAAAAAAATCCGAAAAGTGCTACGCAGTCACATTCAGAATATATTGAAACAAAAAGGATGAAATGACGGAAGAAGTCTGTAATGGGCATGTGTCAAGAAGAAACGTAAAAGTTTCAAAAGGACGTGGAAGCAGTTGAATGAAAATGAAACGAAATAGAGAAGGGATCGAGTTCCAACAACCAGAGAAAAGAATTGCCAGTGCACTCCCGTTATACCGAATTCCTCTGGATGAGCTTTGTTTTTGTTTGTTTGTTTATTTTTTTATTCATCGAAATGTCGTCATAAGCGAACGAAAATAATGCAGTATACAATTATTGTCTGATGAAAACACGCAAATCCTCCGTTTATCATGACATGGTGTTTTTTATACTCATCAATGAAAAGCAATGTAAATTTGCAATTCTGTCCCAGATTTTTTTTTTTAAATTTTACATTTAAGAGACAGAGAGCTCGTCAAGTTGTTTATGCTTTTGTGCTTACTTTAAAAACACATATTAAAAAAGTGATGATTTAGTAATAGGTTTAAGGTGGCACTTTGATACGTTCGCTCTTCCAAAGATTCGTTTTATACTCCGAATGTCCAAAGGTTTGTCATTCCGAAAATGAAAAATAAGGTTCGTTGTTAATTCAGGAGGTTTCTTAATAAAAATGTTCTTATTCCGAAAGTTTGTTAATCCGAAAATTAAATATTAAGGTTCACTATTCTTTAGGTCCGTTCTTCTAAAAGTGGAATGGGCCTGATATTGGTTTAGGTGAAAACGATTGTTATGAGGTTTTTGAAATCTACAGGATTTGGTTGTTAATTTGTTTCTCCACATTTGGATAAAAGAACCTGATTTTTCCTGTTCCAGTTAACAAACCTTTCGATTAACCTTCGGAGATACCTATCATTTACCGAATAAAAAAGCTTCATGATTATACGAACCTTAATCAATTTTCGGATTGACAAACCGTATGAATAACGTGCTTCCAAAATGGCGCGCTACAAAATGTTTGTTATAACGAACCATATTGTATAATATCGAAATCGGAAACATCCATCTAAGTTACATGGACTTATTTTGTCTTGTTATGACGAAACTTTGGAATATCGAACCTTATATCATTTCTGACTGATATAATAACACAAATTCTCCTCGGTAACAGTGTGTAACAAAAGGAGCACACGCAGAGGGATTTCTTCCTATACACATTGAAACGTATTCGTTTGCCCTCCCCAGCTAAACTTCGTATTTGGATAACGGAGCACATTTCTTTTGTTTTTCTATGTCAATTCTTTGTCATATTTAACTGTGACCATGTTCGTTACAAGCAAATTTTGCATTGTAAACTTTAGATAACAAATTTAGGACCTGAATCTTTACTTTGTGATTACGAAATTTTGATAAATATATCCGTTCTCAAGGATGGACTACGTCACTGAGATTACACGTACGTTTGTACGTTCATTTACGAGAGATGGGAAAAAAGTGTTTTCTTTGATGGGAAGATAAACAAACTTTTATAATTGAGAATTGGTAATACTTCTTTAGGATTTTGCAGAGGAGTTTGTTCTCGACATGAAATCGCTGTTTGTTGTGAATAGAATGCGTTTCCAACTCAAGAGAACTGCATTGTTCAATATCTTGTTTGTTCCGAACGTCCGTGAGCTATATGCGAACCTCCGTGATGAAAACTATGCTATGTTTGTTGGGTTATAGAGACTGCCTAGATCAGATACATCTTAAAAAAGTATCTTATTATTTGGGAGTAAGGATTAAAGTATGGGATAGTGAAATAAGAGGTGGAAATATTGAGTTCCTGTAAAATGCCCGTAAATTGAAGAAAGTGTTAAGCGGAAGAGTAATATTTCAACAGAAATGACGAATTTGGTTAAATCATCAGTTGTCTACCATTACATACAGGTTAAGAGTACAAGCTTAGTGTTCTGCCAACACATACAAATGTCCCTTAAAATATTTCGTTACGATTTTGAACTGAATCAGATCGTTGCAAGATATGTTAAATGGTATTAAAATGTATCTTCGCTGCTCTGGACATGGTAAACTTCCGCGGTGAATAAAAACTTGTTCCTCTGGGGAAAATCCTAGTATAATTGGGGTCATATTAAAGCTTGAATTATACTCTTTCAGGTAAAATAAATGATTTGGAGAATTTCCTACTTTTTAAATTTTGCGTTGTTTTGGCTCAATCGAACATCGTTCAAAATTCTGACCCATATACTGTATAGTGAAAGACGAATGTTTTATACTAGATCGGTTTATCCTCCGAGAAATTGAAACAGTTTGAAATTTCAAGTAAATTTGCAATACCCTATCTAGGATGAAAGAGTGGGAAATGCTTTTTGTAACACCTATATTATATACATATCATATTGCAGTGATAATCGTAATAACCATGATAGTGGTACTGCACTCGAGAACTGCTTAAATGAATCCGAGTTTTTTCCACTTTTCTACTGTGTGCCTACTTTTCAGAAGGAACTTATCATTTTGCTACTTATATATATATATATGTATATATATATATATATATATATATGTTATATATATATATATATATATATATATATATAAACAATAAACAAAAAATATGTTCCCCCTAAAACAAATCGCTGCAATTCCTGAATCAGAAACCTTCGAGGAAATCTGAACACAGGGTCATGTAGCTGTATGTGGAATTCAGTGAATATCGTCGGCTCACGCTTCAGTAAGCATGCAAAATGGTCACTTTTTGAAGTTCACAAGCCCTTTTTCGTAACTTTAATTCAATGATATCAGAACAAATTTCAATTTTCCAGCATAAGAAGGCATGCAACGTGCAATTTATGTGCTTCCTGTCAAACTATATGACTTGTGTCAAAAATGTCACGGTTGATTGTCCACGGGGTAAAAATTACCATAATGACAGTTTAGACATGTTTCCCATGGTACATTTATTCCAACAGATGGAATTCATGTTTTGGAAAGCTAACAACGATTTTTGCACACAATATGTATCAATTCACTGTTGAATGGGCATATTATTATAAAACGAACAAAAGTCATGTTGATATTATGCAGTAAGTAGGGCTTTGATTTTGTGCACTTGAATCAACTGAATAACATTATTTCATTGTGTTTAAGACTGATGTCGATGTACAGTGATCCTGTGGCATTTCTTCAAGGTGTCATGCTTTTATGAACACGTTGGGCTGGAAAACCCTTTTACCCTATGAATGGACTGAATTCTGTTCCTGTGTTGTGTAAATTTCATAATAATTTGTGGGGAATTAGTCTTATTTCATTTTTATAAACATTCCGTTGTATTATGTTTCAGTGAGCAAAGGATTGCGCCTATCATAAGAATTTGCAAGCAGTTGAAACTGTCACTAGGAACGGTTTTGGTGGTAAATTCTTGCTTCTTGGTGATCTCAATTCATATGGGCCTCTCCAGTAACTCACTGTAGCATGAACACAGGCTGTCAACACAACAATAACTGCTAAATTTTAGCATCAGTTTTCACCACTATTAAGAATATGTTCTTACAGTACATGTATAGGGAAGCAGATGTTTGATATAATATCGACCCTTTAATTTTACTTCACATTTCAATTTAAAAGGAATTTCAAGCAGTGTATGGATATCTAATATTTTGTAATCAGATTTCCTTCATTCAGTGATTTCTTTTTATTCTATACCTTGTAAAACGTCCCTTTTTCATTCACAAGTCAAAATCATATTCAACAAAAAGGAAAAGCGTCTTACATTGTTGCAAGAGAATGTCAATTTTGTGTGAGACAGATTATTCTTTATAAGATTTCAAACGAATTGAATTCCTAACGTTTACGAAATTCTTATTTATAAAGAAGTTTAACATGTTATATATGAATGCAGATACAATGCATTTCCAAGTCTACATTATATTGTCAGAATGCTCACATACAAGGTCAGCAAAAATTCAGACATATTGCTTATAGGGCCTTCAGAAGAAACCTAGTTATGTTTATGTCATGAGTGTTGAATGTGTTAAGTAATCATATTGTTCAAGATCCGGGCATGTATTCTTTTGTCACTCATGTGTTAAAGTGTGGACATTACATCAAATATTTGCCTCCTTACTGTCAGATCTTAATTACTTTCAACAACGGAGGACATTAACATTTAACAGATTATGCTCATATGTACCACGAGTTAATGCATGACTTCAGGACGTCACCAAGAATCAAATTCTCAACGCCAAATTAATATCTATTAGCAAGGTCCCAAGGATTTGATTTGCACAATCGCTTATGTCTCTGTGCTCCCTGAAGCGTAACACAGTGATCCAAATAAGATCATAATAGAAGAATGCTTTATTACTTAACCAAAGGTAGGTATTAACCCGTTCCTTACGGGAACCTGGTTCGTTCCCGTGGGAGCAACTGATATACGGGAACCTGGTTTACCAGGTTCCCAAAATGAAGACAAGGGTGCCTGCTTCAGTGACCTAAATCCATGTTTCTTTGTGTCAAAATGCTCAGAAAAGTGGGTTTGATAAAAAGATCAGAGTTTATTCTATCAGGATTTGTTCTCCTGCTGTTTAAAAAAGGGGGTTTTACAGTATTATGTACCTTTTCCTGATTTAGTGTTTTGCTTGTTCTGCTGTAAACTCGTACGAACATGTACATAATGATCAAGGCTGACATCAGTTAGAAATGCGGGTTCGCTGACCCCAGTCACCTCATTCAGGTACCTGGTTTTGCGTAGAACAAAAGATTCTGAGAGCTCATCAGCGCACGCTCTATTCATACCTCGCACCCGATCGATATTTCCATTGTTCACGGGCACATGTAGTTGACCTTAGAAAGGGGGACACAATGAACCGCTTGACTGCCTTCAAACAGCTGTATTACCAACCTGTGTGCCTCTCTGTCGACGGATGAAAAGAATCTCGTTTGGGGGCATTAAAGGCACACAGAGAATTGCGGAAGGAACGGGTTAAATTTTAATCCATTAGCTTAAAAAGGGTTTTCCAGACCCATGCGCTCATTGAGGCGTAAAATTTTGAAAGAAATTCCATAGGAATACTGATACACTTACATATACTATAAAGAGTGATAAAAATGTCATTCAGTTGATTTTCAGTAATTGAATTAAAGCAATACCTACTGCACATTTTCTACGTAATAATTTTTATGCCCCCGCCACGAAGTGGGGCCGGAGGCATTATGTTTTCGGGTTGTCCGTCCGTCCGTCCTTCCGTCAGTCCGTAATGAATTTTGTGGACAGCATAACTAAAAAACCTTTTGAGGTATCCTAATGAAACTTGGCATGTATGTGTATTAGGGGGTGAAGTTGTGCCTATCAACTTTTTGGTGCACATGCTCAAGGTCAAAGGTCAAAAGTTCAAGGTCAAATACGTAAAATTTCACTATTTCCACCATAATTATCTATGCAATGCCTGATGATATTTTCTTGAAACTTGGTGTATACATGTATTACCCGATTAAGATTCTCTGGTTTGGGGTCATGAGGTCAAAGGTCAAAGGTCAAAAGGTCAAGTAAAATATTAAAACTTCACTTTTTTCTCCGTACCTTGGAAATTGTTCAAGGTATCTTCATGGAACATAGTACATATACGTGTACTGACTGGCAGTGATTATCTAGAGAATTTAGGGTCCATGGGGTCAAAGGTCAGGGGTCAAAGGTCAAGGGCAACACTTCAAAATTTCATTATTTCATTATTTATGCAATGCCAGCAGGATTATTTTTCCCCTTTTTTTTGCTTAAAAGGTCAAAGATCAAGTAAAAGTGCTGAACTCCATATCTCGGAAGTGGCTCATGTTATCTTGAAACTTACTACATATTTGTGCATGTTCTGCCTGACAGTGACTATCTTATGAATTTTATTGTCAAAGGCCAGATGAAAATGGTAACAATTTACTATTCAATACAAAAATTGCACTTTTTCTCCATACCTTGAAAATTACTCAATGCATAAACTTATGAATGGGTCAAAGTCAAATTAAAGTCCTTAAATCCCCAAATACATGCTCTCCTATTCATCCAATTAAACCTAGGTCAAGGGAGGTGAACATTCAACACATTTGTGACAAACTTGTCATTTTAATATTTTGTGAATTTTGTGAAAATGTAATCACACATTGTCCACATGTACTATAGACCTATTAGGAGAATCATGCATTATGGCGGAGGCATACCAGTCGCCATAGCGACATTTCTAGTTTGTTTTATAATGTTCTCATTCAACCGTGAATTGACACATAATGTGTGCAAACATCGTAATTATCTTTCCAAGACATTAATTCGTTCTCTCAAGATGATATTTACAACGGGAAGCATGTCAAAACGCAGTATTGGCAATTTCTACCCCGTGGTCACTCTATCGTAAAATTTTGCCCACAAGTTATTTGGTACGATAGGAAGCACATAACGTGTATTGTGCCTGCCTTCTTTTGCTGGAAATTTTAAATTTGTTCCGATATCGTTAAATCGAAGTTACGAAATTGAGCTTGTGAACTTCAAAAAGTGACCATTTTGCCTTTAGAGTATGCTCAGTGAAACGTGACCGACTGATATCTACTGAAAATCACATGAAAGGTAGCTAAGAAATACAGGTATTTGCCCCTGTATTTAGATTTCCTCAAAGAAATTACAGCGACCTGTTTTTTATAGGGGGAACTTATTTTGTGTTTAGTGTTTTATATATGTGACCGTGCACCTCAAAACGAACATAAAGTCGCACACACTGATTTTGCGTGAGGACTGAAAATAAATGAAATGGGTCAACCTAGCCGAACTTGACTTTTTCATATTTTCTGAAAGAGCGGGTCTTCTTTTACATTACGCTAAAATTGGGTATCATAAAACGGGCAGGAAAGTGTGTTTTTTTAGCAGTTTATCTCAAACATTTTTTGGTAGAATAGTGTGATTAGGTGTGTCTTTGGAATCCCTTTTTCATTTCTGAAAAACCTTGTCCACACTCTTCACTTTCAACTCTAATACCTTTTGAAAGGATGGCACTACTGCTTTGAAAGTTGGCATTAATTATGGAAAGAATGCGTTGATGAGGCATGCTTAATTTCAATTTAATCTGATAATTCATTCATTGTTGTTACTCTGGTGGTTCACTTCCTGTTTTTTGTCCCATTCATCGCACAGCCAGCACGGTTTGGTAAAGATTAAGCGCTTGAATAAACACTATACTTCAGAGCCTCTTTTCTCAGTTCACACTTTTCCTGAGTTTGTGCTTTCTTTCCAATATTTAGATAGGTTAGGAGAGTCCATTTGATTTGAGTTATACATCATTTTAAAGCTTAAAGTCTGCTCTTTCAGAATATGGTCTTAACTAAAAATTCATGTCTGGCGACTTTTTGTTTGTTTTGAGGTGCAGGGTCACATATATTCATATATATATATATATATATATATATATAAACATATATATATATATATATATATATATATATATACATATATACATATATATTATAGTGGCATGATATTTTACCAAACGCTTTTGTCATCTTGGAAAGGTCGATATAATTGTGACAATGAAGACTATAGATGTTGCACGATGCCAGCTGGCTGGTAGGGTTTTCGACATTGATAGGTCTTCCTTAGTTTTATTGTCTGTTCATACAAAGATGGAATAGAAGTCTTGAGCATAACAAACCGTATGGAGTAATGAACATATGATTTTCTGTTTGTATTTTATGTTGAAACGCCAAATAAGTAATAACGATGAAAATACAGATATACAGGACGTCATAAACTTAATAGGATTTGATATTAACCTCAAAAGCTTGAATTTCATTGTATACAAAACGTGGTTTTGTGAACGTGCATAGGCGGATGTCAATCGTTCTAAAGTTCACAGCTCTTGTCATTTTGCTACTAATACAATACAATTGGCTTCAATTTTGTGGTTGACCGACTAGCCATACCTTTCGATTCGTCTCCTGCAAAATTCATATATTGTGACAATGTCATCTTCTGTAACATCAAGAGACACTAATAAAATATAGGGAATAATTGAATATATGGGAAACAACAATTCTCTCTTCATGTGTGGTGTCCGCACAATAACAGTTCATGCACAAATACACATGATTTCTCAAATATGGAATTTAGCATGTTTTAGGCTTAGTGGAAAAAAAAAACTTCCCTAAGAGCAATGCCAAAAAGCATTTGACAGTGTTTGATTCAGCAGTTCCGGAAAGAATGATTTCTCCTCGGTAATTGACATAATGACCAACATGGACCTGTGAGCCCCAGTCATATATAAAAACGGATCTTGATCCTGGGAGTTCCGGAATAGTTTTGCTCCGGATGGAGCGTCAACGAGCGTTGATGACTGTGCACACGGTATCAACACGGCAGCACACGAATGAGGCCGGACCAGCACGGCATCAACACGACATCCACACGGCGCTTACACGGACCTCAACGGACCATACCGGACCCATCCGGCAACTACATGGTCCATGCTGGCAGAGTACGGCGTCTACATGGACCATTAGGGCGTCTACACCGACCAACAAGGCAGCGACGCCGGCAGACGAAAATCTACCATAAGAAGCAAGCTGAATTTGGATTTTCATCAATCTTGTCGTGTAGCTGCCTTAATGATTCTTGACAGTCCTTGATGTGAAAAAAAAAAAGGTCACGGACTACCAAGGATACTCACGGCGCCAACACGATCCTTCCAGGCAGTCACACTGACCTTCACGGCAACTACACGACACACGCCACAAGGATGACACTGGATGTTTTTGACCTCAAACTGTCGTGTTGGCCTCCCGGACCTAAACGGACCTCCAAGGACCTAGACATATGCCGAAAGCGTCTGCTTGGATCTCTCCCCGGATCAGATCCGGGGTGATATCGCATGTATATGTGACTGGTCATTAGATATCATTGTTTACACAGCGGTTTTGTGAACGTGTGTACGCCTATTTCAATCATTCTAACGCCCATGCCGAATCACCCCCGATGAGATCCGGGGTGATCCGACATGTATATGTGACTGGGGCTTTAAGTGGTGAGAACGAGACGAAGATTGATGAGAGTCCAAAATCAGCTTGCTTTTTATGATAGATTTTCGTCTGCCGGCGTTGTACGTGTAGCCGCCGTGTTGGTTCGTGTAGACGTCCTAATGATCCGTGTAGACACCGTGCTCTGCCGGCATGGACCGTGTAGTTGCCGGGTGGATCCGGCATGGTACGTGGAGGTCCGTTTAAGCGCCGTTTGGATACCGTATAGATACTTTGCTGGTGTAGTTGCCGTGTAGTTGCCGTGTTGATACCGTGTGTACAGTCATCAACGCTCGTCGACGCTCCATCCTGGGCAAACTATCCCGGAACTCTCCGGATCAACGCCTGCATGATCCAGGGATCGCAATGTAGATCCTTGAGGATCCGTGTTTATATGTTACTGGGGCTTTAAGGTTTTGAGGTTGATATAAAATTTTATTGAATTCACGACGTCCTATATATCTGCATTATTACTATTTTTATTATTATCATTATTATTTGTTTATTTGACACTTCAACATAAAACAGAAAGATTGTGATGATTCAAGGAGAATACCGCTACTTGCCAGGGGAGGAAAAGGCAAACTTAATCACAGTGGTTTGAGGCCTTCCTCCCCGATATCAACATGGAAATGACTTCACATTGCACAACATTATTTGGAACCAGCGTAGAAGATGTGTTTGCTGACGTACCTCCTAGAAGAAGCTGAAGGGTCTCCTCGTCGTAGTTCTCCAAGTTGGCCCAAATAACCATATATTCTCCATTTTCTAGCAGGCCATGAATCATCATCTCTCGAAGAAACTCGTATATTTCAAACACCTCACCAATAAAGATATAGACTGTGAAAAGAAAAGAAAGAGAGAAAAAAAAAACCCAAACATGATTAATACAGATTTAAACCTGATGCACTCTATATTTTCACAATAAAATGACCTCTTTAGCAGTGAATTTCCAATGACTGTGTGTACTTTCAACCGTCCGTGATATTTACATACGCACACTGACCTACCAATTCAGAAGCTCTCTTAGATCTATCGTTAGGTTTGATTGGTGGTTGGATGGTTGTTCAGCAGAGTGAGACATGAGGGCCATCTACCCCCCTTAGCTTATATTTCTTTTCCTCCTTTCTTATTCTTTTGTTTTACTTGAACATCCAGTTGCCTACATTGTAACGCTTAAAAGCTATCACTGTTTTGGTAGGAATACTGGTGAATGAGCTTGGGAAGACCGTAACATCACCGATACCATTGTGCGGTGCATAATCCCTGAAGTGCTGAAAAATGCGTAAAACCCACGTAATTTCGTATGGGTGGAAACTGGGTTAAATGTTGAATCTCTCTCCTCTCTCTTTTCTCTGCCCTTTTGTATTAATGATTGGGCTGAGAGGAGTAGCGACCCTCACATGTATCAAGCTTTGAATAAAACCACAAATACACACACCCAAGAAAATCCTATACTTCCAGCGGCGGGAGTCTACAGGTGCCTTCACGCTGTGAGAATTTACCCGCGTTCGCAAGGAGGACATGATGATGGCCCTCCCTCAAACTTTTCAAAGAAGGGTACGACCGACAGGTGCAAGAAACCCATGGCAACGTTGAAATGTAAGCAGCCCCTCAAGAGAGCCACGTTAAGCATCCAAATGTGAGGGTACAATACGGACTCTGGACAGGAGACGCGAGGAGCTGGCTTGGAATACGAAAAAGCAGTCTGTTGAAATGATTATATGGCATCATGGAACGCAAGCTAGTGCATAAATTAAGTCGGGAAGATGACATCAACCGCTGTAGCGTTTGTCATGGATATGAACTTTACATGACATTAGCATGACGGAGTACAATGCCAGCAGCAAAAGGAGGAACAGGCCTGTCACATAGATTTTTTTTTAAGGGGGGGGGGGTATGGCTTTCAAAACGGAATAGATTTGGGAGACCTAGCCGTACATAATACAAGATATATATACTATTATGTATTTCTCTTTTTTTTTTGGGGGGGGGGGGGGTGGTCTAGAATGGTCTAGAGTGGGGGAAGGGATATCCCACCTCCTCAAGATGGAGCTTTCGGTGGAATGCTGGCTGGAATAAAACACGTAATTCGATTACATTGGTTATCTGTTTACTTTGCAAAAAAAACAACCCAAACAAAACAACCCCAAAACAACGAAAGCAAAGAAACAAACAATTTCAACTAAATTCTTTAATAGTTTCGTGAATTTTTCATGAATTAATCAAGTTGTTTTACAATCTCATTTCTACGCCCAGCTACCGAGCAGGAGGAAGGTGTTGGAGGGGGTATCCCCCTCCCACACGAGGAAACTTTTGCATTTTTAGAATAGATAAAGTAACAAACCGGTGCATATTTTGGGTGGAATATTTGGGGAATTTTCAATATAGAAAATAAACGATACGCTGTCCATTTATTTGCATTTACATAGAATGTGTTATTCATTGCGTGCGTTTTTTCATCTACTGATCAAGTACTTTAAATCCGAGGCTATAAAGAAATGAAAAAATAATTGAACATTTTTATTGAGGGGCATCAGCCCCTTCCCCCTGCAAAACCTGCGTACGGAAAATTGGAGGGCATATCTTTAATCGCAGAAATAAACAGTGTTCCGTCAGCTTGAGTTCCTTCAAACCCTGTGAATCCTCTCCCCCTTAATGATAGACGGAGGAGTGGGTATATCGACGAAATAGCTCAAAAGGCCGTTATTGATATCAATGGTATTTCAAATAGGCTAATTGAAGCCCCCTTCCAGGGAAATCCGGCACTGTCTGTAAATGTCGCATATGCACACTGTGAATAAGCAGATAACACAGATAAAAACTGACTTGTATTGTAAACTTCGTCTCTTCCTCAATATCTGTTTATGGCGGTACGGGGCGACCCCAATACAGGGCTTGGCCCAAAGTATAATCCGTTCACATGCAATGATCACACGAATAACCATGGCATGCGGGCGCTTTATATGGTGGAGGACAATCAGTTATTGGTCACAAACATGCTCTTTCAGAAACGAAGCAAAAAGCAATGGACCTGGATGCCACCATACCATCGCAGACCACATATAAGATTATAATTTTGACACGTAAGGCATGATGTAAAAGGCAAAAGGTATCATTACCAGTGAGGCATATTGTTATTTTCCCCTATTTGGTCCGGTCACAGGGTAGTGGTAATTGCAACAGTTTGACTTAGTTTCAGGGCACCGAAAAAGTAGAAAGAGAAGAGGGCGAAATATGCATGGGAAGATCTAACCGTCAATTGAAAGAGCGATATGCAGTGGAGACAAACAAATTCCATGTGCTGCAGGGGGAGGCTGAGCTAGGTTCAGATACTTACCGACGCTTTGTCGATAGGCATCAGAGGCGTAGTTTAAACAGCTAGGTCAAGAAGTCCATTATACCATGATGATCACGATATGTGAACTAGCTAGCGCGATCATGACTGATCAAGTTGGATTTCATTTTAGTTCTATTCGGTATATACATTGTAAAACAGATGATAAATAGACTTCTTTTATTCGGGTCATGGTTGACAGGGATTCTATTATTGTCACTCGGGATCTTAACTCCATGCTATGATTCTCGGAGCAAGGTCCTCCGGTCAAAGCATGGAGTTGATATTCCTGAGGCAATAATATCAACCATTCATCAAAAAGCAGCCCATATCTGTATATTATGCAAATACTTCTGACTACAGTATATTTGACATTGAATCTTTAAAAAATATCCTAGCATTAAATGTTAATTCTGTTCTATCCTTTGGGTGGAAAATCTTCAAAAGAGAGGGTGAATTATTTTGAATAAAATAAAGTTTAGTAAATCCTCAAGAAATGATGGATTAAGTGTAAAATTCTACATGACATTTTGGTCAGTTATAGGGGATGTGGCAGTGGAAAGTTTAAATGAGGAGTAGGAGAGAAGAGACTTACTCCAAAACAAGGGGTAATTATTTTGATTCATAAGGAAGGAAATATTCCTTCAAAGAATTGCAGACCTATCTCATTACTGAATGTAGACTACAATTTTTTGTTTTCGATATTGTCAAACCGTATCAAGTATGATTTGCATAGCATAATAATCCATATCAAGTCGGATATAAGGAAGGGAGAACGTTAGAGAGGCAATTCGATGTATTACTGATATGATCTTATTTACACATTGATCTGCAGTTTCTCTTGTTATATGTTTGCATTTTTTCTTGTTTTTTTTTTTTTTTTTTTTTTTTGCAGAGAGTTCTAAATGCTTTTGCTTTTGGGCCAACAATATGTAATTTGGTTGAAACATTGTATTCGAAAAGTTGTAGTTGTGGTGTAATGAACAGTAAAACGTATACTGATTATTTAACAGTACAGAAAGGTGATGATGCAAACGAAAGGCTTCTATCAGCATGACAGAAGCGATTTCCAGCATGCGTGTATATGGATGGAAATTAGCTTCTTGGCGCAGGTTTGCGCTCTCCGAGTGCTTCTCTAATTATACCCCCGCCACACGTAGTGTGAATGGGGTGTATAGGAATCACCGCGATGTTGGTCGGTCGGTCGGTCGGTCGGTCTGTTGCAAAATCTTGCGTCGCGAACTCCTCCTACAGTTTTGAAGCAATTTAAATGAAACTTAAAGTAAATGATGATATTGAGGTATAGATGTGCAAGACATGTTTTTTGTGTTTGTCGGACAATGCGTTGCCATGGTAACCATAATTTTACCAAAACCTTGTGGATTGAATAACTTCCATAGTATTTAAGCAATCAATTTCAAAATTGGTATCTATGATGATCTATAGGTGTAATTATGCAAGACACACTTTGTGTTTGTAATTGACAAAGCGTTGCCATGGTAACCGCATGTTATCTTCGAAATCTTGTGGAGTGAACAACTTCCACAGTTTTGGAGCAATTGAAATCAAATTTGGTAGGCATTATGGCCTTGAGGCATAGATGTGCAACACATAATTTTTGTGTTTGTCGGACAAAGCGTTGCTATGGTAACCATAATTTTACCAAAACATTGTGGATTGAATAACTTCCACATCATTCAAGCAATTAAGGTCAAATTTAGTATGTGTGATGATCGGGAGGTGTAGTTATGCAAGACACCAATGTGTTAATATAAGAAAAATGTGTTGCCATGGTAACCACTCATTTTTGTATCAAATTGAACCATTTAATCTATGAAGGTGAAATTTGGTGTGTATGATGTCCTTTAAGTGTAGTTTTGCAAAATGTCCTTTGTATTTGTATCGGACAATGCGTTGCCATGGTAACCGCATTTTTTTTTTTTTTTTTTTTTTAATCCTGTGGAGTGAACTTCTTCCACAGTTTTCAAGCAATTGAAACCAAATTTGGAGGGCATTATGGCCCTGAGGTATAGATGCGGAACACATAATTTTGTGTTTGTCACACAAACCGTTGCCATGGTAACCACAATTTTACCAAAACCTTGTAGATCGAATAACTTTTCCATCATTCAAGCAATTAAAATCAAATTTAGTATGTATCATGATCTAGAAGTGTAGTTTTGCAAGACACCAATGTGTTAGTTTAAGGAAAATGTGTTGCCATCGTAACCACTCATTTTTGTATCAAAATAAACCATTCAAGCTATGAAGGTCAAATTTGGTGTGTATGATGGTCTTTAAGTGTAGAGATGCTGGGGGAAGCATGTTTCCATTTGCTGTAAGTTTTATACTCAGTGTCAACTCTGTAATTGTACAGTAAACTAAAATTATTCTGTTTCTAATTCGACAAGTGCACAAACTTGGTATTAACGTCATTGCCCTCATGACATCACATACTATAAAGCAACACTAGGGGCGGGGGTATTAATCACCTTCAGTGATAATTCTAGTTTATTTGTGCAATTTATTGAGATTTTGACACAGGCAAGAATTTTGATTATCATGGGTTGATAATGGTGAAATTAAACATATTCTTTACACAGGTGATGTTACTTTCATTTCTCAAGGACCGTAATTCTGTAGAGATGAGAAGAAATTATTTGAGGCATTTTATTTAAAAAAATGATAAAATGAACGCGTTGTTATTAAGTGAAGGGAGAGAAGAATCCAAGTTGCCCTTTTGCAGAGTGGAACCTAACCGATGATTAAAATACTAGACATTTATCTTTCTTTAACTCCAGAGGTTAAAGATGCCATGAGTTATAAAGACATTTTGGGAAAGATAAAGAGACTGTTGTCATGGAAGAATTTTGTTTTACCAAAGATAATTCATAATTTCCACACTTTAAAATGGCTTTCACAGAGCTAAACAGTGCGGCGTTATTTTGTTTTTCTGAAGAGGGAGAGACAGCTATTCCCTAAAAGGACTAAATAATATTTAGATTATCATATGGCGGATTAAAACCAATTGTTTGTTTAAGCACAGAGAATTTTGTGGCTAGGGGGCTACTTTAGGGGACCATACCATAAAGTGGACGTTATCTTTTTTATATTCTTATACTATTTTAGCAATTCAGAGTTTTTTAAAATCAAATTTACCAGAATCTTATAATGCTTTATTGCAGTTCGAGATAGATAGAAGAAATCATATTTTGAAGAAATATAATTAAAAAAGAATAAGGTTATATATGATTATGAATTTATTTTGATTGATGGATACACAGCACAGTGTTTGATGAGAATTTCTTTCTTGTTGTGTTTATAAAGTCCATCATTGGTTACATGTAGATGGTAAATATAAGTAGAGAAGAGAAATTATGAAAATGAGATTTAGTGAATAAGCAATTTGTAAAATGGATGACACATTTTAGCTTTACCATTATCATGGAAGGGGGCATTAAAAAGAACTGAATATGAAGGATATGAAAAATTAAAACAATTAATTTTATTGGCAGATTGCCATAACGTACATGAGTAAAGCACTGATGAGGGAATAAACTGAAACATTATTAGTATGAAACGATTTCGTCGGTTTATATGATTTTGAGGAAATAGATATTAACTTGATATTTTTTTAAGCCACGGAAGTGTACTCTTGATTGTAATTTATGTGAATTTTTATCTAAAATGTTTTGTGGTTTCATATATCTGATACAAACAAAAGGGTTTTCTCTATCTTTTTTTTTTTTTTTTTTTTTTTTTTTTTTACAGGAGAGAATCGACGTACGTTTTGCCAGTCTTAGGTTGAGACCTGACATATATATGTTTTTTTTTAAATCATTGTGGAAAAATCAATCATCTTTTGAAATTGTGCTGGCAAGGTTTTGCACACAGAATTTAGATTGGCAATCCGTTCATTTTCGCATTATAATACATGATATTGGAAAACGGTGGCTCATAATCCATTTGATGTTATTGATAAAATGGATGATACCTGAAGTTTCCACGAAAAAAGAAAAGGCCTCCGTTGGTTATGGGAATGAAGGAAAGAGTGTAAGATAAGATTTAAACGAGGTATGTTGGCATTGCACAACATGTAAAGGAGCCAACTTTTAAATGGGTAGTAACACGTTGATCGTCCTCGATATCTATAGCTATCATTTTGCATGATTATTATGTGGTTGCATGTGTATGGTAGGCAGGTGTTCTGTGTGCATGTTTGTGTTTGAGGTATGGCTTTGGTGTGCTTGGAGTGGGAAAAGCGTATGAGGTGCGTGATTTATGAGGTACAATGTACAGTAATGTTATAAGGCACTGATTATGTATTGATTATCTATACTCTCCGTTTGACCCTTAATCTGTGACCGATTTCATTATTCAATGAGTTAGTATTGCTGTGACGAGTATGCAAAAGCAATTTCTGTAGATCACATGTTTGTAATGTAAGATAATTAGAAATTTTGACACAACGTCAAAGTACTTTATTTGCAAATGGCGATAATCCATTCTATAACAATTATGTTATTCTATGCAATGCTTAAAATGTTACGCATGCACGATAACAAAATCTTCAAGTTTGTAATCGATTATGGGGGATGAAACAGAAATAAAACATTTTTTTTTTTTGGGGGGGGGGGGAGGGGGGAGCACACACCCAACACTTGTCTCCTCACTCTACCGGGTCTTTAATGAATGGGCTATCGATATCAACACCATTGATATAGTACCCTGATGGTGCTATTAGTCCGGCCGCCCAGAGGGTTTTGATTTAAACGAACTAGGTACCAGAGGTACCATACCAGAGGTACCATAAGGAGGGGAAACATGCAGATATGGAGGTCTGTCGTGTTGCTTCTGCTACATGTACGCCCCAGGACCCACTAAAGTGGCCCCAAATGGCCTTACACGTAGATTGAACATTCTAGGTACCACATCAAAGCAAGTGGAAATCTAAAGGCTTTTCCACTGAGAACCGAATGCCCACTTCCAGACAAAATCTCTGCTGCAAACAGTCAGGCACAGGCGCAGAAAACTGCGCCTCCCGCCAGGCGCAGAAAACTGCTACTTTGGGGTTATCCGCCCGAGCGCCGAGCAAGTGTGCCCGCTACAATCGATTCTCGTAGTTTCCGCGAACAGTCGGTTCCATTGATATCGTCTGTGTACCAGGCGCCCGTTACTGCTTTTTACTGATTTGCAGTGCACTAAGTACTGTATGCAAGACAAATTGCCAAAACACGATAGTATGTATGTGTATACTGCACTGTATCACCATAATTATA
Organism: Diadema setosum; assembly: GCF_964275005.1. NCBI lineage: Eukaryota > Metazoa > Echinodermata > Echinoidea > Diadematoida > Diadematidae > Diadema > Diadema setosum. The sequence continues at coordinate 24,014,381 of NC_092692.1, forward strand.
TCGAAATACAGTATGCATCAGACACATCCAGAGCCACACGCTCTCACCAACAAACACCATGCGCTATATAGGTCTCTCCTCACTGACCATAGCTCATTTATAAATCAAGAAATAGGCTAGTGAGATTGAGAATGAAGTAGGAGTCATTGGGATTACCTTGCTGTTACGATGTTACGCTTGTTCTGCTTCCTTTGCAGAATCATCTGCAATTAACTCTGGTAACTCATGTTTAACTATGTGCTCCCTCTTGTATAACTCTGTCTCTCTGGAATCTAATCTAAAACTGCAATACCTATCGCATAGCCCCTGCCTCTGTGCTTTGCCCATGGTCAGTTCAAGACCAGGGAGGTACGAGGTAGGCCCCAGCCTGGCCGCACTTTCACAACACTTTCCTTGTTTTAAACTGCTGCCCTATGTTTACTCAACAGAGATAAGAACCCAACCTGCCGGGGAGAGTACCACAGAGAAGAGAGAGGGGGAAAGAGATGATGCGTTGAGAGATGGAAGGTGGCTGTGCTGGGGGAGAGAAAGGGAAAGAAGCCACGAGAGAAGATGAGAGAGAAGGGAGAGAGGAAGGTCTGATAGGAAGGAGTACATTTCTGTTACACTAGCCAACACCTGTTGCACAAGGCTAAAAAGAGGACAAACCGGTGGTCATTCAAAAAACATTTACCTAATTATGTATTCTGACCAGAATTACGCCAGATGTCAAGGTTGTATTCCCCTAGAAATGATTGTTATGCAAGATTAGGTATTTGGCTTACTACAGAGGAAATATCAGAAAAGTGTCAAGGTTAGAATTTTCGTACGAAATTAATATCGATTAGGTGTCTTCATCACCTAAATTTTCTCCATGCCTTTTACACTACGAGCATCGCGTGGCATGATGGGTATTGTCATTATAATATTCATGATAGCAGAAATCGGCGCTTTTCGACAGGCGCAGTTTTCTGCGCCTGTGCCTGACTGGCAAAGGGCTCGGCAGACGCTCCTAAAGGGGCCCCAAATCGGGCCTCGATCAAACATAGGCGGTACCAACTAAAACTAGTGTCAAATTATGGTTCATTCATTCTACAGAGTACGGAATGGCCGCTAGACAAAATTTCTGCTACAAAAGGCCACTAGACGCTCCTTAATGGTGGTCCAGAGAACCATTATATAAGAATTAGACCAGATCAAAAGCACCACATAAAACCACCGGGAAATAAGAACTTTTTTTAAAATACATTACCAAATAGCCCTGTCGGACAAAAATTCTGCTGCAAATGGGCCACCAGACGCCCTTAAAGGGGCCCAAAATTTTGCCTCTGAAGTCAAACATAGGAGGTACTGTCGTGTTGTACTGTTATGTTGTTTTTCCCCCGCGGTTAATAAGATTCGTTAGGGTCAAGATGATATGGGCATTTTCACAGTAAAAGGGCACTTTTCAGGGATGTCTCTATATTTTCTGTTTCCTATGTGCATTATCCCCAAATACAATCTGGTCTTCTAGAACACTTCAATGAGAGATAACTTTGCCCCAAAATTGCTTCAAACAAGAAATCTATTAGAATTTATGCCAAAATGAAACAGTTTGGGTGAACGCGTGTAAAACACGTCAGACATCTTTGTACTCACATATAAAGGTCAAATTACAAATACTCATTGAAACTTGGTTGTTTTTCAATTGAATGGCTTAATTTTGATGGGAGAAGATAATAGCAGCTGTAAAATTGTATTGAAAATTATGTTCTCTGGCATGGGCTATTCCATACCCTGTAGAATGAACTCAATAAGTTGACACCGATTTCAGTTGGTACCGTATTGAAAAAAAACAACTTGCTAATTTCCAGACATATATGGTACTTCTAATGTTTAATCTGGCCTAATTCTACAATAATTGCCCTCTTAGCCGCCATTAAGGGCCGTCTGCCGGGCCTTTTGCAGCAGAAAGCTTGTCTGGCAGGGTCCATTCCGTACTTTGTAGAATGAACTTAATAGTTTGACGCCAATTTCAGTTGGTATCTCCTATGTTTGATCGAGGCCCATTTTCGGGCCCCTCTAAGAGCGTCTGTAGAAGAGATTTTGTCTAGCAGTGGCCATTCGATACTCGGTGGGAAGCCCTTTGGAATTTCCACTTGGTCTGATGTGGTATCTAGAATGTTTAATCTTTAGCGGGCCCTGGGGGCAACATGCAGCAGAAGCAACACGGCAGACGTCCATATATACATAATAATATGTGGTAGGTTCCCCTCTGTAAGCCCAACTACACGTGTACTCAGATATTGGTACCTCGTTCGTTTCATCAAAACCCTCTGGGCTGCCGGGCTATATCCTCTCACTTTGATGTTGTAAACTTTATGATTACGTTTAAAAGATATTGTCAGAAGATAGGGATTAGGAGGTTATTTTTCTGACCCGCGGTATGATGTATTTAAAGGCATTATCTACCATTTGCAGACAAGCGCGCCGAAACACTTCTGGTATTTAGGGTGCAAAATTTCGACGGGGCGCAATTTTATGTGATTTATGTGACGGTGTGAGATCCTTGGTGAGGGGGAGGGTGTGGGAAGGGGATACCCACCCCCACCTCTCACGGTAGGTACTTTTTGTTTAAAAAAAAAGTATAAAAGGCGCGTTTATAGAGCATATTAAATCAAATTTCAAGGAAATTCACAGTGAAAAAATCACTGCGGCGGACTATGATCATAACTTATGAAAACTATTCATTTTACTATAAGTACGTGCGGAGCAAGCGAGCCTCTGATCAACTAAATTTTGTATTACGCTATTATTGACTCAAAATAAAAGAAGTCACAGCCGGTGAAAGCGTGTGAAAAGAGACGTGCGAAGACGTTTCAATAAGTTCTGACTTGAGTAAGGCACAAGAAGATGAAGTAAAATCTCTCTTGACTAGCTTTCAAGATGTTTTGACTGATGTCCCAGGTAGGACCACATTAGGAGAGCATTCGATAAAACTCACATTTTCTAACCTAATACGGCAGAGACCGTATACCCTGTGCCCCATACGATGAAGAGTGCAATCGAAGAAAACACTCAAAAGATGGTAAAATGGTGGTAATAGAACCGTCAGATTCCCCCTATTCATCCCCCATAGTCATATTGAGAAAGTCTGACGGAAGTAATCGGTTTTGTATAGGTTTTCGTCTGCTAAACCGCATTGCTGTGTTTGATGCCAAACCACTACCCAACCCAGATGAGATTTTCGCTAATCTGTCCGGTTCTACGTTCTCCTCTAAACTGGATCTGTCTAAAGGGTATTGGCAAATACCACTGGCCCAAGACGCTAAAGAGAAGACCACACTTCGGAGTCCTAGCGGGTTCTATGAATTTTGTGTCATGCCCTTTGGGCTTGTCAATGCGCCCGCTACATTCGGTAGGGTTATGAGAACACTACTAGTATTACGAGGACTGCCTCATGTTCACAACTATCTAGATGATGTACTTATCCATAACCCTACATGGGAAGAGCACCTACGATTTCTGCATGAACTCTTCGCAAGACCTAGGTCAGCAGGGCTAACGGCTATATAGGCCAAGCAAATGTCAAGTAGGATGTACACAGGTAGAATTTCTAGGCCATGTAGTACAGGAGGCCAGGTTGAAGCCCCAGGAGGACAAGGTAGAGAAAATTCTTACTGCCCCTAGGCCTGAGACCAAGAAGGAGATGCGCTCCATCATTGGGCTTGCGAACTATCGCAAGTTCATCCCCGCCTTTACGTCCATTGCATCTCCTTTGACTGATTTGACTAAGAACCGCAAACCAAGGCAGCTCACATGGGGTGAGCAAGAGGAAGAAGCCTTCCAGAAGCTTAAAGGGGAAATCTAGTCCAAATATAAGTTAGTCTGATTAGAAAGAGTAAGATATTACGAGTTCAACGGTAAAATTTGATCGAAATTGGATGAAAAATAAGGAAGTTATGCCATTTTGAAGTTTCGCTATTTTGGGGGGAAACGGTGCTTAAACAGTCAATATGAATATGCAAATGGCAAAGTGAGCATGTCATTCCCTCACAACTTACCATATAGTTTCTCCATAAAATTGTGAAATTTCCAGTTTTTCATACCCACTGTACAAGAACTGTTTTGGAGAAATGATCAAAACTTTAAAATTTCACAACTTCCTTATTTTTCATCCGATTTCAGTCAAATTTTTACCGTTTTACTCGTAAAATGTTTACTCTTTTTATCAGACTAACTTATATTTGGGCTGGATTTCCTCTTAAAGGCATGTCTTAGTACCGTCCCTATCTTTAGTCTACCAGACTTAGGCAAACCGTTTATTTTGCGTACTGACGTATCTTCGACAGGAATAGGCGCAGTTGTACTTGCAAGAACATGACAATGAGAAGTTCTCCATAGCCTATGATAGTAGGAAGCTACTGCCCCGTGAAAAAGCTTATTTTACCATATAGAGATAATATTAAGCTCTAGTCTGGGGAATCGGCAAATTCAAAGTCTACCTAGAAGGGAATGAGTTCACAATCGAGACAGACCATCGTCTACTCGCCCACCTCAATCAGACTAAGTGTACGAATAGCCGAGTGATGAGGTGGGCACTGTCCCTTCAACCATTTCGGTTCAGAATTGAAGCAATTCCTGGCTCAGAGAATGTTGGAGCTGATTTTCTCAGTAGAGTAGCCAAGTAGGCTATAAGGATGAAGAGGATTTGATTTTTATTATTCTTTTTTTTTTGTATGCACCCATGTACCCAGATAGGATGCAATTTCATTCTGTCGAAAGAAAAACAAGATATATTTCAGAAGTTGAAGAATGATCAAAACGTAACTCGGTGTATGTATTTAAATTCAGTGATGTTGATGTATACATTTTGCCATCAGCCTGAAATCAATGGAGGCCGTTGGTAGAATAAATGTTTGTAACTTTGTGAGAAAGGAGAAAATATGAAATATTTCTAGGAATGGGGGGGGGGGGTCATGCTACAAGTCATTTCTCGCCTGCTCTTTGTTCATATTCATAACGCGTAGCCACTGAGGTTATTGCCATGAAGTCCGGATGTGTTGTTATTATTGTCCCTATGTACTACATAGACTTGGGAATGATTAGCATTATTCTATGTATATACTTAGCTCCCCCAGCACAGTACTACTCTTCACTGGCAGCCTTGCATATTAGTATTTAAGCAATGTGTTGTTGCTACGCCAGAATTCTATACACAGGCATGTTCTTATCCAGGTGAAGGTAACTCCCTTGTTTGTCAGTGGTAGTTTCAGATTTCAGTATCAGTAGGAAATTTTTGCCACTCGAAGCTGAGACCTTGGAGAGGCAAGACCGTTATTTTGGAGTCTGTAGCAGCTACAGCAGCTAGACTGCTCGGGTCTGCTGGGAACGGCTTGAGCCGATGAGATGTTAGGTTTTCCGGAAACAAGTTCTAAAATGTCACAGCCGGTGAAAGCGTGTGATGGCTTGTTGGTCCAGCGCTGACTACTTAAATACGGTACTCAGACAAAGTGTATAGCACAAAACACAATGATTCCGGAAATTATAAGTTTATTTCCGGTCTTTCAAATTCGGATACAAATATGATGGTGGTACAAGGAACAGAACAAACACACAGACACATACGCACACATACACACAGTTCAGTCAATGCTTATCATGACACCTCAACTTCCAGTCTACTTAGGTGCCGGCTTTATCCCAATCTCAAAACTGTTCATTATGTACTGAAAACTTAACAACTGCTTCACAGTATGGCCATAATTGCATAAACTGATCCGGTTACTGACATAGGTTTACACCTGCTTCTTTAAATTTTCGTTTCTCATGAACGTACGTACACTAAAAGCAGCTTCTAACAACAATCCATCATTACTGAGCCGAAACTGTTGGAAATGTTCATGGTAAAGTCACTAAAGTGTTACTCGTTCACCATCTTGCGATTGCCATTACCTCTGAGATTTCTTAATAGAGATGAGGCGCTGGATGCATTGCGTGCATAGGCTAGGTCAGCGCCAACATACATTGGTGAGCCACTTTCACTTTGCCATTTGGTTTTATTCTGAAATGTATTCATTAAAAGCTTAAACGTGATCGCATTGTTCGAGCAATGAAAATTAGCATAGAAGAAAAGGAAAAATGAAAGGGTTAACTAAAGGTATTTTTCCTTTCCGTCGAAAGACGCAAGGCTACCATCTATACACTAAATTTACTTATATGTAAATATTAACGTATAGCTATAATAATGTATAGTGTATTATGTGTACTATATTTCAAAATTTTCAGTTATGAAGTTGACAATTTTTAAACAAGAAAAAGTTCATGTATTGTTCCTTTTGGCTTTTAAATAATGAATCAATTATTTGTTATACGGGGCACATGGGGGGGGGGGGGTGCAAGCCCAGCTTTAGCACTTCAAAATAGTTCCAAAATGTGAGTGAGGGATAATCAATGTTAAGTATTGTTAGATTTAAAAAATGTGAACAATAGTTATAATAAAATTATTTCTAGACTAAACTGTCTAGAGTTATGGTTTATTCAGAAAATAGTGGTATCTTCTTAGATTTTAGGGTTTATTGCAAAATCGTTTATATGGTAGGATGTTTTGTGATACAACAGATCTACACATATGCATCAAGTGTGATAACGCGAATGTTTTTTTTTTTTTTTAAATCACTGCTCCCAATTGTAAACAGTAACTTTAATATTTCGTTTGGCTTGATTGGGGTTCCCATGAATGTTGTTTTTATTCATTTGACGATCTATAAGGACCGCATCTTGGTATTTGAATAAATGTAATGAATTTAAAAAAATGCAAGTTTAAAGGTTACAGGTAGGGGTAAGGAATTGATTGGAGAAGGACAATGTATGCAAGACTATGTTCGGCAGAGAGAACGTGAGCGTAGTTAAATAGCAGTGAAGAAGGAAAAGGAGAGAAGCTCATCAGTCGTGCTAGTAGTAAAGACAGTTGTGAATGCAACTCCGCTTTTAAGAGTCCGTGCTAAATTGGTTGTGAGGGAGAAAGCGAAAGAGAAAGTAGACCCACGATACTCCAATGTAGGGCTCACTAACGTATTCCTGCAACGCAGCGGATTTGGCAGACGGGGCAGCGGACGGTACATATGATGACAAACGGCTATTCCAAGCGCTTTGTGAAACACAAAAATAACTGTAAATGAAACCTGAATGCTCATTTTAGAGACTACTTCCTGAAATTTGATTTTGGGATTAAAGTTAGTGTCGAAATAAGCCTCAATATAACTAGAGATTGTAATTTGTCATTACTGACAAATTAAGGTGATCCGATTTTTTTTAATCAATGATTCGAGGTCTGATCGCAATAGGCATGACCATACAGGTTTCATCTGTGTTTAGAGACATTGGTCGTGTGATGTTTGAATTTTCATTTAGAAAAGGGAGTCATATCTGTCATCTTTGGTACCAAATTCTGTATATACTAGATAACGAAGATACAGCAACAAATACATAATTTAGGCATGACCATAAAGGTTCATCTGTGTTTAGGGACATTCGCCGTGTGATGTTTGGAATCTCATTTCGAAAAGCGAGTCAGACCTGCCATCTTTGGTACCAAATTCCGTATACACAGTAACGAAGATACAGAATGAAGTATATTTGACCATTGACCCCACTTTGCACAGCCAGGATGGCATCTAAGCAAAAAGTGGTTATTTCGTAAAATGATTCTTGTAACATTGTCTTTGCGTGTGCAAAATATGGAAGAGATAGGACATGTATTCACTAAGATACAGGATGAAACATTTATGACCTTTGACCCTAATTTACATACCAAAGATGGTGTCTGATCAAGAAGTTGTTATTTTATGAAATAATGTACGTGACATGAACTAAACATGTGCAAAATTTGAGGGTGATAGACGCTGTTTTTCTTGAGTTATTGCAAAGAAAGTTGCAGAAAGAAAAGAAACATCTCAATACATTGAAGATAAGCTTTAGATTCAACCACGTTTTTTAACGTGATCCTGACATCGTATGAAAAAAGGAAGGGTAAAATACGATAGCCCAAAGTCTCAGCTACAACATATTAAAATCTGGGAGAAATTTACCGAAGCATAAGCGAGGTAGTGCTCGAAAAAGATAATCATGTCAAATTTCATTTGCAGAAAAACTGCACTCCCATAGAGATAGCACGTCATAATGAAGATACAGGAAGAAGAGCATATGACCTTTGACCCCACTTTGCACAGAGATGATGGCATCTGAGCAAAAAGTGGTTATTTTGTTAAATGATTCTTGTAACATGGTCTTTGCGTGTGCAAAATATGGGAGAGATATGACATGTATTCACCAAGACACAGGATGAAACATTTATGACCTTTGACCCTAATTTACATACCCAAGATGGTGTCCGATCAAGTAATTGTCATTTTATGAAATAATGTACGTGTCATGAACAAAACATGTGCAAAATATGGGATTAATAGCCATTGTTGTTGTTCATATATTGCACAGAAAGTAGTAGAAAGAAAAAAAAAATAAAGAAAAAATTATGTTATTTTTATAGAAATTTGAAGGAGAAGCATGAAAAAAATCAGAAAAAGATAAAGTTAGGAAAGGAGATTAAGACTAACTAAAGAAAAAGAAGAAATAAGTGTTAAACAATAAAAAAAAATATTGGCAGGGGTGAGCCTCGAACCAGGGACCTTAGGATTACGAGTCGGATGCGCTATGCAATGACCTATTTCATGCTCCATAGGCCCTGTGTATTAAGCAAAATGACACTGCATCGAAGCCACGTGCCATTTTTCAACCAAGTTTTTCGACGTGATGCCGACGTCGTATGAAAAATTGGAGGGCACATTTACAATAGCCCAAAGTCTCAGCTACAACATACTAAAATCTGGGAAAAATTCACTGAAGCATAAGTGAGCTAGTGCTCGAAAAAGATAGTCATGTCAATTTTCACTGCCAGAAAAACTGCTCTCCCATAGAGATAACACGTAAACTGGTAAAATTTTACAAGGATACTTTCAATCCATTTTTACGAGGTGATGACGTTATCCAATCAAAATGTTGTTTTCACATTAATGAAAGAAAATTTCATAAGCTACAACATATTGAAATCTGGGTGAAAATTGGCGAAATTTAAGTGAGATACGCTCGAGTGAATTTGAAATTTCATGACGTCATTTCGAAAATTTATTTTTTTTACTTTATTAAAAATTTGATATCTTTTGATCATTTTTTTAGTATCGCCAACCCATGAAATGACATGTACAACTCATCAGCTTTCAGAATATGTCAAGAAAAGGGGGGGGGGGTTCACCGTCCATCCTGACGAGTAAAATCCGATTTAAAATTGGCGGTTTTTTGGCATAGTTGCACTGTGTATCCCCATTGACGCACGCGCGGAATTTTGAATTTGACGGGCCCGTATGACGTCATATTGAGTCGGATCGACTTGAAACTTGGTAGAAACATTCCTTGACATTTTGGACATCCGATCCGTGTGAAAAAACTGAAAATTTCTATTGCATATGAGCTGTGCGTGCGTATATACGCGCGCGCATACGCGTCCGTCCGATTTTTTCAATTTTTCAAAAAATGCTCCAAATGGTCTGAAACGTGTGCAAAAAAATTTTGAGCTCGATTGGAGCATACAAATATTTCAACGCGCGCGTACGCGCACGTATCAAGAAAAATGTGAATTTTCACAATATGAATAAAATGCGCATAATTTGAAATATATGTGACGTAAATTTCATTGAAAAACTCCATTCCATTAATGAGATATGATTGAGAATGTGTTTTCATATAATGACGTCATAGTGACGTCACGGTCGACTGATCACTTTGATTTTAGTTCGACTGCCGTCTTTGGGACACGATACACACATGGTATAAGTTTGAATTTGATAGGCTTAGCACTTTCTGAGCTAACCTCTGCACAACTTTTGGGGAGAAATAAAGAAAGAAAGAAGAAGAAGAAGAAGAAAGAATCCGTACACAGGCGCGGTGGAGCACCCTAATTTGCATCTCATTATCGCCCCGTTCTATTTGAATTTCCAACGGGCATCCACGGCTGCCCGAAACTGTGTGCATGAAAAGGTCAAATCTTTACCTTCTCCTTGTGCCGCTATGCGTGCCGCTAGTAAACTCAAACTTCCCACACTATCTAAGTTTTTAAAAACCTTCCTTTTGATGAAAAAATTATGAAATTTGCTGCACTAAAACTTGAGATATTAAAGCGTTTTGAAAATCACCTCTCGCAAAACATGCTCTCTGTTTTTTTACGACTGGACTATGGCCGGGCTCCAATGTGTGCGAAATTGTCAACATAAGTTCATCAGGCCTCAATCCATATATGGTGAAAGTTTTCGCTTGATTCCACCTGTACTTTTTGAGAAATCAACTTGTTTCTACAGGGTTTGGAATAGAAAATTGTAGTCAGCGAAACAATTGAAAATGACGTCATTTCTTTTCCCGTAATATTGGACATGCGTGGTACGTGAGATTCAGGATTTCGTGCTCATTGTTGGTTTGCATGTGACGCAGTCAATTTGCTGAGTGTCGCACGGCGGTGACTGCTGAGCTGCTGCCGCGCACGCTGCATGCAGCAATGCGTTGTGTGTGCTGTGACATGCAACGCTACAGCAGGGAGGTGAGACTCGCCACCCTGGCTACAGTGACGCGATTATAATGGGATCAACCTGTACGCTTTGCGTTCGTGTCATTTTTGACATCACCTTCTGTTTTTTTCCGACACAACCATGGCCGGGAATATTACGGTATGAAATTTAAAATGCCAGCAGATAAATAAATTTCGGTGTACTTTGTTCGAATGGCGCTTTGGTTCCATAATCCCACGTCGTGAATTTTAGGATGATTTTCGAGGCATATTTTTGGTAATCTTGCTCGCCAGGTTTTCGCTAAAATTTCACATTTTATCGTTGTCAAATCCTTTAATATGTTATATGTGCATATTCGGACATGTTTTCAAATTCAAACTAATTCAATTTTAATCCGAAAATAGGTTTCCTTAAATTGCTATTAGCTTGAGAAGTTGTTTAGTTTTTCTCAACTACGCGAGTACATGTTGTTTACTTTATGCAAATGAGGCTCGGCTGCCGATGGATTTCTGCGAGATAATTGGGGTGCTCCACCGCGCCTGTACAGGTACAGAAGGTGATCCGAGAGGATACTCGGATCACCTAATTAGTGAAATTCAGTGTCACTAGATATGCGCTGCTTGGCCATCCACGGTCACCCCGCGAACCGGAATGAGAACACCGACACATTCATCTCACAGTTCGCCCAAAAGGATCTCGGCATTGACCGCCACACCAAGGACACCGACCGCAAACCATAGACTCACACAACGACCTCGACCTGAACAATGTCGTGTAATCATACCGTCCCCCACAGTAAGAGGCAAAACGCCCTGTCCCTCGGATAAGACATAAAATGGAGGTCCGGAGAGAGAGAGAGAGAGAGAGAGAGAGAGTCACAACTCATTCACGTAAAATAAATCATCCATCGCAAAGAGCAGGGCGCTTAACCCGTTGAAGTGGTCTCGCCTCACATCCAACTGGATCCCATGGAAGACCAGCTAGTGCAGTTGAATATGAGCTATCCAGCCATCCTCAGATGAAAAAATGAAACAAACCAAACGCTGACAACCCGCGGGGGAAAAAAAAAGGACCACAGAAACCGAGGTCGCTTCGCCATGTACAACGCGAGGCAGTTCGGCTACAAGTTCAGAGTGAATCTGAAAGGAAATGGCATTATCATCAGTGAGTCACTTCAGTGAGTCACTGACTAAATGCAGGGAACAACTCCTGATGCAAGCAAAACGTTGCAAAAACGGGGTCATCCCACTAGACCGACACCCATGAGTCATACAGCCCACGAGTTCGACATGGAAAACAGGTCCATGAGTCATACAGCTCATGAGTCATACAGCCCATGAGTTCGACACTAGGTAAAAACAGCCCACGAGTTCGACGGATACAAAATGGGGCTTAATGTGTCGGTCTCGTGGACCTTGTTGGCTTAGTGTCGAACAAATGGGCTGTATGACTCGTGAGCTGTATAACTCTTATGGGCTATATGAGTTGTGAGCTGTATGACTCGTGGTTGTCGGTCGCAGAAACTTGGTGTTGCTCATAACTGATTCAATATCCCAGAATTCTTTGGTTTTGACATACAAACGATTTCATTTGAGATCGATTTCAGGTCCGATTTCAGGATTTTACGACTGAGAATCAGATATCACTGATTTTATCCGTCGATTAGATCATAGGTCTTTTTAACTGACAGGCTATGGTGTCCTTATGCCTTTTTACATGTACGCGGTCTTGCTAATATTGCCGCATGTCATTATTTTTGTTAACATTACAGCGGCCCAGAAACGTAGACTGTCTGTGAGAAACTACAGCTGATGTGTGACAGCGCAGGACATTAGGTCGAAATATATTTATTTTATTTTTTTATCCATAGTCTTGATCAACTGACAGTGGATTGTTAATTCCGGTGTGACGTGGATATGACAACTACACTCATAAAAGAATACTAGTGTTTGATTCCAAGTTTACGGGGTAGTTAAGTTGTTGCTTTCTACAAAATATCCAGCCCCTTATATTTATATTCTTGCAGGGCAAGACAAATTACTGTCTCACATATTAGTGTCTTATGTTGGTATTGTTATTCGCGGAAGTTAAAAAAAAATGATATGTTTACAAAGCTAAGCGGACGCTTCACACGTCTATTGCAGGCAATGTAAAAAATACTGTTTTCACCCAAAATGTACCTCATAAGCCGTCAGAATACTGCAATCCTGTTGAAAAGTTTGGCATCCCTGTCATGGTATACTTTTAACCTCCATTAGTTAAGTAACCCGAGGGATGACAATTCAGTTGATAAAGAGTAACAAAACAACGTACCACATGCCATGTGTTCTGCAGAACTTTGCATACACCATAATTATTAATGCTCTCTGGTCAGAATTCTCATGTGGTCCTTATTTTTTTTTTCCTGTTCACCATGATGGTATTGTAATTTCATATCAAATATTTTGTTCCTCCTCGAAATTCAAGTCACGAGAGGCAAAACAAATTCAAATTTGTAATCGTGTATTTTCTTCGGTTTCTCTGTGCCAACGATACAGTACGGCGATATGCTCTGAGCCTGAGAATATTTGGCCTGATTTGATAAATTATATATTGTACATCTTATCATCACAGGAAGACATCATGTTGTCAGGTTGCGCATATCATACTATGATATCTTATCATTCAATTTCATTCTCATCATTACATCTTCCACCATTCTAATTTTATACACGTACCAGTTTGGTTACCGGTCGTTTGGCAAGTTTGGTTTTCGAATTTAAAGAAGTTTTGGTGCGTGATAACTAATCAACAAGCAACAGATCTAAAATAGGATTTGTGTTGTACCGACAAAACTCGTAGGTCTCAAAGATGCAGAAAACAAAATGCTGATAAAACGCCTCAAGAACACAAGGAACATGTATATAATGTAGATTTGATTTCTTGTGTACAAGCACTTTAATAAAGTGCTTATACATCCTTGTGCGAGGGTGATGTGTGCGTGTGTACATTGTTTACATGTGTCTGAAAATGATAAGCTTAAGAAGCCTCATCTAAACATTCAAACATACATTTTCTTTACTGCTTTTAATTGTATTTTAATTAATAATAAAGAAAGCATCTTGCTAATACAAACACCAGTTACATACCTTGTTTTGCCACTTGCGCAGTTATAGTGTTGTCATAGGAAGTGTTACCCATGAACGGCAAAACTCAGATGTACAGTATACAAGTGATTGAGTGGTAAGAATTTGTAGACGTTAATACAAGACATGTACTGGAGACCATGATAATCATTTGGGAACAAAGAAATGCAATATGGACATTAACCGTTTGAAGAGTGTGTGCTATTTATTTCCCGTACAGACACAAATCTGTGCACTCAGTCACCAGCTTACGTCAAATCATGGAATAAAGCTGAATGTGTCACCTGTGTCACGCCTGAGGCGACAGACAAGGGCGTTTGAACTGTTTCGAAGGTACAGAGTGTGACCGATTAAACCTATTTTATGCCCGAACAAAATGATGTGTATTGCTTTATAAAATAATGAAGCAGATCTCTGTCGTTTGATGAATCACCCTCACGGCAAGGAACTAAAACGATGAAATCCTGTCCGATCACCATCGACATCAGCACATGTTCGAAGTTAAGTAATAATTCGACCGCGAAACCGCCCACAATGCAATATGAAATAGGCGATGCAACCGAGCGCAGACAATCGCTATCCTGGAAATTAGCAGATAATGAAACAAATCGACCACAGATAGTTTCGGCAGAAAAACACATGTCTGCCCGTATATCATCCATATTCGATACTTCGTGGGCCAATCCTCTATGGTGGACCAGCCAACCGAATGAATAATGTCACGAACCATTCTCTGAGCGGTCGTTCGTACCGATCATTAGTAAAAACTTTTGTCAGCTGGGCAGAGGCAAAATGAAAGACAGATCACGTGATTGCTACCAGCCAATCGTTTGATTAGGATCTACTCCATCATTTTATAACAATCAATTTCAAACTGTCAGTCATCAATGTACTAACTCATGGTATTAACTTAGCTCTATCACTTCTGGTTCTAGAGAAGATTTTTTTTTTTTTTTAGATTCCTTAATTTAGGGGGGTTTGGGGCCCCCTGGGGCCACCCAGGTGGGGCATGTTGCCCATTTGAACAAAGTGAGATCCTATCCCCCTAGGGATGCTACCTGCCAAGTTTGGTGAAAATCTGTCAAAGGGTTCTCAAGAAGGAGATGAAAATGTAAAAAGTTTACGCACGACGCCCGACGGACGCCGGACGAAGAGCGATCGCAATAGCTCACTTGAGCCTTCGGCTCAGGTGAGCTACAAACCCACTGAGATCACGACAACACATGGAGGCACCAAAATACTGACCAGAGAGTAGAGACTCACATGCTGTTGATCAAACAATATCAGTAACAAATCACTGTAGTGCAGTAACGTTGGTTGAAGCTAAAATAAAGTTAGAATAAACAGCCTCAGGGAATGATACCATACCAATGACTAACAAGTTAAAAAGTGGAAGTCAACACCCGTTTACACCTCTTAGTGAGTATCTAATGCAAAAAAAGATGCTAAATTAACATTCTGAGTCAACCAACGATGTGCAGCTTTCTATTTTGACCCCTGAAAGCCACCCTGTTTGGAAAGAGGAAGAAGGGCCTTGTTAGGGCACATTTTGGTACCTGCACATTTTGGTAAATTTACCAAAGGGTGCAGGACATTGACGACACATTTTGGTAACTTTCTGCTTCTCCACAATCATCACAAAAACAAATTGTAAGTGCAGTTGGTTTTTGTCCCCACCGAATGAGTTCGGTAGCCTAAGCGGACAGTGAAACGGCGTGTTTGTGTGTGTGCGTTAGTGTATGTGTATGTATATGTGTGCTTCCTCTCTGTAATTTCTAAGGTGATTTTGCTTTGATTGCTCAGACTTATGAACATAGGTTAGGGCTCTGAAACATCAACACAGAATCCTGAAATTCATTAATTATGCAAATTTATGCGAATTTTTTCCAGAATTGAAATTAACGAAAATGTTACTTCTTCTACATTTAACAGTGGGTTTTGATTCTGCTTGTTTAATCTGATAGGGCTTGGTTGGGACTACCAAAGTTCAATAGTGAATTCAAGAATTTATAAATTATGCAAATTTATACACAACGTATGCAAACTTATTCATTTTTTTTTCTCAAAAATAAGCAAAAATGCAACTTCTACATTTTACAGTAGAATTTCATTCTGTTTGTTTTATCTGATAGGGCTTGGATGGAACTACCAAACTTCAACACAGAATTCTGAAAATCATTTACTACGCAAATTTATGCAAATGTATGCAAATGTTCAGTTTTCAGCATAAATGATATTTCTCCTACATTTAATAGTGGGTTTTGATTCTGTTTGTTTCATCTGATTGGGCTTGGTTGGGACTACTAAAGTTCATTAAACAATTCTAAAATTTATAAATTATGCAAATTTATTCAACTGGGACAACCAGAGTTCAATAAAGAATTCTGACATTCATTAATTATGTATTTTTAAAGAATTTTACAAAAATGCTTCAAGTTTTTACAATGGATTTTGATTTTCGCTGTTTTATCTGATAGCTTGGTTGGAACCACAAAACTTCAACACAGAATTTAGAATTTCATTAATTATGCAAATTTATGAAAATGTATGAACAAAATTTCAGAAATTAATGGAAATGATACATCTCCTTCATTAAACAGTGGATTTTGATTCTGATTGTTTTATCTGATGGGGCTTTAAAATAGTCAGGACTATCAAGCCTCAACACAAAATTCTGAAATTCAACAATTATGCCGAGACCAAGTGACCAAGTGTCACTCATCGATGAAGACCCCTCGCCCTTCCCCCAGGGAAATAATTGATCTAAAAGATTGGTTTTGCTCATGGGAGACGCTACTCTTGGCAGGGGCGTTTACTGCTTGTCAAATGATAAAAACAAAACAGGGGAGGAAAAATTGAAATTTGACCATTGGTTCTGAAAAGATGGAAATGTGATTCTCTTCGCCCTCCCCCCTTGTTTGTTCCCCCTCCAAAATTTCATCCCTCTAGGAACCCAAGGGGGCCATCCTAAATATTGCCATGAGCAGCTTATATTCCTCATCTGTAAAGGTACATTGTATCCACAACGTACATGTATAAAATATGCCTTTTCCCTTGGGCCCCTCCCCCTCCAGGGGGGGGGGGGGCACTTGACCCACACGTACTTACAACTTTGGGACCCTACCCCCTAAATTGATTGTCACCAAGTTTGATTGTCTGAAATCGGCCCACTGAAGAAGATGAAAATGTGTTTCCCCCTTGCCCCCCCCCCGTCTCTAAGGGGGATACCCTAGATATTCCTATAAACAAATTACATTCTTCAGCTATAAAGATATCCACGTACAACATATCTTGAGTGTTATGCTTTTTGGTTTGGAGCACAAATTTCTACCTATTTCCCCTGGGCGGGGGCTCCCCATGGGGGCGACATGCCCAACATGAACAACCTTAGGACCCAAACCCCTACGGACGATCCCCACCAAGTTTGATTGAACTTCGCCCACTGGTTCTGAAGAAGATGAAAATGTGTTTTCCCCCTTGGCCCCCACCCCTAAAACTTTCACCCCATCTTGAGGCCCAGGGGGCCATCTTGGGTCTTGCCATGAACAAATTATATTCTTCACTTATAAAGGTATCTCCATACAACATACCTAGACTGTATTGTTTTTGGGTGTGGAAAGAATATTTTTAAAGTTTACTCCTTTTTCCCCATGAGGGCACTCTCCCTGGCCCCTCTAGGGCAACATACTCCACATGAATAACTTTGGGTCCTTACCCCCTAACGATGATTCCCACCAAGTTTCGTTGAAATCTACTTATCGGTTCTGGAAGAGAAGATGAAAATGTAGACAGTTTATGCACAACGGACGACGCACGACGGACGACGGACGGCGGACGAAAAGCCATCGCAATAGCTCACTCGAGCCTTCGGCTAGGGTGAGCTAAAAAAAAGTGTCTTGCATGTCTTTACTGCAGGACCATATCACCTTAACTCCTTGATCGTATAATAAGTCTCAAACCCATCCATGGGTTTTTAGTTCAGTTACCAAAATGTGCATATTGTCCAAAATGTGCAGGCAAATCCACTTTTAACTGCACATTTTGGTAACAGTTGATCCCATCAGGTATGGGTGCATTTTGGTAACAATTTTTTTTTAACCAGAATGTGCAGTTACCAAAATGTGCCGTAACAGGCCTCTTTCCCTCATCTCTTAAACGCTTGATGAGATCCAACTTGTTTCTCCACTTTTGTAGAACACGTTGGGAAAAAAATCTTCTGATACAAAGATCTTCTTTCCCTTGAAATTGTTATCCTTTAGTGTGACGATGCATGCCTTACGTACTTTCTTCTTCACGGTGTATGATGTAAACGCCACATGTTTGACCCTTGGACCTGCTTTCTGATCGGGAGATGGGTTCTTTGGTGAGGTTGGTGCGCGATGACATCTCTCGAATGTAGACTCATCTGGAGATAAGCCCACAAATCCATGAAGAAAATCCTGTAGTACCTCGTTGCAGTTTTCTCTAGGGCTTTCCGGCACACCATGAAAGACAGGGTTATTGCGCCGGGATCTGTTCTCTATAAAGTCGTCCATCTTGGCAATCATGTCTTCCCTCTCTGATTTTAGCTTTTTCACTTCTGCAATCACATCATCAAGCAGGATAGCGTATGCACTGGTTTTCTCCTCATTCTCAGACACTTTCAGATTCACTTCATCTAATCTCTCCAGAAGAAGTGACTCCATGCGTTGTTCAAAACGAGTGAAGCGAGACTCAAATCGATCAAAAAAGCGTCTGAACCAACGGTTCAGATTCCATGACATCACCGATACTGTTCACCGGAAGCAATCGTTTAGCCGTACCCGCATCTCTCCTGCACACGCCGCCGCCAATGCCGCCGCCGATGCCGCCGCCGATTCCTCCCCCGAAGCGCTGGTCTGCTTCTTGTCAAGATCTTACATGATAACTTTCCTGAGGGCCGTCAGATTGGGGTTATTCTTTTCAGGAGTGTCTAGCTGTCTTTTAGGTCCCATTACTACTCAGGCACTGCTGCAGATCATCAATCGACAGAAAACTAATTTGTTTGCTTACCGCCAGTTCAGAATTGTGGTGGAAAATTAGCTCAGCATTATCACATGGCTACCATCTGATCCTGTAGAAAAGGGCGTTCTCTCATCTCTTTTTTTTTTTTTCAAATAAGGTTCCCGTCTCTTATAATAATTTTGGGGACTATACGAGAAATATCGCATGCGAAATAATAAGTTCGCTTGAATGTTGGCATGTACGTTTTATATACAGCAAATACAACACACCTCACAGAAAACACACAACGCAAGATACTATAGTAGGTCCGCACAGAAGCGCAAGCGAAGGCCATGAGACAAGCAGTAAAGACAACCACTGGTCTTTGTTAAAAATGGATGGAGGATATCGGCATAGCGATCGCTGATCTCGTATTAGATATAGATGGCGCTTCACATTTTGGGGGAGGCGCGGGGCACGAAAGGACTCATTCCTGACTGACCAAGCCTGACGGGAGGCTGCTTTCCCTAAAATCCGTAGTGGTGAGGGCCGGGGAGGCGCGTATTCCTAAAATTTTAGGAATGCCAGCCTGGTGCGGGCTCACAGCTCTGGGGCGTTTTCCACTGCTACACCGGACTGTAGTGCGACGCTGTCCTTTGTACAGATGTTAGCATTCTTTACAGCATAGCTTTTGGATATAAAATCATATCTAGCCCCAATTTTAAAATATTTTGAAGGTTAGTTTGCATGAAAGAGATAAAAGAGGAAACGGAAGGTGCGTAACAATAACGAAGGACAGAAAAAAACGATGAAGACAAAAAGAATGAGGTGAGTACATGGAACAGACAAAAGGAACTAGATAATCACCACAAAGCATGTTTTGGTTCATATAGGCCCTGTCTGAATTGCAAGATCTAAAGAATTGAAACAGTGTTCTGCAATTCAATATGGGATATTTGGTTTGCTTAAGAACAATAACTTAAGGTGAAAGCCTTTACATACTAACCCCTCCCAATCCTACAGATGAGATTGTATATGGGATGAGAAAAGGTTGGCGAGTTAGTCAAGGGGATTTGTGAAGCAAGACATTGATCGTCGGAATTTGATGGAATGATTAATGGAAAAGCAAATCGTCGTATTGTCACATTTTAACAATACATTGACAGTAATCAGAACTATTCGGCAGTGTCTTACTGCTATTGTTTGGCTTCAATCAATGGCTCGTAATTATTGCATGGGTGGTCTGCGCATTTAAGGAAACCATAATTGTGACAGAAAAACAATGGAGGTTATCACTTCTACTTCCTTCTCGAACTATGAGACAGAGTCCATATACAATCCAGTTCAGTGACTATTATGCCCCAGTCGCACAGTGCTTTACCATGGGTTACGTCCGCCGCGGATAGATACGGATGAGTGGACGCAGGCATCCACAGGGACGTATGTAGACGTAACTGTCCGTAACTCATCCGGAAAGAAACGCAAAATGACGGCGCCAAGCCAGCGAAATTTTGAAATGTTCACAATTTCGCAGAGGGACTCCACGGAAGCAAACTTACGCAAGTAACCGTAACCAAACGTAACTATCCGTAACTGAACGTAACTACCCGTAGCTTGGACGCAGACCTTCCGCAAAAAATTTTACCTCCCGTCCGTTTGCGTTAGTTTACGTCCACCGTAAGTATCCGAAATTAACCGCAAGTTAAGGTATCACAACACTATCGTTGGCTTACGGATATTTGCGGACATTTACGGATGCTGCGGACGATTACGTCATTCGACGTTTTCCGTTTTCCACTAGCATGGGAACACAGAGACTCGTGGGAAGCCACACAACTCGTGTTGCCAAGCTGCAGGGCATTTACCTGAAGGAAAGCTACAACACAGTCGGAGCGGTGGAGAGGCAGAACCGCGTGGTCAAAATTAATTATGAAATTTCTCCCACAAATGGTCACTTTAGGTGGCACCCATATACACATGACATCGGTTGACCCTTGGTGCTGAACTTTTTTTCTTGCACTCTTTGAAGGTATATTTTTCGAAAAAGGCAATATTTTGGGAAGGGGATGGGGTGACAGCATTTTATTCACTTTCTGGCCGGGGAAGGTGTGGGACAGCGAAAAACTATATAAAATGAGAACGAATTTAGTATTTCTCTATAGTCTTACCCACTTTACGTTCCATGGAATGTGTATTACATTTATATATATATATTGTACTAGTATTTGGGTGTGGGAGGGGTGTTTGAAAGTCCTAATGTCTTTTTTTTCCTGGAAATTTAATAAGCATTGCTTTATTATAAAAATCTCCTTAACATAACCCAGTAAGTCATGAATATCGCTGCACAACGACAGCGTAACCACAGTTTGTCTATTCCATGACTGCAGGTAATATTTTCTTACTCTAATGTTTAACTTATCGATCTATACTGTATTTCATTTGTGGTATAATTATGTTATGTATTCTTTACATTTATGATGTTTATTCGTATTTGAGTTGCACAAATAAAATTCAAAATTCAAGTTCAAAATTTCATATATCTTTTATTACTGTAAAGCAAATTAAAGGAATACGAATTTGTTCGGAACTATTATGTGCCAATTCGTAAGAATATCTGCAAGTGGACGCAAGTATTCGCATCTGGTCGTATCTGTCCGCATTTTTCCCCGAAAGGCCCCAGTCACATAATGCCCTGCGTCCGGAGTTACGTCCCAAAAAGTCATTTTTCCTGCGGACTCTCGCGGAACCCTTACCGTCACAAGAATTTTGTATTAAAAAAAAATACGGAAAAATGCAGGCGATAGGGACAGATACGATCAGATGCAGACACCTGCGTCCACTTGCGGATAATCTTACGAATTGACACTTTATTTGTTTTTTTCGACTTGCGTAAACTTCCGAATACTTCTGAACACTTGCGGAGAGTTACGCATAGTTACAGATTGTTATGAATAATTATGGACAATGTGGTTTTCTCTGACGATCCCTGCTCAGATACTGTATTATGACAACAAGGTTATCACATATTGGACTGTTTTATATTGTACACTAGGGAAAGCTGAAGTTATGTCACGTACAATTTGTGAAGACTTTTCGCATTCCTTTAATTTGTTTTACAGCAATAGAGGAAAAATTAAATTTTGAACTCTAAGTTTGAATTGATTTTGTGCAACTCAAATATGAATACGAAATGTCCCGTATACATAGCATAATTATACCACAAATGAAATATAATATAGATCGATAAGTTAAACAATAGAGTAAGAACAAATAAATCACAGTCATGGAATAGACACACTTTGCTTTAGCTGTAATTGTGCATCGATAGTCATGACTTACAGCGTTATTTTAAGGAGACTGATATAATAAAGTTACCGTAATGCTTGATAAGTTTCCAGATATAAAAAAATAAACATCTGGACTTTAGAACACCCCTCCATTTTCAAAATATAAAATAAAAAATGTTATACACATTCCCTGGAGTGTAAAGTGGTTAAAGGGGATGGCTAGTATACCTGATCAGTGGGAATCAGTGGGAATGCTGGGGGATGATTCTTCCAATCCTTGTGGGAATCATTTAAGAGTACATTATATATCTCTTGTTGTGTGAAAATTATTTGCTTCAGAATGGCCTCATATTCAAGAAGTGTGCAATTCAATGTTTCCAGGTTAGCATGCATGTACAGTGACTGGGCGATCGTTAACTATCGCCCCGACACTGTACAGGCATGCAAATTACTTGAATGTGAGACCATTCTGAAGCAAATAATTTTCACACAACAATAGATATATAATGTACTCTTAAATGAATCCCACAAGAATTGGAACAATCATCCTCCAGTATTCCCATTGATTCCCACTGATCAGTTACTAGCCATTCCCTTTAAGACTTTATAGAAATACAGTCGTTCTCAATTTAGTTTATCGCTACCCCACATCCTCCCCAGCCAGAAAAGTAAATAATATGCTGTAACCCCATTCCCTACCCAAAATATTGACCTTTTTCGAATAACATACATTCAGAGAGTGCAAGAAAAATAAGTTCAGCACCAAGGGTCAACAATGTCATCTGTATATGGGTGCCACCTAAAATGACCATTTATGGGAGAAATTTCATAACTTGACCATGCAACTGTTTTGCCACTCCTCCGCTCGAATGAGTTGCAGTATTCCTTCAGATACAACGCGCTGCAGCTTAGCAACACGGGTGGTGTACTAGTAGGTTACCATGAGTCTCTATTCCCATGGGAGAGGAAAATGGAAAACGCCAAAGGACGCAATTGTCCGCAGCGCCCGTAACTGTCCGTAAATGTCCGTAAGAGGTCGTAAGTGTTTTAATACGTTAACTTGCGGTATTTTCGGATACGTACGGTGGACGCAAATGAACGCAAATGGACGGGAGGTATTTTTTTTTTTTTTTTGGATAGTCTGCGTCCAAGCTACGGATAGTTACGTTTAGTTACGGTTACTTGCGTAAGTCTGCATCCGTGGAGTCCCTCTGCGAAATGTTGAACATTTCAAAATTTCGCAGGCTTGGCGCCATCATTTTCCGTTTCTTTACGGATTAGTTACGGACAGTTACGTCTACATACGACCCTGCGGATGCCTGTGTCCACGTTGCGTCCCCCTGCGTCCACTCATCCGTAGCAATCCGCGGCCGACGTAACCCGTCGTAAAGCACTGTGTGACTGGGGCATATGTTTTGTACAAATTTTCTGGTGACGGCAAAGGATCCGCGGGAGTCCGCAGAAAGAATGACTTTTTTGGACGTAACGCCGGACGCAGAGCATTATGTGACTGGGGCCTACCATCAACGAAGACAATGATTGCGAAACGCAGAGCAGTGGAACATGTAACCCTCATAAAAAGAAGAAAAATCAGAGCTATAAGTAAAGTCAATTGAGTTTATGCTCCTTCTCCTTGCCTGATCGCTCAAGATCATAGTATTGTGAGTGTTGCAATGGCAAAGTAAAAGTTGCTTGCTCGCTTTTATCAATGAATTTGCGGAAAATGATATCCGAAATACTCAGAGGGTTAATGATATGATATAATAAATGAGACAACTCTTAGCTACTAGCTATGTATCGGCCTGTAAAAAACTTAATGATGATCCCACTTTTTTCAAGAACAAGCACCGGCAATAACTTAAACAAATGGAAAGTCATCTACAAAAAGGGATGAAGTTAGTAATAATTTTGATGAACAATCTCCCAAATAAAATTTTGGCATTTACCGTTGTTTACGTTACATAATGGTAGCCATGGAATCACTCAAATACTTATTTTGCAAGAAAATGGCGCACAGCTATCAAACCTATTCTAAAATACGAAGAGTTAGTAAAAATATCTTCCCGTCCTAGCCTTTCACATCGAGTATTTGTTAGTTAATGGAGCGCATGAAAACAAAAAAAGTTAGCGTGGTTTAAGAGAAAAACAACACGATTTGATGTATATGTATATATATATATATATATATATATATATACATAATTATATGTGTGTTTAAGTATAAAAGCGTCCATACGGGGAATATACGTCTGAAAGCGAGGTATCTTAAGGGGAATTCGTTCCAAAGGGGAAACTTTTGATTCCCCTTAAGGTTTTGACAATATTTTTTCAAAGCCTTATCATTGATCTGGGCCTCAGGACTACTCCACAGTAAGGCACAGATGGCCTAGTGTGTATAGATCAATACAATGTAGGGGTTATTGGCAGGGATGCAATTTGCTTTTTCCAAAAAAAAAAAAAAGAGAGAGTTGTATTTAATGGTATAAGATGCATTTTGTGCTCTCATCAGTTAAATTCTGCATTGAGCCCATATTAATGTATAATTATTCAAAAAGGGCAATACATTGTATTTGCATTTTTTCCCCCAAACTATCATTTATTCCGCATTTCCCTTATGGCTGGAAATAGCGTTATATACAGTGTATTATATTCATGTGAACGTTGAAGAAACATTGTCAGAAGCACACGGAAAGTGCATTTAGGAATCCTGAAATCCTCAGGAAAGTGTGTTATGCCAATTACATTTCATGTTATGATCATTGAGTGTATCGTTGTATCACATTTTTTTTTCTTCTTCTTCGGTTTTGCATTGTCCTTATGTTAGTGTATTTTCTAGTTTCCTTGTATAAACAGCACTAGTGCGCTTACAAACACGCGTATAAAGCGCCACATAAATGTAATCTTTTTTATGGTTCCTTAAATGCGAATGGCTAAGTAATTTGGTAAACCAAAAAGAAGGTAAGATTTGCACCATAATAGAGGAAATTCAAGAACCCTCGAAAAAAAAAAAACCCACAAAGGCCCTGCTCAGACTGGCTTGTAACGATTTCTGTCCCAAGAAAGTCAGCTGGCAATAAGATTATAAAACAAATTGATATAATTTTTGCATGAACGGGCAAAAACAGAAACTTCTTGGGGTTTGGATCGACACCAAACTATCCGGGACAAAGCAAATCGAAAATACAAGGCCCACATGTGGAAACTATTAATATAATAAGTAGAAATTCGTGGAGGGCAGACTCTATTTACATGTAATGATATTATACCCTAAGTATACCCCGATTTGGCCCGTAAATACTAGTCTACGGTTGTGAAGCACATGATTCAAATGCCCAAAATATACAAGATATATCAATCAATCTTTGAAAACTGTTACCGGTGTTTTTAATTTACAACAGCACTGACTGCATTGCATGTAGAATGTAATGAATGACCTCCCTTTGATTTGCGTTGAAAAAAAAAAAAAACCCTGATGGATGAAAAACAAAATTATAATGCTGGCTATCAGTCTAGAGAATCCTGCTCGAAAATGTTTATATTGTAATTGTTAGCTTTATTTTGAAAGGCTGCACTTAACACAGGGAAAAGAGTCTTTTGCCCTCCATACTGAAGACATAGATTAGGGATCTAAGAAGTCCAAGCATACAACACATGATTGATCTGTGTAATAATTTACAATATCCGCGTGTATAATTTGATGACAAATTAAATGTATACTGAGAATTACACAAAGATACCAGAGGCAAATGAAACTATTAATTGCAAATGGAACCTCTCAACTACATAATATAATTATGCAGACATGCATACAAACAATCTTATCAACTATCTTGAATATTACGTGCTGCCTTTTACAATCCACTCTTTCGCATAACAACATTAAAATGAGTCCACGGTATAACAAGAACCGGCAGATTGCTATCCTTTTCTGCAATGGAATAGATAGGAAACTTATGAACCTTCACGCACACAGTGATATTTCCAAATTCTCTCGGATTACTATACTTGTCTTACAAATGTCAACAAGAAAGTGCATTAACAGAAGACTGTACCGGTATTTTATTCTTTGATATGTTGTTCTTCTACTTCCAAAAGAAAAAGCTGTGCAAATAAAAGGGGGATTCCATCGCAATTTAGCCCGCAATTTCAAATTGGAAATGAGCCTTTATTGGTGCTGACGAGCCTAAATATCGCGACGTATCAGGTGCACAACCAACATACTGATTACAAGCGCTCGCATACGTGTGCGTTAATTCGTACCGAGTAGCAGAGGCCTAAGTAGCTAGCAGGCGGCGCTTATGTACTGTCCTATCCATGTACAGGCGCGGTGGAGCACCCCAATTTGCATCTCATTATCGCCCCGTTCTATTTGAATTTCCAACGGGCATCCACGGCTGCCCGAAACTGAGTGCATGAAAAAGTCAAATCTTTACCTTCTCCTTGTGCCGCTATGCGTGCCGCTAGTAAACTCAAACTTCCCACACTATCTAAGTTTTTAAAAATCTTCCTTTTGATGAAAAAATTATGAAATTTGCTGCACTAGAACTTGAGATATTAAAGCTTTTTGAAAATCACCTCTCGCAAAACATGCTCTCTGTTTTTTTACGACTGGACCATGGCCGGGCTCCAATGTGTCCGAAATTGGCAACATAAGTTCATCAGGCCTCAATCCATGTATGGTGAAAGTTTTCGCTTGATTCCACCTGTACTTTTTGAGAAATCAACTTGTTTCTACAGGGTTTGGAATAGAAAATTGTAGTCAGCGAAACATTTGAAAATGACGTCATTTCTTTTCCCGTAACATGGGGATGCGTGCGTGGATACGTGAGATTCAGGATTTCGTGCGTTGTTGTTGGTTTGCATGTGACGCTGTGCGGCCGCAGTCAATTTTGCCAGCTGGGATTCTCGTGCTGTGTGATTTGGTAAGTAGGAAGTTTGATGAAATTTCATTCGTGATAATCATATTTGAATGTTGTATTTCTTACAAACATCTTAATGTTTCGTTTAAATGAGTAAAATAATCATAACAATGTAACGGTCTGACATGATGTGGTTTTGATCGGACTCTGCGGCGCGTCTCTGTCGAGGCCGAGCTCGAGGTTCGGCCCGGCCAGGCCGGCCCGGGCGGTGGACCTTAGCAGTTGGTAGAAAGCTGAGCGGAGCCTGTGATTGTGTTTGTGAATGTGTGAGGCCCGGGTGTGAAGCTTGTGATTTTGCGCGTTGTTTTTGCGATTTTGGTAGCACATGCGATTAACTTCTTCATAAAAATCATAAGCAGGAATGTGTTTGTTATGAAATTTTCTATTCCTAGTTATGAATTCAGCAATGACCATGGCCAGCAAAGCTGAATGAATAACACCGTATTTAAGTAACACTAACATTTAAACTCTAAATTATAATAAAATTCAAGTAGAAATCAAAGCACTCAATCATGCAGATCATCTGTTAACTTGTGAACTAGAATCTAATATTACTTCTCTCGGAATTAGAGCTACGGTCACAGATATCCCTGCAAATGCCGTACAAAGATTTTTGTCTATTTGGGGCTGTACAAATCGGTCATTTTTACAGTGTTCGTACAATGTAAGGACTTCTGTGACCGTAGCTTCAGTGGGATGCATACTTCTGTTTATGCGTTTCTGTACGATTGATGTGCACCGAGTTGGAAGAGGCAATCATTGAGGAAAGTGATGCTGCTATTGGAATGTGTGAGAAGGATGCAGGGCTGCCAACATTGGAAACTACTTGAGAGTGAGACTCCCATAGGCCAATGCTATAATTTCGGAGTCAAAATGAGTGAGATCAATAGAAATGCATGCAAATGAAATAAAGTTTTAGAGTGAGAAAGGACCAAAATGAGTGAGTCTCACTCTCAATGAGTGAGAGTTGGCAGCCCTGAGGATGATACATGATTTTGTAAATGTGGACAACATCTGAGAGGAAATATGGAAGGATTTGTTGGAAGAAGGTGCATACACATAATTGTAGCAAAAATTACTAGTACTTAATACATAAAAACACTTTAAAACAATGTACATAGGAAGAAAGACAGTACCACACACATGATAGTGATAAACACACACACACACACAAAATTAATGCCTACCTGCATGTACATCAATAAAGAACATGCCGCTGAAAATAATTCAGATTTACATAAACTGGCCCCCCATCTGCTTTCGTCCAACTATGCCATCCACCCAGTAGAAGGTAATCAAAAAAAAAATAATAATTTAAATAATAATCATATAAATAAAAAAAATGATAAAGATTGGATTTTCTGTGTCATCGAATATTTATGAACAAATAGTTTTTCCTCCTCCCCCCTCCCCCTTCCCTGCCTAGGCCAAATTTTCTTCTTCCTCACACACATGCCATGTAATGTGACACAGGAGTAGATTTTTTGCATTTAGATCTATATTGTCTCAGAACACAGTTCTCAGTTTTTAGATTAACATGTCAGCTCAGTTCAGTCTGCATACTTCTACTTTCTCGTGTTTTTGTTTCTGTTAAAATATCTCCTTCGTAGAAGGTAAGAAATTACATTTATTCAATCAAATAAAAGTGCAGTGGCCGAGTGTCGCACGGCGGTGACTGCTGAGCTGCTGCCGCGCACGCTGCATGCAGCAATGCGTTGTGTGTGCTGTGACATGCAACGCTACAGTGACGCGATTATATATACATGGGACCGACCTGTACGCTTAGCGTTCGTGTCATTTTTGACATCACCTTCTGTTTTTTTCCGACACAACCATGGCCGGGAATATTACGGTATGACATTTAAAATGCAAGCAGATAAATAAATGTCGGTGTACTTTGTCCGAATGGCGCTTTTGTTCCGCAATCACACTTCGTGAATCTTAGGATGATTTTCGAGGCATATTTTTGGTAATTTTGCTCGCCAGGTTTTCGCTAAAATTTCACATTTTATCATTGTCAAATCCTTTGATATGTTATATGTGAATATTCGGACATGTTTTCAAATTCAAACTAACTCAATTTTAATCCAAAAATAGGTTTCCTTAAATTGTTATTAGCGTGAGAAGTTGTTTACTTTTTCTCAACTACGCGAGTACATGTTGTTTACTTTATGCAAATGAGGCTCGGCTGCCGATGGATTTCTGCGAGATAATTGGGGTGCTCCACCGCGCCTGTGTAGAAAATCTCAAATCCCATAGTGTTCAAGACCACTTAACGCCCTTCTCATTCTCAACAGATGATTTTAAGCGACGACATGAAAGTCGACATCTGCAATTACGCTTCCCGACAAGCGATTTGGTTCAAATTTACGCGAGCAATTGGATATGAGTCATATAGTATTTCCTGTGATTTTGGTGCAATTTGGTACGGAGAATTTTGAGATATCTACATGGATACAGAAGTACGCTAGCACTATACCTGCCTACACTACAGCCCCAGCGCTGGGATCGCGAAGCGGCGGCACTGATAGTACTAGTGGCATCTACGTGGTCAGGCCACACTTCGAGATATGGGTCCTACTAAAACTTGATCTAGTCCTTGGTGTGAATAAGACCACCAAGAGATTTATCTTGGCTTAAAACATCGGAAATCCATAAACCAGATACCTTACCTACAAAATTCAGCACAGGAACAACAGAGCCTGCAGGACAAGGGTCTAGATCTAGACCTTGGAGTCTGGACTTTCGTCTGGACTTGTTGTTACTCTGATTAATTGTAATGATGTTGGAATTTATGTCTTCTAGACGTTTGAGATTTATTACGGCTCAGTGAGAGTGGCTGTCTTTGTGTTTGCCTGCGGGAATAATGGTGGTTGTGATAGGCATGACGTGATAATAATATAAGTATTTGTATGGTTAGATTGTTTTACTGATGACACTGAGTGCATATCCAGTGGACATAATTGGGATAATCGCTGCTGAAAAATCTATTTAAGGTATTACGGTTATAGGGGGGTAAATGTTAATTTCTAGTCGCATTCGCATGGACTGAGTGTAGTACCAGCTATGTCATTGTTACTTCTCCACCACCGTCTACTGGGAGAAGCCGTGTGGAGCCGGGAAATGTGCAAACGCCGGGAAATGTGCAAACACCGGAACATGTGCAAACGTCTTGCGGGAAATGTGCAAACGCCGGGAAATGTGCAAATCTCATCAATGGAAAATGTGCAAACATGAAGCCGGGAAATGTGCAAATCTCATCAATGGAAAATGTGCAAACATGAAGCCGGGAAATGTGCAAAAGTTCAATTTTGCCGGGAAATGTGCAAGCGTCGCCGGGAAATGTGCAAATCATTTACTTTAGCGATACTGTGTATAAAGATGGTAGATAAACTCCTTGTCAAAACTGCGCATGAACCTCCACCATTAATATTTTGTTAATAAGATCCTTGACAGAGATTTTCATCAAAATTGGCAGATACCACCATTATGGCAATGGGATCTCAATTTGTTTAAATTAGTCATGGGGGCCATGGGGGGGGGGGGGGCAGGCTTCAACTCCCCCTCCCTACCTCCCTTTCGGGGAGGGGGGAGTTGAAGCCTCAGGGCCCCTAAACTAGTGCTATTAGTCCATGGGCCAGGCCAGATATTGGTACCATCTGAGGTGGCAACACCTTTTTGGTGTCATTTTGTTTGTCGGGCATAGATATGCTTATCAAGCTATGATAGCATTTCCAAATGAGTAGCTTAGTCATAGTAAATGAATTTTAAACAAATTTGGTATCGCTGTTATATCCCTGTACTTCTGAATCGAGATCAACCGCTATACAAAGAAGAGCACTGTCTTCTGTATGTTCACAGGTGTTCTGTTGTAAACGCGGTGCGCTTACACTCTAAAAACGCAAATGTTGAATCAACATTTAAAATGGCCGAGGAGTGACAGCATTTTTGAAGTGTTGCATCCAACTTTTAAAATAACATTTTAAATGTTGAATCTAGCAGGAAAACCAACACTTTGAAAATGTTGTCACTCCTCGGCCCTTTTAAATGCTAATTCAACATTTGTGTTTTTAGAGTGTAGTCTTTATTCAAGGCAGCGAAGGGAATATCCAAGGGTTATGATGTCCACAGCGCTTAGTCTGATATTCAAGACGGCGAAGGGAATATCCAAAGCTTATAATACAGTGTATATCCTTTTATCTAAAAAAAAAAAGAAAAAAAAAGAAGAAGAAGAAGCAATTTCTCGTGAATTTTAGCGTATTTTTCAAATATCATTTTCCGGTGAAAACGCTACGGTGAAAACGCTAATACCACGCCAATGTCGCTTTATTTCCATCCAACAATGAGATTATGCAAAAACAATGTACCGGTACACTACAATACATTATAATTAATAATGTTGGAAATGAACAGAGTGATCTTTGTTTCAAACTGATGTATTTGTTGAGAGGGTGGTATAAAAACAGTAAAGATAATCCCTTTTATTAGGAACTTTAGATATGATAACGGTACATTGGTCTAGATAAAGACTAAGCGCACCGCGTGACAGCTGTGGACATCATAACCCTTTGGATATTACCTTCGCTGCCTTGAATAAAGACTAAGCGCACCGCGTTTACAACAGAACACCTGTGGACATACCATGGAGCTCTGTTAGCTCCATGGACATACAGAAGGCAGTGCTCGTCTTTGTATAGCGGTTAGTTTCGATTCAGAAGTATAGGGATATAAAAACGAGACCAAATTGGTTAAAAATTCATTTATTATGACTAAGCTACTCATTTGGAAATGCTATCATAGCTTGATAAGCGCATCTATGTCCGACAAACAAAATGACACCAAAAAGGTTTTGCCACCTCGGATGGTACCAACCTCCCATTTTTCGGCTCTTGGCCCATGGACTATATGAAGAGTTTAATGACGGGGGGGGGGGGGTCCTTAAACTATGGATTTTTTTTTTAATCTTCTACCGTCGAACGGAAAAAAAGAGAAGAAGATAGACCTAAGTTACTGCTTTGCAGACATTAATGACTGACATTTCATGTTTGATTATGGTGGATCCAAGGGTGTCCTGGTTTGGGGGGGGGGGGGGGTGACGGAGAGAAGGGGGATTGTCCACATTTACTGCATCTTCTTCATAAATCTCACGACGGATTTTCACCAGACTTGGCAGATAGCATCTTTACGGTGATATGATCTCTATTTGTTAAAATGAACCCTGTTACGGCACATTGTGGTAAATCGGCACATTTTGGTAAATTACCAAAATGATGCGCAAGTTACCAAAATGTGCCGATAGTGCACCTATACCTGACGGGATCAACTGTTACCAAAATGTGCAGTTAAAAGTGGATTTGCCTGCACATTTTGGACAATCTGCACATTTTGGTAGTCCACTGAACTAAAAACTCACGAATGGGCTTGAGATTTCTAATAAGGTCAAGGAATTAAGGTGATATGGTCCTGCAGTAAAGACAGGCAAGACACTTATTTAGCTCACCCGAGCTGAAGGCTCGAGTGAACTATTGCGACTGCTTTTCGTGCGGGTATGCTTTGTGACCTGCGTGCCAGGTGCGTGGGGCTGACAATTCAGTGAAGGAATTCCTCTGAAGGAATGGCAGAAGTACCACAGAATTGGCCGCATACGGGGACTGCGAAATACCTGCGTGGGAGTTGCCTGCGAGGTGGTGCCGCTAAGGGCCTCCTACTGGCGTTCTGCGTGTATCTCTGCGGGCAATTCCCACGACTCACCCGGAAAAAGTTTTGGTCATGCTCTAAACTTAGCTGCGGGTAAATCAGACTTGCGTGCGCACCTCCGGGCAAATACGGGCGAGATACGCGCTAGGTACTGTTAGGTGCAGACCAACTGCGGAGAGCTCCGAGTAGCAAATTTGCTTCCACGCAAGTCAAACTTCCCCAGATACGGTATGACAAGGCCTTGAGCATATTCAAAATATGTTCCGAGTGAGTCGCGGGGGTACACGCAGAACACCAGTAGGAGACCCTTACCGGCCGCACCTTGCAGACAACTCCAACGCGGGTACTTCGCAGTACCCGTAAGTCGCTCGTAACAGAAAACGGATCGGTTTCAAAGTTCTCACTCAGGTCAAACGGAATACACGCAAGTAGAAGTTAAGTAGCACGCGTCTACCAAATAAGACACAAGTGCGAAACTCGTAAACATTCTTGTCCGCCCGCAGAAATTTTTCCTGCGTGCTGAAAAATCTCTACTCGCAACAAGCCCGCGTAGCTTGGCCGGAAAGGTATGACACGGCCTTACAGGCCATGTCACATCTTTCCAGGCAAGCCTTGCGTGCGACTTGCGACGAACAATTTTTACTACCCGGAGGTCCCCGCAGAAGACCTGCACATAACAGTACCTAGCACGTATCTCACCCGTAGTCGCCCGGAGGTGCGCATGCAAATCCTTTTTATCCGTAACCATGTTTAGGCCTTGTCACACCTTTCCGGGCAAGCTACGCGGGCTTGTTGCGTGTGAGGATTTTCCAGCATACCGGTCAATTTCTGAGGGCGGACAAGGATTTGGGCGAGTTGTGCATGTGTCTTATTTGCTGGATGCGTGCTACTTATGTTCTTCTTGCGGGTATTCTGTGTGACCTGCGTGCCAGGCGCGTGGGGGCTGACAACCCAGAAATTCATCTGAAGGAATGGCAGATGTCCAACAGAAATGACAGAATGTCATTATCTTGGCCGCGCTGGCCGCATACGGGGACTGTGAAGTACCTGCGTGGGAGTTGTCTGCGAGGTGCTGCTCAAAACTTTGCTGCGGGTAAATCGGACTTGCGTGCGCAGCTCCGGGCAACTACGGGCGAGATGATTTTCCTGCGTGCTGGAAAAACCTTACTCACAACAAGCCCGCGTAGCTTGCCCGGAAAGGTGTGACACGGCGTTTAGGCTACCGAACTCATCAGGTGGGGACAAAAAACAACTGCACTTACAATTTTTATTTTTATTTGTTTTTGTGATGATAGTGGAGGAGCAGAAAGTTACCAAAATGCACATTTTTGGTAAATTAACCCAAATGTGCAATTTACCAAAATGTGCCGTAACAACCCTCCCCCCCCTCCCCGACACGGCCAAAAGGGGGGGGGGGGGGGTTGAAGCTTCAGATTCCTAATCTCTGGACTTTTGAATCTTCTTCTGTTGAACCAAAAAAGATAGAACTAGATACGTTAATGCTATGCAGACACTAGTTACTGAAATTTCAGGTTTGATGATGACGTCTCCAGGGGTGCCCTGAGAGGGGGGTGTGAGGGGGAGCAGGGGGATTTTCCACATTATCTGTTATGTTCTTGAAAAATCTATGACGGATTTTCACCCAACCCTCGAAGAAGAGGGGGTGGGGGAGTTGAAGCCTCAGAGTCCCTAACCGAAAAAGATAGAACTAAGTTAGTGCTATGAAGACATTAGTGACTGAAATCT
Source organism: Diadema setosum (assembly GCF_964275005.1). Lineage (NCBI taxonomy): Eukaryota > Metazoa > Echinodermata > Echinoidea > Diadematoida > Diadematidae > Diadema > Diadema setosum. Next base: position 24,048,688 of record NC_092692.1, read on the forward strand.
CATGTTTCATTACGGCGGGTGCAGGGGTGCCCTTATTGGGGGGGGGGGGGGGGTGTATGGGCCGAGGGAGAAGAGGGGGATTTTCCAAATTTTCTCCATCTTCTTGAAAAATCTATGACGAATTTCCACCAAAATTGGCAGATAGCATCTTTATGGTGATACAATCTTAATTTGTTAAAATGAGCCCCACCGGGTGTCCAATATTGTACATGTCATGAAACAGATACATTGCATTTGCAAGTTCACTTATATTGTAGTACCTACATTTACGTGCATTCGCATCAAACCTGTGTCTGGGTATTATTTTGGCCTGCACAGTCTGTTTTCATAAGTTTATAAGATAAAATTGCCACTTTAGATTAGTGCATTTGTAAGCACCAGTCAATGATATTTATATTCCAGTTGTTGATTGCTTAAGTAAGGTTTCATATTCTATTTTACAGTTGTTTATGTATCTGATATGGGCATAACTCTGTTAACAATGTTTAGGAACATAATGTCCACAAGCATAATGTTGAGTGTTCAAATCGAGTTTACATGAATTTTGAACTTATATGCATTCGCCGGTGCATCTATTAGATACCTGTGTAAAGAGGGGAAAAGAAAAAGGCAGCCACGCCAGTATGTTGTGTATTGTTGTATTTGTTGATGTTAACGCCATCTATCGGCAGTGATTATAGAGGTGACTTGAGCTCGGTAATAAAAACCCACCACTAGGTACCTAGAGTCTCTTGTTTATTTTTCATTTAATGGCGTATAAAGGTAATAGAATCCCGCTCAGAGGCAACAACGGGGGGGGGGGGGGGGGGGGGGGGAGACGGGGCGTGGTTGGGGTGAAACGGAGGCCCAAATCTAAGGGGCTTAATTTCACATTTTCATCTTTTTCTTGAAAACTCAAGTAATAAAATCCCACTTCAGCTCTTTAAAAAAAATAAAAATATAAACAAAAGTGATGGAGCTAAGAGAGTGCTATAATAAGTTAATGCATGAATGCAAGTTTAAGGGCGGGGGAGGCGGAATTTTCACATATTAAGCTTCTTCTTGGAACCTGTATACAGTTGATATTTGCCAAGAACATGTGGAAAATCTCCCTCCTCCCCCTCACCCCCCCCCCCCCGATCTCGGCACCTCTGGATTCGCCATAATCAAACGTGAAATTTCAGTCATTAATGTCTTCAAAGCACTAACTTAGCTCTATCTTTTCGGTTCGACAGCAGAAGAAAAAAAATCAGAGTTTAATTGAGGCTTCAACCACCCCCTCCTCCTTCGGTGGTAGGGCTCATTTTATCAAATGAAGATCATATCACCATAAAATGCAATCTGCCAAGTTTGGTGAAACTCCGTCGTAGATTTTTACGGAATATGCTGAAAATGTGGAAAATCCCCCTCCTCTCCATCATTCCCCCCCCACCCCGATCTAGGCAACCCTGGATCCGCCATAATTATTCATGAAATTTCAGTCATTAATGTCTTCACATCACTAACTTACCTCTATTATTTCCGGTTTGACAGAAGAAGATTAAAAAATTCCAGAGATTAAGAATCTGAAGCTTCATTCCCCCCCCCCCTGTGGCGGTGGGGGGGGGGGGGTAGGGCTCATTTTGACAAATACAGATCATATCGCCGTAAAGATGCTATCTGCCAAGCTTGGTGATAATCTGTCGTGAGATCTATCGAGAAGATGCTGAAAATGTGGACAATCCCCCTCCCTTGCGTGACCCCCCCCCCCCCGATCAGGGATCCGATATAATCAAAAATGAAATTTCAGTCATTGATGTCTTCGAAGCACTAACTTAGCTCTATCTTTATCGGTTCGGCAGAAGAAGAGGCTTTAACCCCCCCCCCCTCTCTCTCTCTCCTTCGGTGGTTGGGGACGGGGGCTCATTTTAACAAATTACGACCATATCACTATTAAGGCGCTATCTGCCAAATCTGGTGAATATCCGTTGTGGGGTTTACAATAAAATGTTGAAAATCTTTAAAAAAAGACAGGTGGTCGCTATTGACAGGTGGTGGCTAGGACATGTGGTAAAAGTAGTAATGGTTCATCCGCAGGTTTGACCGAGAGTTTCTCTTCCATCTATACATAACATAGGTGAAAAGAACGGTTTGCACATTTCCCGGCAGCCTTTGCACATTTCCCAGCAAAACTAAACATTTGCACATTTCCCGGCAAGACGTTTGCACATTTCCCGGCTCCACAAGCCGTCAACACGGAGGCAGCGACGAATCAGGCTCAAGGATTGCGGGTGATAAGAATGAGAAAAGCATGAGCTACCTAGGGTGTAACATTACTGTGTAATAAATTGTTGTTACTGAGTACTCCCAAGGTTATAGCCAAAGCCTGTGAAGCTAGCAAATACTTTCATTTATTTAAAAGAGTAAATACTTTATTTATGTTACATTATGTTACAAGTACTTATCATAATTCAAAGGAACCACCAACATATCAAATTTTGATTTGTTCATTTGTTAAATCCATAATCTTTCTCGCTGTTTTATTTACATGGTCCGCAAGGTTAGTAGCACAGCGAGTTTCCCATAACACGTATGGAGACTTTATTGAAAGAAAACTTACGACAATTTTCTCTACAGATCAATAGTCATTAAGAAGTGATATACCGTCTCTTGACAAGACAACTTATATGCTATATCTAAAGACGTCAGTGTCACTGAATTATAGCCCGCTTGATTTTATTTCTTATCACTGCTGCATGTTTTCCATCACATCCTTTTCTCTGATTTCAAATCAATTTAATTAGCGATGATATATAGTAAGCAGCCCATATACAAATAATGCACCTGTAAGCACCAAAGCCACTCAAACATTCATACTCACAAACACACAAACACATTGTATCACGGCATTAATGTTCCTAAAACTAGTTCAAATGTAGTTCAATTCAATACCTAGTGTAACTACAATATGAAGAACAAATACGTATAAACTTTTGTATTTGTTAATACTTTACTCAATCTTCAGCTTTCAGCGTTGATGACGAACGTTCGGAAAAGTAAGATTGTGTGTCCACCAAAATTTCTTATAAAACAATGGAATGCATTATCGATATTGTTATCTTGTATTGATGTACTCTTTTCCTCTTCTTTCACTTTACCTTTTGGTAATACTTGGAGAAACATCAGCTGAACTTGAGAAACATCAGGTAAATCATTAAATGAATCAAATTAAGGCATACTTGGCCAGGACAAAGTCAAAGTCCGTCAAACAGAGTGTTGGTTGTGCTTTTCAACTTGTAATGTCCTATACTGGCCATTACATCGTAGCAGATTTCTCTCTGGAATGCTTTCCAAGTCAAACATATGTTAAATGTAGTAATTTGCATGCTTTTGGAACAGGAAAAGATCCACAAATACTGTTAGTAGCTTAAAACTGAAGATATTCTATGTACATTTCATCATAATAAATTATTATACACGAAAAGGTGATAACGCAGAAATAGGGCACCTCTCGACATATCAAAACACAATCTATTGTTCGCTATGATTTCTGCTGCAGGTGTTTGACATTCAGTATAACCCTAAGTTTTTAGGTGCGTCCTGATGACGAAATTGGCAGGTACTTTATCTAGTTTTTATGTTAAGCCGAATTCTGAGAACTCCATCGTCATTATCGTGTAATGCCACAGAAAGAAATTATAACATATATAGAGAACATTTCCTAATTTTGACGCCTCGCACGATATGCATAACTTCCGAAATAACGGGGTCATCCCACGAGACCGACACCCACGAGTTATACGGTCCACGAGACCGACATCAAAAATAGGTTCATGAGTCATACGGTTCATGAGACCGACATCAAAAATAGGTTCATGAGTCAAACTGTCCATGAGTTATACGGCTCACGAGTCAAACAGCCCATGAGTTCGACACTACGCACAAAAAGCTCACGAGACCGACACTACGCAAAAGAGACTCACGAGACCGACACTAGGCAAAGAAGGCTCACGAGACCGACAAAATGAACAGCGCCATCTTCATGTTACATTACAATTACAAATATGTACCTGTACAGGGTGTCCTATGAAGAGGAAAATTACATACTGACTGGTGCAATTTCGTCACGCTATCGAGCGAGAGACTGTAACTAATTGAACAGCACCATCTATCAACGACATCAAGTATGTATTTCTACAGCACTTGTGGCTGTGTGGCTGTCACGCCACGGGAGCGACATTGTTACCAATTTTTCCTTCTTTTTGGATTAAATTGTCCTCTTCATGAGACCCCCCCCCCCCCAAAAAAAAAAAATGGAGGGCAAGAACGATGTATGGTTTAATTCTAAATGCCATCGTGATATTTTTGATAGGCTTTCCCAATTTCTAGCCTGCTTAGAGTTCAATTTGTAAATTTCTCCTTAACTATATAGGCCCTAATGTATGATATTGAACGGATGAAAACGTTTCATATCGCTGCGATTCGCCTCGATTTGTGGCTTGTGTTTGTGAAATCATCCTCCTCAAAACGGTACACTTTTCAAGAAATAGAATAGCTGTTTTCATGGATGCATCTTCTTTTCCCGAATTCTTCACGTTACCTTAATAGACGATTACCAATTATTATTTCTGTGAATTTATGCAAAATCAACACCTTCGCAGATGACTACTCCCCCTCTATATCATGTAAAGCAGGTGTGCACTGATTTTTTTTTTGTTGTTGTTATGAACTTCATTACACAGCTGGCTACTTTTTAGTTGGTTGATGTGAATGTCCACATCATTTTTTTTTTATAAGGTGTATACCGGTATGTGTTTTGCGGAAAGGGAATTGAGAGTGTTATGGCATTTTCAAAATTAATGTTGAAACATCTCATGCACTTTTACTGAATTTTGTTTATTTCTTCCCAAACACAGACACGCAAACACAAAGATCTTGAACAGTTCAGGGGGTGAAGGAGGGCAATTTGCGGAGTAATACCCTAGCAACTCTTCTTTTCCATCTTTCATATCTTCCTTATGCCATTATCTGAACATCCTATACAATTAATTGGTCTATAGGTGGCACTGTGGGCCTTCTTTGCCTAGTGTCGGTCTCGTGAGCCTATTTTGCCTAGTGTCAGTCTCGTGACCTTTGTTTGCGTAATGTCGGTCTCGTGAGCCTTTTAAGCGTAGTGTCGGTCTCGCGGGCTTCATTTGCATAGTGTCGGTCTCGTGAGCCTTTTGTGCATAGTGTCGAACTCATGGGCTGTATAACCCGTGAGCATATTTTACTTGATGTCGAACTCGTGGGTTGTATGACTTGTGAGTTGTATGACTTGTGGGCTGTATGATTCGTGGGTGTCGGTCTCGTGACGTGCACCCGAAATAACTTGCAACAAACGTATTAAATTTAACCCTTGTGTTCATTATATTCCATTACATATCGTATATTTCAAAAGTACAACAAAAGATATAGTTTTCAATTGTTATATTTTTGGTGTAAGAACGTTGTTTTGAAACAATTGAAAAGATGATGATAAATGAAAAGTTAATAGAACCATCCAAAATCTCCTTTCTTAGTTTTGAAGTCAGTAAATAATATGATTCTACGAAGCGTGTTGAGGTGATATCTTCACTACCCTTATACCTATAGAGATGTCCACGCTCCAGCACTCGTTGATACGTCTTACAGAACTGATATTCTTAATGTTAAAACATAAAATTAGCGATGGCCGTCTAGAATACGATCAATTGTCAATGAAGGCTGTTTAGCAATAAAATGAAAGAAATGAATGTCACTGGAAGCTTACAGCCTTGGCAACTAACAGCACTGAAATGCCTAAAATCAATACTTGATATTCAACTTCCTCCTGTCCTCATTTCAATGAATCAAACTTGTACAAAAAAAAGAAAGTTTCTGTTTCCTGAAGCATTTTTTTTTTCGATACTCATGAAAGTTTGACTAAAACATGGAGTGAGATAGTCAGAAACAGAGTCTATTGATAGCAATTGTATTATCGATCAAGATCTGTTCATAATGGAAGATTCTAGAAGGTGTAGGCTACGTTTGGCATATATGCATATATAAAATAGCCGGATTCACTTTTACAAAATCGCGGGATAACGATCGCGATCCACAACTCGAGATTCTTTTATTTTTTTTTTTGCAAGCTTTCACACGGACAGAAATAGGAGTGGGATAACGATCGTGATCCACATCTCGATGGCGCACACAGTACGCTTCATTGGATGTGCTTCTCTTTGCCCTTTGTTCTTGCGCATCACAGTGGTGTGGTGCGCACGCTGTTGTAATGTGTGCTTTGAATGATGGGATATGAAATCTCAAGATTATTTAGTCCAGCGTTCCCACGGTCACCACGGGGCGAATTATGGAGATAATTCAGAAACAGGCGCAAGATTTCTTGAGATTTGCATCGCGATGCTGATAACGATAATCGGTGGGGATTTTTGTGTTCACATGGGCAAAGATCTCGAGATTTTGATCGAGATGCAAATCTCAAGATTCGTATCCTGCTAAATCGCTTACCTGTAAATCCCCCTGTGATTACTGTAAATGGCAACAAAATGACAAAAAAAAGAAGAAAAATTATGAAGCAACATAACTTTTAGGGGGAGCATGTATTCCCTCAAAGTTCATCCTTTCACTCACATTTTGTGATATTTGAAAACAAAGAGCTTTAAATGAAAAAAGGTGCTGGAGAAATCAGGCACAAGTATATCTCAATATCAATCCATGGTGAGTTTACATTGCTACAGTAATGTACAGCTACACGCATAAACAAGTGATATCTGTTGTGTATGAACACATAATGACATTTAAAAAATGATAATTGCTGCATGATTTCATGAACTATCTATTTTGTCATCTTGGAAAAAAATGAAGAGATATCGTTTTGCCCCCCCCCCAAAAAAAAAAAAGAGAGGAAGTTATCTTGCTTAATCATGTATTTGAAGTCAAATTTCTACTCACTTCTTGTATGCTCGTAAGTTTCTTTTACGATCCTTGACATCTCCGTCTCTGTGTTGTCTTCAAGAAAAAGGCTCGAGACAAATGGTGATTTAAATACTCTGATCTCGCCAATGTGAATTCCCCGGTTCGGGAGTTTCTGCTCCAAGTTGTTCTTCACGCTGATTCTGCTCGGAATGGATGCTGACACGATGCTTACATTGTACCAATGAAAATACTTCAGTACAACGACCACGGCTTCGGTGAGAAGATCGTCCGTTGGCACCGTGCGGGCGAATGTCGGGAAGGTGGCTTTGTCACTCACGGCACTCTCTGCGCAAGTCTTTTGTCATTGTGAGGTATCCAGAAAAGAGAAGAAAGATGTGTTAGCAAGAGAGATAAGAAGTAAAACAGATTCATTCATCAGACCATTCTCTTTCTCTCTCTCTCCCTCTTTTGCCTTTTCTCCGACATATCAATTTTCATACCCACCTGACAAATCTCACAACAGTATCGTCATGGGAAAATCCATGACGTCGGCTTTCTCACACAAACGAACGCATTCATTAATTGTATGTAGCTATATGGGCACATTGTATACTTTAAATATCAGTGGAAAATAAGTAGGCCAGAGAGTGCCTATTTTCAGGAAACAATTGTCATCTACATTTCCAGGACTGCCTAAAGCAGTAAAAATACAAATTCTACACATCTACATGGTTTTGTTCTGCCAAATATAATTGGCATTACAACATAATCATTAAGCTGTCAGTGGCAACGCTACTCAATTACCGAGAAGGGTGCACGTCACGAAACCGACACCCATGAGCCATACAGCCCACGATTCATAAAGCTCACAAGTCATACAGCCCACTAGTTATACAGCCTACGAATTCAACACTAAGTAGGCCTAAATAAAGCCTACGAGTTCGACATCAAGTAAAATAAGCCCACGAGTTATACAGCCCATGAGTTCGACACTACGCACAAATTGCTCACGGAACCGACACTACGCAAGCAAAAAGCCCATAAGACCAACACTACGTTTAAAAGGCTCCCGAGACCGACACTACGCAAACAAAGCTCACGAGACCGACACTATAGGCAAAAAAGGCCCACGAGACCGACAGGATGAACAACGCCACCTGTAGACCAATTATTTGTACAGGATGTCCAGATAATGGCACAAGGAAGATATGAGAGATGGAAGTGGAGAGTTGCTAGGGTGTTACTCCGTCAGTTGCCCTCCTTTACTCCCTGAAATGTTCAAGATCTTGGATTGTTTGCGTGTGTGAGTGTTTGTGAAAAATAAACAAAATTCAGTAAAAGTGTGCATTAATCTTTCAACATTGACTTAAAAAATGCCAAAACACCCTCGTTTCCCTTTCCGCAAAACACATAATAGAAAAGTAAGAAGAAGCATCGAGCGAACTGAAGCACGCAATGCTTAATCGTTTATTTGACAATGATATTTTTACCAACATTATTGGAGACTAAAAAATCGTTTGGCAGATTGGTGTTCATCGACATTTCTAGCGCATTGTAAAAACAACACTGGTGTGATGATCATCATTTATAGGTTTCATTGACAACGAATCCACATTATAATTGACAAGCTGTTGTAATTCAATTGCAACCAACCTTGCTCTAATTCTGCACATCTTCCTAATTGACAGGCCACGATGGGTTAACTGCAATTAAATCACTTCACATGTCAAGATTTTGAGTTACAGCGCACCCCAGGCTGTGTGATACTGCCACTCTTATACCCCTTTCCCGCTGAAGGAAATCTTACCCGGGTGCACCCGGGTAACCCCGCAGTATGAAACGAAACTCGGTTGAAATCTAGGGGAAGCCTAGGTGAAACATCGATTAAATTTTGGGCAATTTTTACCCTAGAAGCGTCCTGGGTAAACACCGATAGTTCAACGGGAAACCACCGGTGGTTCACCGAGGAACGCCAAGCGTGAAGGTCGTCGCGGTGAAACACCGGGCGAAATATGCAGATTATGTCAAAGATCATGTTTTGTTTCCGGTCATGCACACGTTTTTCGTTAGCTAGCAAATTAATCCACACGTAATGCGTGTATGTAAACATGCACACGACTAGTATGTCGTTCGTGTCACGTACACCGGCATTGTATTGGATCGTGTTGTATTGTACGCATGCCGTATACAAATAAGTACCGCGCAAAACTGAGATTAGTACTTGAGTTGCCGTGTCGTTTGTCCTGTTGAATTAACTATTTTGGAGTTAAATTCTGTGAGAGGTAGAGAATTACGAGTACGAACCACTAGTACAGTACCACGTTCAAATTATCGCGCGAAATGTCGCGCCATATTACACACTTTCGTTGGAATCGGCCACGGAGCGAGCAGAAAACACGTCTAGGGGAAAGTTGCAAACAAAATTCACCAAGAGCATTGTCGTGGGCGTGAAAAAACGGCACTGAAAATTTCACCTGAAGTTCCCCGGTGAATTCACCGGGTAATCCAACGGCGGTTCACCGAGAGTGGCAGCGGGAAAGGGGTATTATTGTCGCCTTACGTCATTTACTGCACAGTGCCAGGATCTACCTGTTCTAAAATCCATTTTGCAGATGGTACTGTCATTACTCGTGTTGTAAAAACAATCATGTTAACAGCCAAATAGAATAGTCTGTACACTGGTGTGATAATCGGGTCTAGAGCCTTTTTACACTTAACCTAATACTTCTTAACCCCGTACTTTCTCTGACCCAGGACTATCGTTAGTCCCGTAATTTTTTCAGCTTTTTACACTCGCCAATAAATCCCGTACTAAGCTCTTGTCCTGGGCTACGGAGAAAACTGACCTTTTTACACTCATATTTCTAGCCCCGTACTTTCCAAACCACATGAATATTCATGATTACACTGTGCACTGTACAAGTACACGCACGCACCGGCAGCACTTGATTACCTCGTTTCTGATTGGTCAGTGTGTGCGTGTGGGGGGGGGGGGTCTGACTTCGTCTCCGTCGCTTAGCCCAGGATTATTTTTTTCGCTTTGTTTACACTCGCTTGCTTGGCACCGCAATTGCGGGGTTAGCACCGCAATTGCGGTGCTAACCCTGCTATTTTGCAGGGCCAGATAGTACGAGATTATCGGCGGGGCTAGCCCACTTTCGCAAAAACAAGTGTAAACAGAAAGTGGGCTAAGGAAAGTCCGGTACCAACGGTGGGGCTAAGCCCCCCCCCCCCCTTAGCTCCCACCGTTGGTACGGGACTAAGCAAAAATCTGCAAGTGTAAAAAGCCCTTAGGACAACTACCCCCTGAAAAATCACCCTCCGGATAATTAACAGCGGATAAATACACCCAAGACAATTCCCCCTATGGCAATTACCCCGGTCAACCAAAGGGCAATTACCCTCCAGGCCAGTTACCACCTAGGACAACTACCCCCGAACAACTACTCCCCAGATAACCCCTCCCCCCATAACTATCCCCAGATAACTACCCTCAGGACAACTACCCCCAGATAACTACCACACAATAACTATCCCGCATCCCCAGATAACTACCCCAACCCACACACCTACCCTCCTCCATAACTGTCAGGACTGACAACTTTTATGAAACGGAACCCAGATGCTATCAGAAATTATGGCTTTATATCGAGGGCCCCTCTCTTGTGATACTGGAAAATGACGTGCAGTGATATCAACTCTAATTTTCTTATGTTTATTGTCTTATGTGTTATAACGGTAATAAATTAAACGAGTGAATGATGAAAGTGCATCAGAAAGGTGCCTTCAAACGAACATAACATGAGCTTTGTCTTCTGATATGGTATTACAAACCTATAGAAAAATATCAACTGGATGGTAGTTTTACAGGGGAGGGGGATTGGAGGGCAGATACGTGAAAAAAGATGCTCACATCCGGCGTAGATTTTGAAATTTTGCCTATACAGATATTTTTGTGTGTTGATTTCAAAAATTTCTGGATCCAAGAGATCTGACCACTGGGTCAGCCGCCTTTTAGAATTCCAATATTGCCATCATCAAAAAACATTTAAAGATCCCTATCTTAAAGGGATGGTACAGTATTGGTGGAGATGAGAATTGGGCTTTTAACTTTTTGCAAGATACCAAGAAAACGCTTACGAAATAGTACAGTGCATACCATTTTAAGAGGAATTCAAAGTTTATTCGATGAAAATCGGGTTTGGAATGACTGAAACATCCAAAAACAAAGTAAAACAAAGCAATCGTAATAAAGTGTGGGTCCCACACTTTGCTAGAATCGCTCTGTTTTGGATATCTCAGCCATTTCAAAACCAATTTTCATCAAATAAACGTTGAATTCCTCGTGGAATTACACGCTCTTTCATATTTCACAAGAGGTTTCTCATTATCTCACTAAAAATGAAACCTGAAATTAGGTCTCAACCAAAACTATACGATCCCTTTAAGTTCTGAATGACATAGGCCATTGAAATTCGAGACATAAAAGCATGGTGATATGATGACTTCAATAACAGATTAATTTGACATGTCTGACAAGCTGCATGGCAGCCAATTTGAATTTTCTTATATGGTTGCCATGTCGAAGTGTTGAAAATCTCTATGTTGGGTTTGTAAATTAGGCTACCTGTGCCCCGTTGCTAAAAAATTTGTGTTTGAACGCAACTAAAACAATCAAACGCAAGTCTCTTCTAGCAACGGAACGCAGGGACCGAACAATTTGCGGTCGATACTTGCGTTGATGTGAAGCTGCATTTAATCGCAGGTTGAGTTTCTAGCAACGGGGTCCTCACTGAGCGCTCGTTTGTAACTGGTTTCGTGCACGTTGCTGTACGACATTGTGACGTCAGAGAAAGTGCGTTATGCTTTATTTTGCTGCACTTTTTTGCATGCCCGTAAATGTTAGTCGTGATGTTTATCTTGGTAGCCATATTGTAATTAAAAATGGCGGGCATAGCGTTTGTCACACACACCACATTATTCCGTTTTTTAACCCAGCATGTTAAATACCTGTTTGCACCAAATTTCAGCGTCATTCGTCATTCAGAACTCGTGATAGGGATTTAAAACACTGCGTTGAGGCGGCCATGTTGGAATTGAAAATGGCGGCCATTCGATGTTTTGTTAGACACTTCAAATTAATTCGTCATTGTTAACATGTCAAAACGCTGTTGTGTATCAAAATTTGGTGCCACAGGTCATTTAGAATCCAAGACAGGGATCTTTAAATATGATCGTGAGGGAATTATACTTGAGGCGGACGTTGCTCTCGATCTTGTTCTCCCTTGTAATCGAGCGTTCGGCCTGTCATCAGGTCTTGATCAGGATCTGGGGCGTGTATGATTTGATGTGATGTCCTGCATCACAGCAATGAGCTCATCTTCTTTGTTTGGCCATATGTCCTGTGTGGTCAAGGCTGAGTGTTCTGCTACTAGTGTAGAGTCAAAGACTATATATATATATATATATATATATATGACCGCGACAACGGTTTCAGGCAAAAGTCGCAAGGGCAAATTCCCTCCTAGGCGTGGTACAAAGATTTTGACCATTATTTTTGTCGATTTTTTTTTTTGCAGAAATAAATCCTTGATATGTTTTCTACATCTACACTAAATTTCATAGCATAAGACTAAGTTTTTCCAAGCGAAAATGGAATTTTAAACACCCTATATTGGATCGCACTCGTCAGTTTCGATCTTCTCTCCATCGCCGCGCCAATGTGCCCAGTGTTGCTACGGCGCGGCGTGTCGCGTGTGATTGGCTAGTGGGTCACACATAATTATTTACATAGTTCGGCTTTCGGAGACACGTCTCGCAGCGTTTCGGGAATGTTTTGTCCACCCGTGCATGCTCCATTGTTGTTGCTATAATAGATACATTCGCCCTGCAGTGTACGCAGGGAACATGGTTTGAACTCATCAGAGTCGCAAATCGCCACACAAGTGGGGCCGAGCCCGCCTTCAATTCAGTGTAAACGCGCAAAAGGCCAAATGCGGGGCCAAAATTGGCCGCGCATTTGGCCACGCTCTGGAGGTGGTCTCGGCAACGGCCGAGCCGCGACCGAGCCCGGCCTTTTCTCAGTGTAAACGCAAACTGGGCCAAATGCGCGGCCAATTTTAGTTTGGATTCCAAACCCTCGCTATTCAGGATATTAACCCCCTCATCGTCGAAAACTAGTATAGTTTAAGGTGGTTTTTTCTGCAAAGGATTTTTCCTTCGGCAAAGGCCTTTGCAAGAACGGCGACTTTACAGCCCCGCACTGTAAACGGGGTCTACGAGGACTTTACAGCCCCGCACTGTAAACGGGGTCTACGACCCCGTTTACAGTGCGGGGCTGGGCCGAGCCGCGGCTGAGCCCAGCCTCAATTGCGAGGCCGAGACCGGCAATTTTGTCCGTTTACACTGCCGGGTTCGGCCGCGCTTTTGATTCAAACCGTTCAATATTTTGTCGTAGTGGCGCTCTGCTTGTAAACAAACGCAATTTGGTATTGTCTGGTTTTCAGACCCTTTGCCAACTGAATTCCGTGGCGACGAAGTCGCCGTTCTGGCAAAGGCCTTTGCCGAAGGAAAAAATCCTTTGCAGGACAAAACCACTTGAAACTATACTAGTTTTCGACGTTGAGGGGTTAATATCCAGAATAGCGAAATAGTACAGGCAGAGGGTTTGGAAGCCAGACTAAAATTGGCCGCGCATTTGGCCCAGTTTGCGTTTACACTGAGAAAAGACCGGGCTCGGCCGCGGCCGAGACCACCAATTTTGGGCTCGCATTTGGCCTCGCATTTGGCCTTTTGCGCGTTTACACTGAAATGAAGGTGGGCTCGGCCGCGGCCGAGTCGCGGCCGAGCCTCGCACTGTAAACGGGGTCTAAATCTTGTAAAAAGAAAATGTACAATATTCTCGAAAATGCGTGCTCGTAGTAAATGATTATGACAGAAGGTTGACTCAAGAGCCAGCAGAGGAGAGAAAAGGAGCGGTCATAAATGACCAATACTAAACATCAAGATTGCGCCAAACTAAGTAGTCGTGTGTGTGTGTGTTTTATTTTCTGTGATAAACACCATCGCACAGTGCTACACATGCACAGCTTGAAAAAACAAAACAAAACAAAGCAAAACAAATCAAAACAACAGGAGGCGTGACCCTTGTAAGCCCTAACTTTTAGCAATTTTTCTGCCTTCGAAAGGGTCCCCAATGATGAAAATACAAATCAACCACAATGAAAACGCGATTTGTAAAGATGTGGACACGAATGCGCCACCCGATCCTGTTATGAGTACACACAGGCGGGGCGTGTGGATGCCTTTGGGTATTGCATGTACCATACACACATACACAAGCAGGCTTGCAATTATCCTATCCGCCATGTTGAAGACGTAGTGGTAAACAAACCCGAGCGAAACCCATTGTGTTCGGCTCCGCACGCTGAGTTCCGAGGAAGGTGAGCGGGAAATTTGACTCTCTCAGCAACCCAATCAGAAGGCGCTGAAGTTGCTAGAGGCGGAGCTTAATCTCGATTGGTACCAATGTACGGATGGGTGATTCTCACCTCGCATCGCCGTTCGGACATTAGGGAGTTTTCGCTACACGACGCAGTCGGTGGTTGAGCGTGCCGTGTGCAAAATTTGCTTCTGCGCATGATCAAATCCGAGAAACGTCCTGTCCTGTGGAAAACGAGTACGGTACTCTGCCAAAACAGCGTTTGGTCCCCATGCTGGGCAGGAGTGAGCCAGCCAGCCAATCAGCGATCTTGTCCCCACGCCTCCGTCCTTACAGGAAAGCGAAACTGCTTAGATATGGGGACGGGAGTCCGAGTACGGGGACTGTCACAGCTGATTGCTTCTGTCTTCCCGTCGTGTAGCAAAAACTCCCTGTTGTCTTTAAACAAGAGGTGAATCTTCAAAGCCCGTTTTCTCGCAGTTTTGTCGGGTTAACAAATAAAAAAGTGCATTATATTTCGCTTTATATGCCCACTTACGTTGCCGGAGAATACAAGTGTTTTAATATCAATGCAAAGCTTAGGAAATGGGCAATGTGATTCAATGAAAAAATGAATTTTCAAAATTCCCGACTTTTGCCTGAAACCGTTGTTGCGGGTCACATATATATACAGTGCACTCCCGTTATAACGAAATGCTCGGGACCGGCAGTTTTCTTTCGTTACAACGAAATTTCATTATAACCGAACAAATACAAAATATAACGAAAAC
The DNA here is from genome assembly GCF_964275005.1 of Diadema setosum. Classification (NCBI taxonomy): domain Eukaryota; kingdom Metazoa; phylum Echinodermata; class Echinoidea; order Diadematoida; family Diadematidae; genus Diadema; species Diadema setosum. Next base: position 24,063,793 of record NC_092692.1, read on the forward strand.
AAGGAAGCCATGCATATATCATATTCTGTTTGTTGAATATTCATCATACACTTAAAAACTATGTGAAATGGGATCAAAATCTGTATGTTTGTAAAGAACCTTCTGAATAATAAAACGAATAGTTATTTAATTTCAGATTATTGTATTACAATAACGCAAGTTCAGCTCGGAAACTGTGCGTGACACACGGAGTGAACACACAGTGATGTGAAGCGTTCGCCCAGGCAGAGACGCTATACATACTTGTTCCGCTACGTATTTTCGAAAGCGATCCGCATTTCGTTATAACGGAGCACATTTTTTTTTGTGTGTTTTTCTTTGTCAGTTAAAACGGAAATTTCGCTATAACCGTGTTCGTAATGAGCGAATTTTGTACCATAGACTTTAATGGCAATAATTTTGGGACCAGAAGTTTTACTCCGTAATAACGAAATTTCGTTATAACCAGATTCGTTGTAACGGGAGTGCACTGTATATATTCAATATGGATGATTTAACGAGATGTTTTTGTTTCCTGTTGCAATTCAATTCTTCAAGTGATGAATTAAGAAAATGATATGGATCCCTCATTCAAAATTCTTGCACGACGAAAACAAACATCTGATGATTAGCTGAAATCAATCACTTTTACATTTTACACGGAATGTGGTGTCATGCGATAAGTAAGAATTTTCTGAGGGATTGTTACGGCACATTTTGGTAAATTGCGATGCAGGACATTGACGGCACATTTTGGTAACTTTCTGCTCCTCCACAATCATCACAAAAACAAATTGTAAGTGCAGTTGGTTTTTGTCCCCACCGAATGAGTTCGGCAGCCTAAAGGCCGTGTCACACCTTTCCGGGCAAGCTACGCGGGCTTGTTGCGAGTAAGGTTTTCCCAGCACGCAGGAAAATTATCTCGCCCGTAGTTGCCCGGAGCTGCGCACACGCAAGTCCGATTTACCCGCAGCCAAATTTTGAGCAGCAGATAATGACATTCTGTCATTTCTGTTGGACATCTGCCATTCCTTCAGATGAATTTCTGAGTTGTCAGCCCCCACGCGCCTGGCACGCAGGTCACACAGAACACCCGCAAGAAGAACTAAAGTAGCACGCATCCAGCAAGTAAGACACATATGCACAACTCACGCAAATCCTTGTCCGCCCTCAGAAATTGTCCGGTATGCTGGAAAATCCTCACACGCAACAAGCCAGCGTAGCTTGCCCGGAAAGGTGTGACAAGGCCTTAACATGGTTACGGGTAAAAAGGATTTGCGTGCGCACCTCCGGGCGACTACGGGTGAGATACGTGCTAGGTACTGTTACGTACAGGTCATCTGCGGGGACCTCTGGGTAGTAAAAATTGTTCTTCGCAAGTCGCACGAAAGGCTTGCCCGGAAAGATGTGACACGGCCTGTTACGAGCGACTTACGGGTACTGCGAAAGTACCTACGTTGGAGTTGTCTGCAAGGTGCTGCCAGTAAGAGTCTCCTCCTGGTGTACTGCGTGTTCCCCCGCAACTCACTCGGAACATATTTTGAACATGCTCAAGGCCTTGTCACACCGTATCTGGGGAAGTTTGACTTGCTGGGAAGCAAATTTGCTACCCGGAGCTCTCCGCAGTTGGTCCGCACCTGACAGTACCTAGCGCGTATCTCGCCTGTATTTGCCCTGAGGTGCGCACGCAAGTCCGATTTACCCGCAGCTAAGTCTACAGCATGACCAAAACTTTTTCCGGGTGAGTCGTGGGAATTGCCCGCAGAGATACACGCAGAACGCCAGTAGGAGGCCCTTAGCGGCAGCACCTCGCAGACAACTCCCACGCATGTATTTCGCAGTCCCCGTATGCGGCCATATTGATGACATTCTGTGGTACTTCTGCCATTCCATCAGAGGAATCACACTATTATTCCTTCACTGAGTTGTCAGCCCCACGCACCTGGCACGCAGGTCACGCAGGATACCCGCACGAAAAGCAATCGCAATAGCTTACTCGAGCCTTCAGCTCGGGTGAGCTAAATAAGTGTCTTGCCTGTCTTTACTGCTGCAGCAGGACCATATCACCTTAACTCCTTGACCGTATTATAAATCTTAAGCCCACCCATGGGTTTTTAGTGCAGTTACCAAAATGTGCATGCAAATCCACTTTTAACTGCACATTTTGGTAACAGTTGATCCCGTCAGGTATAGGTGCACTATCGGCACATTTTGGTAAATTACCAAAATGTGCCGATTTACCAAAATGTGCCGTAACAGGGATGTATAACACGCAAAAAAAAAATTAAGTAAGATTTTATCATGTTTTGTGCCTTTTTATAAGCTAATAATTGTCACAGCACGGTGGCTGGATTCTTATTGATCAATATCTGGGGGTCATGCATTTACTAATATTGTCAGAATAATTATGGTAATTTCATGTCCACACAGATGGATACGCGTGTGCCTTTGTCCATACTATGTGAACGAAAGCACACACTGTTACCTTAAACATGTTTCAATCAAAATTTGCGCAATTATTTAATGAAACATACGTTTACCGTGGCGACAAATGCAATGTTGTGAGCGCCGAAATTATCATAGGGGATAGCTCATCGGATGGTAAAGAATGTTAACGATAAAAATGCATTACCACAGAATATCAAAAATGTCCACTTACGTTCTGCATACACGTGAAATTCACATGTCTATAATACGCGAATAAAGATGGAGTGAAATGAAATGATTGAAAGAAATGAGTCAAACCTTTTTTCTGATTTCATTGATTTAAGAAGAACGAAAAATTCACAAAAAATTACTTGCTCTATCGCTTCTTGACATTTACCTTAAAAAATCACAATGAAAAAATTGAGAAAGGACAATGTAAGCCCCTCAAAGAAAAAAAAACCCAACTAAATGAACAAACGAGAGTCAATTCCACACTTTCCCGCACTTGTATTGCTCACGCCAATGAGAATCGAAATCATCATTCCGGTCATTTTTGCCAAACTCGCAGAAGCTTGTTGCTAATTCCCTTCAGGCTTTCTCAAAATAATCTTTTGTACAGAGAAGGGGATAGTGGATGACATCTCACGCTAGCCGTGTCCCGCAAGATGATCGGAAAGATCCGTTTCTATGGCAACCAACCCTACGTAGAAATGTTCATCTTTGTGACACAGGGGAGATGAAAAAAAGAGCGGTCTTTTAGAGTGATTAATCATCTCATGCCCTTGCTTGGAGATAATGAGATGAAAGAAGGGACACAAACGCATGATAGGTTGTCACGGGCGAGCAGTGTGCAGTAAAATAAATGACGAAAAACACGTGTCCTGGGAAAATCACTGCATAATTTGTGCTCTCGTTAAAGATTGGTGCTGACCTGCTTCTTCAGTTCAGACAATAAGGTGTACTATCAAGGCACATTTGTTTTTTTTTTTTTTCCTGATACGATCATTTCTTTATCTCATTTCTCAGTTGGGTAGATATTTGTACAGCTTTGACAACCGCTTTGACATCATATCGTAGCCAAGAAAATGGAGCAAACTGAAACGGAATTTCACAGAAAATGAAATCATGGACGTTTATGTGCTTATTCTATTATCTTAAAACATTGAGAGCAGAACTACAGCACCACGCTCCTAGCTATATTATTATTATTAGCTCCTCCTGAAACGTCCACATTTGTAGCTGTTAGTTTATTTAATTCCATTTTGGGATATTTACTAAAGAAAGGGTTAGTCACAGGTTGGGGGATGTCATGAGGGGTGAACACCATAATGACTACGTTTTGATATTTTGTTGTAATATTTGTGACCACTGTCACTGAAGCTTGTACAATTATACATTTCTTGTCTTTTGGCTAGGTGTGATGGAAAATAACAACCAAAGGTGTCCATCTGGTGGGGTTACAAATAGTCCGCGATTGATGCGTTCATGAGGCTATCGTGATGTACTCTTACACCTCTGCAAAGAAGTTGTAGACATTGAAATGGCGACCAGTAATGGGGGAGGGGGAGGCCTTGACCCTTCCGAAACGCTCAGGATACGATGGAGAAGATAGATTGAAATTATCAATTAAAGCCACAATCAAACCACGTTGAATGTCGCTTTTATGGAGAATAGCGGAATCGTCTCCTCGTGAGGTGGGGATTTTACAATAGCGTAGTGACACTTAGTGATCATCTTGACTCTCGACGTTCAAGTCTCGATGTGTTTGAATTTGGCTTGTGTAGTCTGATTTTTTTATTTTTTTTTATTTCATTTATTTATTTATTTATTTTTTCTTGGAGGGGGGGGGGGGGTGCATGACATATGGGGACACGTCCAGGGAGTGAACATGCAAGCATGCTACGTGTAGGCCTACATCGTCGGAGTCTTTGGAGTCCATTGGAGGTATTTCTCAAATACATGTACTAGTCTAGTGGGATTTCTGAAAAAGGGCTCTCCAAAAAGGTGTTAGAGGCATTTTTGAGTAAAAGTTGGGAGCCGGTCTCTTTTACCTAATATGAGTACGCTGAATCCGAATAATCCGGTTCCCAAGCGAAATTCACTGATCTTGACCATGTAATTGCATAAACAAAATGGCTGCCCAGCCACAGAAATTGTCAGTTTCAGACACGCATTTTCTAGAAATTCTTTGCAAACGAGCTGGAAAAAAAGTGATTTGAAATCTTTGTACATAGAATGGAATTAGCAATTTGAGGGATAAACGTTTCTCAGTTGGTAAAAAGTATATTTTATTTATAATTATGCAAATTAGTATTGTATACTAGTGTATTAGTTCATTCGATAGTCTATACACTCCAGTGGGATTTTTTGTCTTCAAATCCTCTAAAAAGTCCTTTTGGATTTCTTTTTTTAGAATTCAAGTTAGGAACCCGATTCTTAACCAAAATTGATTGGGCTAGGAGATAAAACGGGTCTTCTTCAAGCGAATGAATGTTAACACCTAATTTGTATAATACATACAAAATGGCGGCAATATTTCCATAAAATTGTTATTTGCATGCAAAATATTTTCTAGTACATCCATAATCGCAAAACGAATTGATGAAAACTCTCTCTACGCGGATCATGGCTCAACTTTTCATGGGGGGGGGGGGGGGGGGAATGTCATTGATCAATGCCATTTTGTTCATATGTAACATACCTTATTGTACTGTTCCAATATGCAAATCTGTAGCATCAGCACAGAAATTCTATTTCCCCAGTGAACGAGAGCATGGTAATCATGACACATAGTTTTCATTAATATTATCATGTTTTGTAACACACACGTGAGTACCACAAGTGTCATGCAAATAGCTTTCGGTTTTAGTGAGCATATATATATATATATATATGTATATATATATATATATATATATATGTACATATCGCAAACATTCGTCTGTAGGTTGAAATGGGATAGGTGGTTTTATTCTATTCTCTCCTGAGGCATTTTTTTTTGCACGTCGAAGAAAACACCTTTAATTTCATAACAAACATTATTGATGCCCTAATAAACAAAATTATGTTGTAGGTCCGTCAGATGAAATCATTATTTTTCTTTTTAAGACTGGAAAAGGATCCATTGGGAAGTAAGGCTTGTAGAATAGCCGCGATCACACACTGGCAAAAGATCAAGAAATTTAAGATCGCTATCTCAAAGATCTCCAAAGATGCGGTCAGATTGGCAAAAAAAAATCGAAAAGTTTAAGATCGCAATCTTTAAGATCTTGAAGTTTTACAAGTGCGTGTGACGGCAAACTTTCAGCGAAACTTCCCACTACGACCAGGAGTATTTCATTTTATAAAGCCATCCTCGCCAAACTTCTTGATCTCTTGCCAGTGTGACCGGACAACAAAAGATCGCGAAGTCTTCGATCTTTTGCCAGTCTGACTGCGCCTTATTATGATAAACTTATTTAACGATGTTAGAAAAGCAGGGAGAGAGAAGAAATGGGGGAAAAAAGACGTGTGGCACACATCTACCTAGATTTGATCCTTCTACATCTGTTATAAGAATGTAACTTAGTCAACATCCAAGACAGTTTGAACTCTGAAATTGCCTCGGCCAGTGCAATCTGCGAAATGAGGGGTTCACACCTTCCTGGTCCTTTTTGTTTTTGTTTTCAATACACGTGGATAACATGCCGCCAGTGATAACTACCAGGTACTGACGCATTTCCATTCATTCTTAATTGACGACGCCACGCTCCCTTGTCTGTCTGACTTTTGCTAAGTGGGTAAATTTTCCGGTCCCATTCCTCGAAAATTTATACTGTTATGCATCTTAACCAGCGAGAAGTGACACCTCACTTATTAATCCTCTTCCATTGATTTATGTTATTTTCTGTTGATCATTATAATTTTAGATATCAAGCTTAAGTCCATGCATCATGTTAGTCTAGAAGACACATTTATGATAGATCTCACCAGGTCTGATTCAGATCAAAGAAATGACATTCTTAGCAAATAGGTCTCTAGCTTTAAGGGCCAGTGGTTTGTATGAACTACTGAATATTGAATACTCATAAGGAACCATGTTACATACAGAAGATTCCACTTCGTATAAGACGTAAATGGTCGCCGTTTTATCTCTCATTATATGTTTTATCAAGAATAGCTTTTGAATATTCATGTTGTCACTTGAATTTCTGCCCAAGAATTAAGATATGGATCTTTTTATGGCGGACCTGGGTTTTCCACCACCTTGCGAACACGAAGTTACTTTTGTTCCCTTGAGAGATAACATCGATCCGATAGCTACCTTAAAGAGGTCTTCTTCCGTAGATACTAGAGTTGTGCCTTTTCTGCTAGACTGATACTGACAGTAACACTCTTAGTAAAGCAAGGGATCAAGGACTCACAATCATCAAGGATGCTGCTTGTACGAGAAGAAAACTGAAGGATTCCAAGAACATGGTTCTTATCAGTCGTCTTTATAAGAATAAACTTATATTCGATTCAAAAGATGCATCACACAAGCTCACAAAATATGTTCCGCCCATTTTACCGACAAAAGTAAACTGAACGCTCGCGGAAGCAGTTCAACGACGATACTCCTGTATTCAAAAAAAAAAAAAAAAAAAAAGAAGAAGAAAAACCTGCTCACTGTGCCAGACCTGATCTTTCTTCAGCAGTAGACAATGGGTGGGAACGTTTTGATCTGGTCTACAGCCTGTACTGATGTATCTAGCTCCAATCCTGCAAAGTTGCCTTGAGATGATTTCATGTGCATGCGAAAGGCATTGCAGAACGTTTCGATGCATGCAAATGTCATAAATCAGGCCTACGATGTACAGCAATGTGTGCATGTCAGCAACAATGTGATGATGCAAACCTTGCATGAATGAAGATCAATTCAGCTCGATTGAGAAATAGACTTTTCAATTCAGATTATGTTTCTTCGACAGCCAAAATATAATGGTGGTGATGACTGAAGAATTACAAAGTCATCCTTCGTTTCTGTTTCCGAGATACCAGGATTATTCTTACATCTTTTTTCTTTCTTTCTTCTTTTTATTTTCGCTTCAGCCTGCACAGTGGGTAAAGAGATAGATAAGAAAAAAGACATAAATTATGTTCCCAGACGAGATTTATGAAAGTTGCCACTTGATTTTACATTCAACTGCAGATTGGAAATAATTATACACCGATTTATCCAATGAAAACGACAAAGTACATGCAAGGAGATAAAGTAACCTTGCACTAATCTATAGAGCAATGTATAGTGATGTGATTGCCTGATAATTTATCCTAATTTCATGACGCCATGATACACTTTGATAGCAAGACCTTGTTTTGGTGTAAAATATGCGTAGAAACTGGGTAAATATTTGCGTAATTTATTATGCAAATGAGATAATAGAGGTGTGTCGTTTAGTAGTTACAGTTAATTTTGTATCTCTTAATCACACCAGGAATCAGGAACAGGTCTTGATGTAATAACTGCTGTGAAACATGTTCATATATTGCGGCAGTGCGTTGTAGAATCTCGAAATCTGCCTGGTTTACAGCCTCTTGTATACCAGTTTGCAACTATATTTCCGTAAGTGTTATTCAGTTCTTCTTTATTGATTGATTCAAGTACCTGATATACCCTCGGACACTGACAACACTATAAATGTGCACCTTATTTGCCCGATAACTTAGCTGTTTTCAGTACGCCAAGGTACATTTTGATAGCAAGACTTTGTTTTAGGGAAAATATTCGTAGAAATAGCCAACTATTTGCATAATTCATTATTAAATCATTAGGGTATTTCTATTGCTGTTTTTTCTTGTATCTCTTTATCACAAAAGAATTATCAACTTAGGTCTTGATATGATAACTATAATGATTCAGATTCATATATCGCGGTAATATGTTGTAGAATCTCGAAGCCCGTCGCATAGTATAGCCACTTGCATACCAATTTGCATACGTAATTGCAATAATATATTATTCATTTTTTTTTCTAAATTGGTTAATTCCAGTACTTGGTTTTCCTCGGACTCTGATGACACCATGTAAACTTTGGTCGACCAATAACTTATATTTTTTTTTTTCACTACGCCAAGGTACATTTTGATAGCAAAACTTTGTTTTGGGGGAAAATATGTTGAGAAAATGGAAAATATTTGCATAATTGATTATGCAAATGAGATGCGTGTTTTATTTTAGTACTTAAAGTTGGTTTTTGCATCTCTTTGTCTCACTAGGAATCATGAACTCGTCTTGATACAATGATAACTATCATCAGAATCATGATTCAGATTCATATATTGCGGCAATGCGTTGTAGAATCTAGAAACCTGCCAGTTCTGTATCCTCTTGTATACCAATTTGCATAGGCCTAGATATTTGCGTAAGTGTTATTCAATTCTTTTGAATTGATTGATTGCAGGACTTAATTTTGATTGGACTCTGATGACACCATTTACTTTTTGTTTGCCCGATAACCTGTTAAAATGATTAAAAACAGAAGTGAACAAGTATAAGGTACTTTACATGTGCATATGCGGTAATGCATTGCTGTATCAGCAACTCCTAATTTGCATATTTCACTTCTTAATTTGCATATATAAATGAATGTTATGAACAATTGATGACCTAGCTTTTGTGTCTGCACATTATTACTATTTCCGCTCAAAATTTCGCTTGGGAACCGGAATTTTTGGATTCAGCGTACTTGAATTATACAATATAGAACGGTTCCCAACTTTTACTCAAAAATGTCTCTAACATTCATATTTTCCCTAAATCCCACTACACTACTTTGTCAAGGCCCTCTCGCTGCATGGTGAAGAGAGCCCGGCCGAGTGGGTTGCGCGAGGGCCTTATGAGATCTGCTTCGCATCCCTCTGTTAGGCCTTTGAATTACCGAATTTTGCTCCCCGATTTCGGGAGCAAAAGTCGACCAATCAGCGTGTGTTGCGACAAGAATTGTCGCCCCCGGCTTGGGGCCGACAATCCTTGACGGAGTTGGCGTCAATCTTTGATGAGGGCTGGCGGCAAAGATTGTCGCCCGCCCTCGAAGCACATTTTGCTGGGTAATATCGTTCTTGACATAGTCATTGAAATACCAACACATAACTTACATGGCTACATCCATGCAAACATGCCATGTAAAAAGTCATGACGAGGTTTCAAGGAAGTGTGTATGTGCGCGCGCACATGATAATTTAGTGTCCGTTTGTGCGTGTGTGTGTGTGTGCGTGTGTTTGTGCGTGTGTGTGTGTGTGTGTTAGTGTATATAATGGAAGAATGTGTTTATTATGTCAGCATTATGTGTTTTGGCTGCGTGTGGGTAGGGATAAGCTGTTGCTGGCATAAACGTTATATTGATTTTATCAGCAGCTTTGACTTTGATGAGTTTGTTTGACGGATTTGTATATGAATTCGGAGTGGTGCTTGCGTGCGGGCGGATGCAGCTGCTTTTATGCGTACGGTCCAATAATCCAGTTCACAGTTCCAGTCTGAGCATGTGGAGATAAAGGTCATTGCAGATCTTCTCTTGAAATGGATTTACAACTGAGGTATTCAAAGCCTAGATATAGGCCATGGGGTGAAGCTAAAAAAGAGGCTTAGAAAATGGGTTTCGTTCCAGCAACACTGGCACTACTTTCTGAATGCGGAAATGTGATGTTTTGTACATCCTAAATATACTGTAAAAAGTTCTCCTCGAAATATCCTGTAGTTTTTGCGAAAATCCATATTTTATAAACTGCGACCAGCAGCTCAATACACATATCGTAATTGGGCTGCGGATTGTAGCATTTAGGATCATGACAGGGTAGTATTGCGGACAAATGTCAACCTGTAATCAAAAAAAAATTCTTCAATTTGAAGACTTACAAGTAAGGTTGAAGTATTGACAACAGGGTTCGTGCAAGGTTTGGTTCTACAAATAGTCATTTTCTGTTCAAATTGATGACTTTTATATGACTAGGTCGAGAGGAATCTGGGAGAGCTACGCTAAATTGACGGTCAGCGCAGGCGCACACATCACTACGCACATATTTCGGATCCAATGACTGGACAAGATGGTCAGTGTGCGCATGCGCTGGCCGTCAATTCAGTGTAGCTCTCCCAGTTTCCTCTCGACCGAGTCACATTTAGTCATCAATTTTAACAGAAAGGAACTATTTGCAGAGGCAAACCTTGCATGAACTCTGTTATCAATACTTCAAATTTATTAATAAGTCTTCAAATTGAAGAATTTTCACCGATTTTAAGTTGATATTTGTCCGCGATATTACGTCGTCATGATCCTGTATGCTGCAGTTCACAGCTGCTGGCCGCAGTTATGCGTATGGGGCTGCTAGCCGCAGTTAGTTCCCATAGTGTTTCTAAGCTGAAATACATATACACATTTGGAAAGCACTGCTTTTAGCCATATGCCTAGAAAAAAGTGTGAAGTTTTGGTTCAATAGTTGCATTATATCTCATGTTTCAGCTTTTCCTGATGCTGCCTATGCAAAGGAGGACAAGAGCAAAGTGGTTCGAGACCATGAGAGATAACACTGACTGACCGTCAGAGGTCAAGGCAAATGCCTTATATTCTGTTCAAAGACATGTTATTAATCAAATGACTAATCATTCAAGGCCAAAAAAATCAAAAAAAAATCAGTGGGTTTGTTTGTGTGAGTGTCCGCGTGCATGTGGGAGAATCTTATTGTACACACACACACACGCATACACACGTACACACCCTCACATACACACACACATACGCACACACATAGTTATGAAGATTCAATATACCCAAGTATATTAAAATATTATTCTACATGCCTTGGCCATTTATCACATCAGCATCATAAAAAAGAGTATCATAAACATGAACACACACAATGATATAATACATGTATTGATCAGTGCATTACACATACACAGGTGCATAAAAACACTGACATGTTTGTATTATATACACTCACACGCACACATAAAACTCATTTACACACATCAGACATTACTATCAAACAGATCATATTGTTTATCAGTAAACATGTTTTTCTATTCTTCTTCTTCTTCTTCTTCTTCTTCTTCTTCTTCTTAACTTAAGAAGCTTTAATATATTTAGATCACATAGCAATCATGTTGTTCATGAAATATTATACAGTACTTTAGAAAATTTAATCTTCATAAAATTTCCTGAAGTTGTCATTGCTATTATTAGGTTAAAACATGGTGGGACACTATACCTCCTTTCATGTAAGATAGCTCAAAATGATAATCAGTCAAATTTTCTAGTTTTAATGAATTTCCTGGAACATTCCATGGTCCAAATATCCTTGAAAGGGTGTAAAAGTTTTGAAAAATGCCAATATATAACATTAAGGCAAAATTATAGTTTACCCATTCATGAGTGAAAACTGTTGGATTCTGTATTGGAGGCAATGTGTACCTGAAAATCTTGGAGAGAATAAAACAGGTTTGGCATTAAAAATTATGATAACATTGCAATTAACTTCCAATATCAGAGGATCTGTGCAAACCTGACTCAACTTATGCACAATTTTCATTTGGCTAGTATTAGTTTTAGCAAACTGATTTTGTACTCACACCTACATTGTACTGACCTTTCTACATGAACATTCTGTTTCAGTATTAATAATAGTTACATTTTTTTCCCAGAGTGGGAGAAACAAAATTTAATTGTAGTCATTCAGTTTTATGAAAAAAACAAACAAACACACACTTAGGAAAACATTTTTGTTCTTAGAATAATTAAACCCTAATCAAATCATAATAGTGGGCAGAAAGGTTTGCTACAGGGCGAACAATCACATACTGAGGCAAGGAGTCAAAACATGTTGCATAAACATTGGCATTCAAAATACAGGAAACAATCTGTATTACAAAGACATTTAATCATGCACAACTTTGGTAAGATGTCAACTCTTGAATATTTATCACATTGACCAAAACATTGACCAAAACATTGGTGCATATACAGTACATTCTGTTGTTTCTGAACTTTGCACTGAAGTTCTTTGTGTATGTGTGTGAATGTTTCAACGGTGTATATATGAAGAGTTTGTTTGCAAAAACCGATAAGTCCATTTTTGAAGATTTTGAAGTAAGATCTCTCTCATAAAGTACAAAGTAATACCTTTTAAATGATATATTGGTCACTACATATAAAGGTACATTTTTGAAGTTATTGACTAAAGAAGCAAAAAATTTCTTATCATTCTCTTTATTTTTCTTGACCTTTAATCGCAAATATCTCCATTTGGCAAATATGGACTTATCGGTTTTTGCAAACAAACTCTTCATATATTGCTCCATGTTATCATGGACAACTTATAGTAACATGACAATGTTTTCATGCTTCAATATTAATAATATTGACCTATCTCCCTTGGCAAGTAATGAGCAGGTTGACTCTGTTGCAAATGATGCATTTTACAGGCAACACAGCAGAACCTGAAAAGCTTCCAGAAGAAAATCTTGATCTTGATGAGAGCGTCTTAGGGGAGGAAACAGATGCTCCTGCTGACGGACCAGGCTCCTCCTTCAGCTTTCGTTTCCTAGCGAGATTCAGGCGTTTGCTAACTATCTCTTGTAGCATGTTTCATGGAATCCTATTTAATACAATGGAGAAATGAATAGCAATGATTAGCCGTTAGATTTTGTTAGGGGGAAAAAAGGCTAAACGCGAGGGGAAGGGGTTGAACATTACACTCAATAAATTTACGGTAGACTATTGACTGCCAATATTTGAATCTTGTAAATACCATAGGCCCTAGTACTATGCCAGGTATCAGATTAACCATAGCAAATTAATCATTAACAACTCATGATCATTGTCATCATCAACTACTTCAACTTGTAGTTGCAGTGCAATTACTGATTTTAAATTACATCTTCAGCTTTCAGCACCTGATCACAATATCAATTATCATAATTATGAATACAACTGCCTTATCATCATTAATACTAGTAATCCTTGGCCTTTCACTATCACCACCACCCACTGCTTTATAATTTGGCACAACATAATGGTACCGGGTGATCATATGTTTTAGGGAGTTTAATTGTTGAAATTATGTTATTGTCATTGTTGGTTTTTTTTTTTAGACCTATCTATATCAAATATTAATAAGTTAATTTAATGAGATGCTAAATGTGTGTTTTGAGGGGGGATTCGCCAATTTCGGGGTGAGAGAGACAAGATGGATTTTTAACATTTATACTCCATGGCCATGATTATGAAAATATAAATTTACATGCAGTTTAGACCTTTTTCAATCCAGTCCTCACGGGCTGTGTGTCAAGATTTTTACAAAATAATATCACTGATAGCTACATCAACCTAACCTGGGCTGTACATAGAACAACATGTAAAATTACATCTAGGCTACATTATAACGGCGCTATGCCATGCCAAGCTGAAATTCAAGATATCTAAGACATCATGGTAATTAACATTATGCATATGAGAGAGACTGCACTGCAGTGTCGACTGCTACGACTGTACGCACGTAAGCTAACCTGTAAATCATCCTATGTAGGTTGCAGTCAGTCCCCCTGAGCAGCTGAATCACTTCGTTCTGGTCTGCGATTTCACGGTCTCCTCCACTCAATTTGATCCACTCTTTGGCACACAAAATAGGTTTCGTCTATCTTAGGTTGGTCATAGCCGTGAAATTTTCAAACTTCATCGATGTTACATGCATTCAACGCATCTTAAAAGATTCGGCAGAGCAGACGACGTAGACGCGTCGACAGGCTCGCAGGGGGCGGCCATTTTGACTCGGAAACAATAAATCTCGATTCGGATTGGATAACATACATCACATGATCGTTCGCGAATGAATATCGCACACGGCAAAGTGTACATATTCAGCTCCTCAGTGACAAAAGAGTTCACTGTTTCCCCCTAAATTACCAAAATACTGCAGGAAGGTTTGTGTCGAACTTTTTCCTGTAGACTCTTTGGTTATTTGTTTACACGTAGCTGTGGAGAAATTTTAGTGCCGCAGTTGTCGGAACGAAACAAGCGAAAAAACCGGCTCACCCCATGGCCTAATAGGGCTTCATGACAACTGTGTTATAAATGAACCAGGTACAGATTGGTATTTACAGGTGAATGTGCATTCTTTTCAGCAACATTAACAAAGGCCATTTATGCAGCACTGACATGTAAATTACCACTTCCTGCATGGCTGTTTTCAACTGCTCTTCTTGAAGATTAGTCCGTGTTTTGCAAAGTCTGTGTTTGGAGAGGTCATTGCAGACTAGTGCTAACTGTGAACTGGCTTATTATGTCTTATGTATCAACATTGAGAGGTCGTTTCATCAGGAAGGAAGGTGGTATCGGTTCGGGTTTGTGTGTGTGTGTGTGTGTGTGTGTGGGGGGGGGGGGTTAAATTTCGTTACTGCGAAGGTTTGTTATTCTGAAGGCTCTTTAGTCCGAAGGTTCGTTATTCCGAAGGTTCGTTATTCCGAATTTCATTTTCGGATCAACGAACCTTCGGAATAATGCCACAAATGTTCGGATTAACGAACCCTTTTTCATTTTCGGATTAACGAACCTCTAGGTATAGGGAATTGTGTGTTTCGGATAAATGAACCCTTGGAAAAAAACGAACCTTCGGAATAACGAACCTTCGGAATAACGAACAACATCCGTGTGTGTGTAGGTGTGTGTATGTATGTGGGTTGGTGAATGTTGGTGTGGGATGATTTAGGTTTTGGTTAATCGGGGGTTGGTGGGTTGGGGATTTGATTTGAAGAAGGATAGTTTTAAATCGTATGACAGATTTTGGGCAATTTTGGAGTTGGGGATGGGGTGACAGCTTTTTTTTTTTTCACTTTTCTGGCCGGGAAGGTGTGGGACAGCGATAAACTATATAAAATGAGAACGAATTTAGTATTTCCCTATAGTCTTACCCACTTTACGCTCCATGGATATTACATTTTTAAAAAAATATTGTATTTGGGTGTGGGAAGGGTGTCCGAATGTCCTAATGTTTTTTTTTTTTTTTCTGGAAATTTAATAGGCATTGCTTTATTACAACAATCTCCTTAACATAACCCAGAAAGTCATGAATATCGCTGCAGCGTAACCACAGTTTGTCTATTGCATGACTGTAAGTAATAATTATTTTCTTACTCTGTTTAACTTATCGATCTATATTGTATTCTATTTGTGGTACAATTATGTTATGTATTCTTTACATTTATGATGTTTATCCATATTTTGAGCTGCACAAATAGAATTCAAACTTCAAGTTCAAAATTTCATATATCGTTATCTTTTATTACTGTAAAGCAAATTAAAGGAATGCGAAAACTTTTCACAACTTGTACGTATTGTAAAATTCAATTTCAGTTTTCCCCAGTGTACAATGTAAGACAGTCCAATATGTGATAAATTTGCTGTTATAATACACTGACTTGGCAGGGATCGTCATATTGTACATAATTATTTATAACAATCTGTAACTATCCGAAAATATCCGCAACTCTCCGTAAATAGTCGCAACTCTCCGCAAGTGTTCCGAACTATTCGGAAGTTTATGCAAGTTGAAAGAACAAAATTACGTGCCAATTCGTAAAAATATCCGCAAGTGGACGCAAATATTCGCATCTGGTCGTATCTGTCCATATCGCCCGCATATTTTTCCCGTATGTTTTGTAAAAAGTTTCTGGTGACAGCAAGGGATCCGCGGGAGTCCGTAGAAAAAAATGACTTTTTTGGACGTAACGCCGGACGCAGATCATAATGTGACTGGGGCCTTACGTAGACACACGAACGCTCGTACACAACACACATACGTAGGGTCTTGTAGAGCCCACTAATGTCAAAATCGCCCACTAATGTCAAAACAACCACTAATGTCATAGCACGTCGACGACAAATGTCATAACAACCACTAATGTCATAACACGTCGACGACAAATGTCATAACAACCACTAATGTCATAACACGTCGACGACAAATGTCATAACAACTACTAATGTCATAACACGTCGACGACAAATGTCAAAATTTCCATTTTTACTGCAAATGTCATAACACGTCGACGACAATGTCAAAATCGGATTAACCACTAATGTCATAACACAACAAATGTCGAAATTTCCAAAATTACTGCAAATGTAATGACGCGTCACAATGGCGGATCCAGGAATTCCATAAAGGGGAGGCGCCTTTACAAAAACCAAAGGCTGGTGCAACCACCCCCCCCCCCATTTTAATCTTTTTATTTCTGTTGTGTTGATAAAATAAAGAGGGCGCACTAAAGGGGGACGGCCCCCTCTCAATCCGCGATTGCGTCAACCACAAATGTCAAAATCGGGGATTAACCACAAATGTCATAACACGTCGACCACAAAGGTCATAAGGCGTCACAGGGGCGTATTCAGGAATTCCGTGAAGGGGAGGCACCTTTACAAAATCAAAGGCTCGCGCGACCCCCTCCCCATTTTTATGCCTCCGTCACGAAGTGGTGCCGGAGGCATTATGTTTTCGGGTTGTCCGTCCGTCCGTCCGTCCTTCCGTAATGAATTTTGTGGACAGGGTAACTACCAAAACCTTTTGAGGTATCCTAATGAAACTTGGCATGTATGTGTATTAGGGGGTGAAGTTGTGCCTATCAACTTTGGGTGCACATGCTCAAGGTCAAAGGTCAAAAGGTCAAGGTCAAATGTTTAAAATTTTACTATTTCCCCCATATCTATGCCATGCCTGAAGATATTTTCTTGAAACTTAGCGTATGCATGTATTACTCAATCAAGATTCTCTAGTGAAAGTTTGGGATCATGCGGTCAAAGGTCAAAGGTCAAAGGTCAAAAGGTCAAGTAAAAAATGTGAAGTTTTTTTTCTCCGTATCTTGGAAATAGTTCAAGGTATCTTCATGGAACATAGTATATATGCACATACTGACTGGCAGTGATTAGCTAGGGAATTTGGGGTTTATGGGGTCAAAGGTCAGGGGTCAAAGGTCAAGGGCAACACTTCAAAATTTTACTATTTCCCTCATATTTGTGCAATGCCAGCAGGATTTTTTTTGAAACTTGGTGTATGCATTTTTAACCTGATAGTGATTCTCTAGAAAGTTTTTTTTTGTGTTTTTGTTTTTTGTTTTTTGCCAAAAAGGTCAAAAAGTCAAAGATCAAGTGAAAGTGCTGAACTTACTTCTTCCTCCATATCTCGGAAGTGGCTCAAGTTATCATGAAACTTAGTACATATTTATGCATGTTCTGCCTGACAGTAATTCTCTTATGAGTTTTAGGGTCAATGGCCAGATGAAAATGGTAACAATTTAGTATTCAATACAGAAATTGCATTTTTTCTCCATACCTTGAAACTTACTCAAGGCATAAACTTATGAAAGGGTCAAAGTCAAGTTAAAGTCCTTCAATCCCCAAATACGTGCTCTCCTATTCGTCCAATTAAACCTATGTCAAGGAAGGTGAACATTCAACACTTTTGTGACAAACATGTCATTTTGATATTTTGCCAGTTTTGTGAAAATGTAATCACACATTGTCCACATGTACTATAGACCTATCAGGAGAATCATGCATTATGGCGGAGGCATACCAGTCGATATAGCGACATTTCTAGTCTTCTTTTCATTTTGTCTTGTTTTAACATAAAAAGGGGCAGCATGGGGATGTGCCCCCTCTCGATCCATGATTGCGTCAACCACAAATGACCAAACTCATTGCTTGCATTACAGGGGGGATCCAGGAATTTCGTGAAGGGGAGGCGTCTTTACAAAGTCAAAGGCTTGCGCGACCCTCACCCTCCCCATTTTCTTCTTTTTATTTTCTGTGTTGACGAAATAAAGAGAGGGGGCAATAATGGGGGATGCGCCCCCTCTCAATCCGCGATTGCGCCAACCGCAAATGTCAAAATCGGGGATTAACCACAAATGTCATAACAAGTCGACCACGGATGTCAAAATTTTCAAACTAACTGCAAATGTCATAACGCGTCACAGGGGTGGATCCAGGAATTCCGTAAAAGGGGTTGGCGCCTTTAAAAGATCAAAGGCTGGTGTGACCCCCCCCCCCATTTTCTTATTTTTATTTCTGTTGTTTTAACATAATATAGTGAGAGGGCACCAGAGGGGGAAGCGCCCCCTATCGATCCATGATTGCGTCAACCACAAATATCAAAACTCATTGCTTGCATTACGGGGTCGGATCCAGAAATTCCGTAAAGGGGAGGCGGTTTTACAAAATTAAAGGCTACCGCAACCCCCCCCCCCGTTTTTTTCTTTTTATCTATGTTGTTTTAACAAAAAAAGAAAAGAAAAGAAAAGTAAGGGAGCACCAGAGGGGGTTGTGCCCCCTCTCGATCCATCATTGCGTCAACCACAAATGACCAAACTCATTGCTTGCATTACATGGGCGGATCCAGGAATTTCGTAAAGGGGAGGCGTCTTTACAAAGTCAAAGGCTGGCGCAACCCTCGCCCTTCCCCATTTTCATCTTTTTATTTCTGTTGTATTGACGACATAATGAGAGGGTGCACTAAAGGGGAATGCGCCCCCTCTCGATCCGCGATCGCGTCAACCGCAAATGTCAAAATCGGGGATTAACCACAAATGTCATAACACGTCGATCACAAAGGTCATAACGCGTCACAGGGCGTATCCAGGAATTCCGTGAAGGGGAGGCGCCTTTACAAAGTCAAAAGCTCGCCGACACCACCCCATTTTTTTCTTTTCATTTTGTCTTGTTTTAACAAAATATAGAGAAGGGGCACCATGGGGGATGCGCCCCCTCTCGATCCATCATTGCGTCAACCACAAATGACCAAGCTCATTGCTTGCGTTACAGGGGCGGATCCAGAAATTTCGTAAAGGGGAGTCGTCTTTACAAAGTCAAAGGCTGGCGCGACTCTCCCCCCCCCACCATTTTCTTCTTTTTATTTCTGTTGTGTTAACAAAACATAGCGAGGGGGCACCAGAGGGGGATGCGCCCCCTCTCGATCCGCGATTGCGCCAACCGCAAATGTCAAAATTGAATTAACCATAAATGTCATAAGACGTCGACCACAAAAATGTCAAAATTTCCAAATGACTGCAAATGTCATAACGCGTCACGGGGGTGGATCCAGGAGTTTCGTAAAGGGGAGCCGCCTTTACAAAATTAGAACTGGCGCACCCCTATTTTTTCCTCTTTCTTTTTGTTGTTTGAAAAAGAAATGAAATAGAGCACCAGAGAGGAATGCACCTCCTCTCAATCCGCGATTGCATTATAGGGGCGGGTCCAGGAATTCCGTAAAGGGGAGACGCCTTTAAAAAATCAAATGCTTGCGCAAACCACCTCTCTTTTTTTTATTTAATTTCTTTTGTGTTAACAAAAATAGAGACGGGGAGGGGGTATACCGCGCCCCCCTCGATCCGCGACTGCGTCAACCACAAGTTTATGGCAAATCTCATTGTTTGCATTGCATGGGGCGGAACCAGGAATTCCGTATAGGGGAGGCCCCTTTACAAAATTAAAGACTTTTTTTTTTCATTTAAACAAAAGAAATAAAAAGAAATAAATAAGGGGGAGGGGGATTGCGCAAGCCTTTCATTTTGAAAAGACGTCTCCCCTTTACGCTTTACGGAATTCCTGGACCCGCCCCTGTAATGCAAGCAATGAGTTTTGACATTTGTGGTTGACGCAATCGGCGCAAAAGACGTCTCCCCTTTGCTTGCATTAGAGGGCCGCGTCCAAATTCCGTAAAGGAGAGACGCGTTTATAAAATCAAAGGCTTGCGCAAACCGCCTCGCCCTTTTTTTTCATTTACTTTGTAATTTCTTTTGTGTTAACAAAAATAGAGACGGGGAGGGGGTACCGCGTCCCCCTCTAGATCCGCGACTGCGTCAACCACAAGTTAATGGCAAAACCCATTGTTTGCATTACAGGGGGCGGAACCAGGAATTCCGTAAAGTGGAGGTCCCTTTACAAACTTAAAGACTGCCGCTTTAACTGTCGTTTAAACAAAAGAAATTAATAAGGGGAGGGGGATTGCGCCAACCTATCATTTTGAGAAGACGTCTCCCCTTTACGCTTTACGGAATTCCTGGACCCGTCCCTGTAATGCAAGCAATGAGTTTTGACATTTGTGGTTGACGCAATCGCCGATCGAGAGGGGGCGCATTCCCTCTGGTGCCCCTTTCTATTTTTTTGTTGTTGTTGTTGTTACGCTTTACGGAATTCCTGCACCCGCCCCTGTAATGCAAGCAATGAGTTTTGACATTTGTGGTTGACGCAATCGCCGATCGAGAGGGGGCGCATTCCCCTCTGGTGCCCCTTTCTATTTTGTTGTTGTTGTTGTTGTTGTTGTTACGCTTTACGGAATTCCTGCACCCGCCCCTGTAATGCAAGCAATGAGTTTTGGCATTTGTGGTTGACGCAATCGCCGATCGAGAGGGGGCGCATTCCCCTCTGGTGCCCCTTTCTATTTTGTTGTTGTTGTTGTTGTTACGCTTTACGGAATTCCTGCACCCGCCCCTGTAATGCAAGCAATGAGTTTTGACATTTGTGGTTGACGCAATCGCCGATCGAGAGGGGGCGCATTCCCCTCTTGTGCCCCTTTCTATTTTTTTTGGTTGTTGTTGTTAAAACAAAAGAAATGAAAAAAATAGGGGGTGCGGCAGATTTTAATTTTGTAAAGGCGCCTCCCCTTTACGGAATTCCTGGATCTGCCCCTGTAATGCAAGCAATGAGTTTTGACATTTTGTGCTTGTTGTGGATGACCCAATCGCGGATCGAGACGGGCGCATCCCCCTCTGATGCCCCCTCTCTTTTTTTTTCTTCAAAACAACATCAATGATAACAAAAATGTGGGGGGATGCGTCAGGCTTTAATTATGCAAAGGTGCCCCCCTCCCCTTTACGGAATTCCTGGACCCGCCCCTGTAATGCAAGCAATGAGTTTGGTCATTTGTGGTTGACGCAATCATGGATCGAGAGGGGGCGCATCCCCCATGGCGCCCCCTCTCTATATTTGTTAAAACAAGAGAAATGGAAGAAGAAAATAGGGTGGTGTCGCGCGAGCCTTTGATTTTGTAAAGGCGCCTCCCCTTCACGAAATTCCTGGATAAGCCCCTGTAAAGCAAGCAATCCCCCATGGTGCCCCCTCTCTATATTTTGCTGAAAACAAGAGAAAATGAAAATGAATGGGGTATGGGTGGCGCGAGCCTTTGATTTTGTAACGGTATTCCTGGATACGCCCCTGTGACGCGTTATGACCTTTGTGGTCGACGTGTTATGATATTTGTGGTTAATCCCCGATTTTGACATTTGCGGTTGACGCAATCGCGGAATGAGAGGGGGCGCATCCCCCTTTAGTGCCCCCTCTCTTTATTTCGTCAACACAACAGAAATAAAAAGAAGAAAATGGGGGAGGGGGATGGTCGCGCCAGCCTTTGACTTTCTAAAGACGCCTCCTGGAATCCTGGATCCGCCCTTGTAATGCAAACGATGGGTTTGACATTAACTTGTGGTTGACGCAATCTCAGATCGGGAGGGGGGGGGGGCACATCCCCCTCTAGTGCCCCCTATCTTTTTTGTTGTTGTTAAAACAGCAGAAATAAAAAGAAAAATGGGATGGGGTTGCGGCAGCTTTAATTTTGTAAAGGCGCAACCCCCCTTTACGGAATTCCTGTATCCGCCCCTGTAATGCAAGTAATGAGTTTTTTTTTTCATTTGTGGTTGACGCAATGATGGATCGAGAGGAGGTGCATCCCCCTCTGGTGCCCCCTTTCTTTTTTTTTTTGGTTAAAACAACATAGATAAAAAGAAAAAAATGGGGGGGGGGTGTGCGGTAGCCTTTAATTTTGTAAAGCCGCCTCCCCTTTACGGAATTCCTGGATCCGCCCGTGTCATGCAAGCAGTGAGTTATTTGTGGTTGACGCAATCATGGATCGAGAGGGGGCACTTCCCCCTCTGGTGCCCCCTGACTATATTATGTTAAAACAACAGAAATAAAAATAAGAAAATGGGGGGGGGGTCGCGCAGCCTTTGATTTTTTTAAAGGCGCCCCTCCCCTTTAAGGAATTCCTGGATCCACCCCTGTGACGCGTTATGACATTTGCAGTTGTTTGAAAATTTTGACATCTGTGGTCGACGCGTTATGACATTTGTGGTTAATCCCCGATTTTGACATTTGCGGTTGACGCAATCGTGGATTGAGAGGGGGCGCATCACATATTAGTGCCCCCTCTCCTTATTTCGTCAACACAACAGAAATAAAAAGGAAAAAATAGGGGAGGTGGAGGGTCGCACCAGCCTTTGACTTTGTAAAGACGCCTCCCCTTTACGAAATTCCTGGATCCGCCCTTGGAGTGCAAGCAATGAGTTTGGTTATTTGTGGTTGACGCAATCATGGATCGCTGACATGTATTTGCTGTAAACTAATGGAGCACGTTTTAGCCAGCAAAATTATGAAGCACGGGGACGAAAATAACATCATTTTTCCCCTGTAATATGGCTTCCGTAAGAACATGTCATGTGAACAACAATTACTTGGTTTCACAAGCGATTTACATAGGAACTTGGATGCAGGGCGTCAAACGGATGTTATAGTCATGGATTTTTCAAAAGCTTTTGACAAGGTTGGATATGAGCGGCTTTTACGTAAACTGGACTACTACGGTATCAGGGGGAAAAGTCTGAAATGGATTCAAAGTTTTCTCAATGGAAGAAGTCAGAGGGTCGTTTTGGATGGTATAAAATCTTCTTTAGTAGCGGTAGGATCTGGAGTGCCTCAGGGGTCGGTTCTTGGGCCTTGCCTTTTTCTACTTTACATCAATGACTTGCCTGATGGTCTCGCGTCAAAGGTTCGCCTTTTTGCCGATGATGCAATTTCTTACATGACCATCGACAATCAACATCATACGCAAAATCTTCAAGAGGACCTAAACAGAATAGGTGACTTGGCGAAAAAATGGATGATGGATTTGAACACAGATAAGTGTAAGGTTTTGACAATATCCAGGAAAAGAAGTAGGGTGCAACACGTGTATCATCTAAATAACGCCCCTCTTGAATCTGTTGAATCCGTGAAGTACTTGGATGTAACCATCACTTCTGATTTGAAGTGGACCCAACACATCAACAATACTGTCAATAAAGCCAATAACGTGCTTGCATTTCTAAAATGCAATCTTCGCATAAAATCTTCTGATGTTAAAGCCACAGCTTACAAAACGTTGGTTCGACCAATTGTTGAGTATGCTTCCACAGTTTGGGACCCATCTACCAAGAACCTAATCCACCAAGTGGAAATGGTCCAGAGAAGAGCTGCGCGATTCACTTTAAATCGCTACCATAACACCTCAAGTGTCACCAAAATGCTACAAGAACTTAATTGGACCACTCTGGAACAGCGCAGAGAAAATGACAGGCTAATTATGATGTACAAAATACACAATAATCTCACTCCTCTTTCAGCACAGGACTATATTATCAAACAGGCTACTCAGTTAACGAGAGCCTCGCAACCACACTCCTATCAGGTACCATATTCGAGAACTGAATCGCATCGCCATTCGTTCTTCCCAAGAACTGTAAGGAACTGGAATTCCCCGTCGTCAGAAATTGTTTCAGCGCCATCTGTGGGATCATTTCGAAACCGTCTAACGGTTGATCATAGTGGCTAGTTTTTTCGTCAAATTTTCTATGTGCTTGTAAATATCTGTAAATAAATTGTATTATAATGTAAATAGCACCAGTCTGCAAGAATCTTCAGTCTATTGAAGGAGGCAGACTTAATCAGAAGAAGAAGAAGAAGATATCTATGCAATGTCTCCAGGATTTTTCTTGAAACTTAGTGTATACATGTAATACACATTTTCTACCTACTTCTCTCACACATAGGCCTACACTTACCAGAGATTCTCTGGTAAGTTTTTTTTTTTTTGCCAGAAAGATCAAAGGTAAAACGTCAATTGAAAGTGCTAAATTTCACTTCTTCTTCCATATCTCGGAAGTGGCTCAAGGTATCATCATGAAATGTAAATATGTATGCATGTTCTACCTGACAGTAATTCCCTTGGGAATTTTGGAATCATAAGGTCAAAGGTCAAGGATCAAAGGCCAGGTTAAAATGCTAACAATTTACTATTTAACACTGAAATTACCCTTTTTCTCCATACCTTGGAATTTACTCAATGCATAAACTTATAAAAGGGTCAAAAGTCAAGTAAAATCTTCAAGTCCCCAAATACATGTTCTCTTGAAAATAATACCCATTCATTCAATTAAACCTCGTTCAAGGAAAGTGAACATTCAACACATTTATGACAAACATGTCATTTTAATATTTTGCCAATTATGGTAAACTGCCATCACACATTGTCAAGACATACTATAGACCTATTAGGAGAATCATGCATTATGGCGGAGGCATACTAGTCGCCATTGCGACATTTCTAGTTTTAGCTGAGATTTTTCCATTTTTTTTTGTCGTTCATACTCTGATTCGTCAACCCATGTAAAGTGAAGATTTAACAATAGTATCTCATTGAATTAAGCACCCATCTCTCATCCATTCAATCCGCATGTCAATAGAGATTTGTATTTGTTTTATTTACTTCCCAATTCGTTGACTTTTTATCTGATCTTCTTGTCACTATGAACATGCCATTATCACTGTTTCCTATGACTCCAGCAATAATGAAAACACTGGCAATATATTATTGTGCTATATGCATGACAACTTATAAATCGCATATTTTGGCAATTATTAGCATGCTAATGAATATTGGGGGATGATAATGTATCAAATTCTTTTCTACAGCCCTTCCTTCTAACTATGCTATTAAAGCAACGTTAATTTGTCACTTTTGTAGATAATTTCCGAGAAGTATTAGCATTTGCTCAAACCGTTTTTTTTTTTAAATCGACTCAGCAAACAAAAGAAGTCAAGTACCTAACCCTTACTCTAGGGCGCATGAATACCTCAAAAGGTACCTGAAAAGGCCAAAAGTTACTTAAAAGAGGTTGCTTTTTGCATTTTTTGAATTAAATGGAAAAATGTGGTACACACTTTAAGTTAATTTTATTCATAATCCATTTGCACAACACATCCGCAACAAATAAAGGTATTGGAAATTCCAGGGGTGGAGAGGGTAACTGACGCGGTAACAGGGGTCATCCCACGAGACCGACACCCACTATTCATACGGCCCTCGAGACCGACATAAAAAAGATAGGTTAATGAGTCATACAGCCCACGAGTTATACGGCTCACGAGTCATA
Organism: Diadema setosum; assembly: GCF_964275005.1. NCBI lineage: Eukaryota > Metazoa > Echinodermata > Echinoidea > Diadematoida > Diadematidae > Diadema > Diadema setosum. The sequence continues at coordinate 24,089,444 of NC_092692.1, forward strand.
CAGCCTGTCGGGCCATATTTGCCTAGTGTCGGTCTCGTGAGCCTATTTTGCACAGCGCCAGTAAATAAAAGGGGAAACCGTAGACGATTCGGATGAGGTTTGGATCTGGTTTATTGCCGTGGCCGAGACAACTACGGCAGGCCAATTGTGCACAAACATAGATTACTACATACACTGTATATAACACAACCAATACTGGCGTGACTTCTTCTTTCTTCCTCTGTTCTCTGACAGCTTAATCATTACTTTCCATTAACAATCAATCATATGTTTATACAACCTCAAAACTTGCCTCTATTACAAACACTCTGAAAAAACTGAAACTAATCACCAAGTAAAACCACAACTGAACAGTTAACATATCACCCATCACTGTGATAACAATCACTATACTCTATCGCTGTCAACAAACAATTAATAACCTTATGCATAAACACATTGATCATACAGACTATCAATGTCCAACAAAAATCTTGCCCATTTAACCTCTGCATACAAGTATATCGACACACAAATGTAACTTGACTTGCTTTACGATTTTCACAAAAAAAAAACACACAAAATCATCATATTCATGTAAACTACCGGTACACTGTATTTGCACCAAACTCCACTCAATTACCAACATCATATTGTTCCTAGATTTCTGACAACAACTGAACACAAATCACATTTCACAACAAACTCACTATTGTGTACTGTATCCCAATATCTTCTCTTCCCCCATTAATTAACTAACTACGCTAACATGACACTAGTGAAGCATAACAAAATTGAAAAAGCCCTATACATGGATACATCATAATCAGATACATAAACTATACATGGTCATCTGAATAAAACATGAAATTCCTCACTAAGTTGAGCACATACAATGTACATGGTACTTATAAAAACATAACTGTATGTGGATTATATCATAACCAGGGCAGACCTGGAAAACACTGTTTTGTTTTCATGAATCAATCCTGCTCAATAATAATGAATAAACAATCCAGACAACCACACTATGTAAAAATACATACCGGTAAGTATGTTTAAACTGTACATACATGTGCCAATCTTATGGGAAAAATTAACAAAACTGTGCTAATAAGGGGCATGGGCATGATAACACTACAAATCTGTAATACTGTACTGGAAACATACAATAGATACGGTCATACGAGTCTAATTTACCATGGACAATAATCAGGCAGCAGGGAAGTTTGCCACCATTTATCAAGATTAGTATTAAAAAAAAAATATCATAGTTTTGATCCTCCATGTTTACAAAACAACATACAATACCTGTAGTAATAAATGAGTATACCACATATGTATCCGAAAAAGCGAACAGACAAATACAAAAGTGTACTGTCTTTAAAAAATCATACATACCAGTAGATTCCACTCATGTGTCCTATACATTAGGTCAGTAAACAATCTATGACCATCAATAAAAACAAGTGACAAATAATATAATCTTAGGCTAGCTAAATACGACATCAGCATGAAATATTTGTATGTACTTGCACAGGCTGCAAAAACAAACTTATTGTGAGTCAAAATGAAACTGGTGAAATAATGAACATTAAAATAACTAGACGGCTTGTGCATTGCCATACACAGTCAACGATATGTTGACATCAACCCTGACAAAAATCGTACATGTCCAGTCTATCTACATGTCTGGTTAAATACTGGTATAAAATGAAATACAGTGTAGTACATAGCTGCCATACTAGGAACACTAAAAACAAAAAGGCACCATATTCCTGCTTGATAGCCAAAGTGGCAATAATTACAAAACACACATTGCATCCTTAGTCCAAAGGGCAAAAACCTTTACTTGAAAAAGATTCAGATCTCGAAAAATCAAAACAGAAAACTGTATGAAAAAAAGGGGTTCACAAAATGATCAAAACATCAAATGATACCCAAAGAATTTTACAAAATGTAAGTTTTACCTATCGCAATGACAAAAAGGTGGGTATAAAAACGTATGATACATACAGTTGATACATGTGGAAATATGTGAATTACAAAAACACACACCTAACACTGAGCACCTTTATACACACTACAAACATGGGTACAGAATACAACTGAAATGACCAATTAACCTGGAGGAGATAGGGGCATGGGAGGACCACGGGTTATCGCTGATGGGCGGGAGGAGTCAGGGGGTGCTGAGGGATGGGGGATTCGGAGCACGCAGGGGAGTAGGACATCCATGATACCCACATCAGCGAAGCCATGGGTAGGAGCTCGGGGATCATCAGATGAGTGTTCGGTGGGGATCATCTGGTAGAATGCACGCGAGACTCCATCATCGGGAGAGGGGGAGTCATCTCCTTCGGACCACAAACAGGACAGGCATAGGCCGTTGTGCCATGGTGGAGCCTTCCAGGTCGGGTGTGTGTCACGATCGGCGAGGCCAACGTCATCCATAGGGAGGCGGAGGCGAACAGCATTGTTGTAGGCAGGAAAACCCTCTGGTTGGATTTTGGTGACCACGCTGAAGACCACCATGAACTGGTGTTCACTGTCTGGCGGCGTGTAGGAGGGAGAGGCATCATCAGGAGTGAGGTAGTAGCCAGGCAGAGAACCTGTAGAAGATGGTACTTCACCCTGCAAACGAGTACCGAGGACATCGACTGGCTGATGGGTGAATGTCGCGGTGGTCTTCTCCATACAGACAGAACCATGACTAGCACGATGTCGATCAATGCCAAATACACGCATGTCCGTGTGGGTTGACACCTTGGGTAGAGGGACATGATCCGCGACAGGAAGAGCGTCCTCACCTGTCTGACTGGGAAGAAGCTTGGAGAAACCTTGAGGTAAGGTAGCTTCCACAAACAGGTACTGCTCATTGTGACTTTGAGGATCATTGTAGGTATTACACCAATTGTCAATGGGCGTGTATTGACCTTGGTTGTTAGACTGTGAGTGTATGTGTGAATTCACTTGTGGTTGGTGTGAAGTGTCTGTGAATGTAATGTCAGTGTCAGCGTGAGGGTTTGTATTGCCCATGAAAATGTTTGTGCTAGACTCAGTGAAGGGAGTAACAGAGCTAGGCTCAGTGAAGAGAGGAACAGAGCTAGGCTCAGTGAAGGGAGGCACAGAGCTAGGCTCAGTGAAGGGAGGAACAGAGCTGGGCTCAGTGAAGGGAGGAACAGAGCTGGGCTCAGTGGAGGGAGTAACAGAGCTGGGCTCAGTGAAGGGAGGAACAGAGCTAGGCTCAGTGAAGGGAGGACCAGAGCTGGGCTCAGTGAAGGGAGGAACAGAGCTGGGCTCAGTGAAGGGAGGAACAGAGCTGGGCTCAGTGGAGGGAGTAACAGAGCTGGGCTCAGTGAAGGGAGTAACAGAGCTGGGCTCAGTAAAGGGAGGAACAGAGCAGGGCTCAGTGGAGGGAGTAACAGAGCTTGGCTCAGTGGAAGGAATGGCCATATTGGGACTCTCAACACCACAGACTTCAATGCCAACCACACCTGCAGGAACAAAAGTCCATGAATCACTGTCAGAATTTGTCCCATATTTCTGTTCACACTCAAACCAATCACCTTTGTCCACAGCAGTGATCTCACTCTGTCCATCATCATAATTCAGTAACACACACTCTTTTACTTCATCTTCTGTATTCCACATCTCACATTCAAACCCTGGATCTTGCACTTTTGCCTCTTTCACCATTAAGCCTACACCAACACCTTCAGGCTGCATGCTGTGTGGATTACACTCTGCTTCAGCATCCTCTGTACTTTCCATCTCACACTCAAACTCATTGTAATCATGCGCATGTATCTCCTTCTCCATTACACTGACATGAACGGCTTGTGCGTGATGATTGTTACGTGAATCATAGCCAGCGGATCGATCGCTGACACTATAAGTGTACATAGTATCATCGCCAAACATAATCTGACCTTTCGAGGGACGAACAGCAATATCATTTTGCTCCATGAAATCTGCACCTGCGAGCACATCGACACCGTCATTCATCACATGATCATCCACAACGAAATCGTTAAACATCAGGTCACACTCATTGTGGTATAATGTACACGAAACAATACCAACAATATCAAGCTCTGGAAGATCACCTGAGTGACCAAGGGGTACATCAATGTAATCCTCATATCCAGATCCATCGACAAGGATTTCTAAACCAAGCATATCAGCTGCAGTTTCACTGATCAGACTACAGACAGAGCCACTTCGAACTTCAACCTGTATGACCTGATTATCATTCCCTTGCCCTGTAGCAGGGAAGTGTGGAGGTTCACGTTTTGTCGCGTCTGACAACGCGGATTGCTGGCCAAGGCCAACCTGCTGGCCCGCGGGACACCCCTGCTTGGGTGCCTCAGCGGCCGGGGCTGCCCGTCGCTGCATCGACGGGGAGCCGGTGGACCCGGCCACGGCGGCGCATCGCTTTGTTGATGCAACGTGCATATCACTATATGGGACTACACACTATAAATCGCCCAAATACTATATACGTCACCCGAATTATCACTGTAAATTACAACAGAACGCCTACTCCTGCGTATATCAGGCGAGATTCTCCTTTCTCTTGGACTAGGGTAGAGCAAATTAATGGCGTTAAATTCGCATCCAGCTGCCACCACGCCAGTAAATAAAAGGGGAAACCGTAGACGATTCGGATGAGGTTTGGATCTGGTTTATTGCCGTGGCCGAGACAACTACGGCAGGCCAATTGTGCACAAACATAGATTACTACATACACTGTATATAACACAACCAATACTGGCGCAGTGTCAGTCTTGTAGGCTTTGTTGCGAATTGTCGGTTTCGTGAGCCTATTTTGCACAGTGTCAGTCTTGTAGGCTTTGTTGCGAATTGTCGGTCTCGTGAGCCTTTATTGTGTAGTGCCGAACTCATAGACTTTATGTGCCAAGTGTCAAACTCATTTGCTGTGTAACTCGTGAGCTATTTTATTTTATGTCGAACTCGTGGGCTGTATAACTAGTAGGCTATTGCAGATGATGTCGTGCTCGTGGGCTGTATAACTAGTGGGCTGTATGATTTGTAGGCTGTATAACTCGCGGGCTGTATGACTAGTGGGTGTCGGTCTCATGACATGCACCCTAACTTACAACATTTACTGAAATGACACCCACATGCCAATTGAATAAAAACTGTTCAATGTCGGTCATGAGATAACGTAAATAATTATATATTCGATATGCACTATCAATGCTACCGACACGCAGCGTATCTTAATGCAGTGCGTAGTTCTTATACAGCTCACAGGAAAGTTTATTCAATCTTACTTGAACTTGGCAGCATTGCTGCCGAACTGAACAACTGATGTATACAATACATCGACGTTCAGGCATTCAGAAATTCATACTTGTCATAAATCCCTCAGAGATATTTGTTTGATCCCCATGAAGTTGAATAAAACCCCTGCGTTCTTTGGCACACACGAAATAAAATGTTTCGCGTTTTTTGTTTTGTTTTGTTTTGTTTTTGTTTTTGCTTAAAAATCCCAAAGCATAGTCAAACAGGAAATATTGGTAATGCTATAGCAGTGGTACGAACAGAATACTGACTGACAGGCTACCGTTGAGGTACAACGTTTAAAGAGTATGTGCTTCTCGCTACGTGATACGTAGTGTCCAAGAGAGGACAGGCATTTAACGTAGATATTGGGAAACTGATCTTAGATCTTAAGCACTATTCTTTTTCTCTTTAAATCACAAATGCCAATGAAGCTGTAAGCCTACAGACGAACAAGGAGGCAGAGAGACAGAACAGAGAGAAAAGAGAGACGGGTAGAGAATAACTGGGATGCCAATTCATTTTAACAGAGATGCAATGATCGACGGTATATTGTACATGGTGTGCACCTGTAGGGCGCTCTTTTCCAAATTGACTGCCCATCCGATGCTAATGGGAAAACGCGGCGGTCTCTCCTTTGATAACTGAAGAATATGGAAGAGCTTGAAGCAAAAAAAAAAAAAAAAATATTGATGCTTACTCAGAACGGGGGGGGGGGGGGGGATTGGCTTTATAATACACACATGTATGTATACACTGTATGAGTGTGTGTATATACGGGACAATGCGCACGATGCATGATGGTGCGTTCCACCAAATGAACTCCTTTCACATGTGATTTACTAACTTGATTAAAATCAAACCGGACCTCTACGTCGTTCTCTTACAAACATCTTAAGCGACTTGAGTGTGTACATATATATATATATATATATGTATGTGTATATCGAGACTAAGCTCATTAAAACTAACATATTTAAATCTAAATTGAAATTGAGGCATGAACAAGATTTTGTTTTTCAATGACATCTCATATTCACGAAATGGTAATACACTGTTGTATTCAACATAGGGGTACACCTACTAATTAATTTTAATAGATTGATGACATTTGGTTACGAACTTTGGCAAAGAGAAAAAAAAATAGTTAAGCCGAATTAGGCTGTAAAAATAAATAGAGTTCGACGATCTGGCAATCTTTGTCGCGGCATGTAGCTGATTCTCATGCAGTTACTGAGTCGCGAGTTATGCTTCCTTTTTTGTGGAAAGAATGACACATACAAACATTGTACACACTCACACATAATATGACACATTGGGCAAACCTTATATTTCATAAATATGATATCATTTATCATTTCATAAATTTCATCAATTCCTCGATGGTGGCCCCGGACCACGGGGCCACCGCTAATGTAAAGCCTTGTATGTGATCATGCATCACAAAACCAACAATACTTCGCACGTCCTGATTTTAACTGAGGATTCAGAATAAGTGAAATTGGCCAACCTAAGTCAATCTTTAGTTTTTCATATTTTCTGGAAAAAAAAGCAATTATTCTTCTACATCTTCTTCATTAATCTGATAAGACCGATGGATTTTTTTCAAGTTTTTTTTTTCTTCTGGAACACATTTTTCTAGAATAGTGTGACGAGGTATATCTCAGAGGCCCCTTTTCATTGCTTAAAAAACATTTACGCACTCCTCACTTTCAACTCTTAAAACTTTTGAAGGGATGATACTTTTGAAAATTTGAAAATTGGTATTAGTCATGCTGGGATATGTACTTTGTGCATTTTAGGATCGAAATTAATCTGTTACAGGTGGATTAGCATTTAAGCACTGGCTTGAAAGCATGACGTCATGGAGATTTCACCCAGCATATTTCAGCACACTATGTAATGATTTGAATGGGGGAAAGAAGCAGAATAGCCCGACGTTGGTAATGAAATATTGCATTTTCACTGTGGATTCATTTCACAAGCCTTAGATGCCATAGAACACGCATGATTAAATGCATTTTTTTCAAGTTTGCAAAAGGCGGATTATTACATTCCCTTGCCACATTACATAGTTTTGGCTCAGTCATAGCGCGTCTGCCTCCTAATCAAAAAGGTTAAGTTGTAAAACACTCTGTCCCTCGGATAGGGCGTAAAAATTTAGGTTCCGTGTGTTAAGGGAGCAGGGAGCATAACCCGATGAAGTGATCCCGCCTCACATCCAACTGGACCCCATGGAAGACCAGCTAGTGCAGCTGAATACGGGCTATCCAGCCATCTTTTAAGAGGAAAATGTAACAATCAAACCAACAAACATAATCCAGCATTAGTTGGATGGAGGTAGAACACGGGAAACAATTCCGGTAACTAGAAAAGCACTCTGAGAGCGCAGACCTCCGCCAAGCAGCTACTTTCCACCGATGATCTTGCTCTTTCATAGAGATCAGTGATTTCCACAAATGTGTGCATGCTGAAAAATCGCCCGATTTCCCAATAAACTAGTAGAAGCCTTTGTTACGTCAGAAACCCTCAGCTGCGCGGCGCGCCTCGGGGAAACTAAAGCCCTCCTTATGCCACAGATTGTGTGAAGAAAGTGTACCCGGTTATATATTTCAATTTTATGTCATTAGTACAACACCCTGCACAGATACATACTTGTTGTTGACATATAGATGGTGATGTTCGTTCTGTTGGTCTCGTGGCTCTCTTTGCCTAGTGTCGGTCTCGTCAGCCTCTTTTGTGTAGTGTCGGTTTAGTGAGCCTCTTTTTCGTAGTGCCAGTCTGTGGACTTTGGGGGCTTGTGCCGAAAGGGTGGGTTGGGTGGTGGCGCGTCGCGTCAATGGGAACACCACCCTTCGTCCAAAGCCCCCCCGGTTTTGCCGAAAGGGTGCGTTGGGAGCGTTGGGTCGCGTCGCGTTGACTGGAACCCCACCCTTCGTCCAAAGCCCCCCCCCCCCCGGTTTTGCCGAAAGGGTGCGTTGGTACTTTTTCTCATGTAATATTAAAAGACGAGTTTTGAATTTATATTTTACCTTCAAACAACCATTTCAAAGAGGTTATCGTCCGGATCGGTTTACACTCTATTACCACTTAGTCTACAGCCAGTTGGTCTAATAGACTGTTTAATATCAGTTGGTCTAATTACCAGTTGGTCTAGTCATCATTTCGTCCAATTACTGTTTGGTCTAATTGTTATTTGGTTTAATTACTATTTGTGACCCGCTACAACAAAAAGGTCCTAAAGTCGCGCACGGTCGAAGCTGTGAAAATCGAGTTTGAAGTCAGAGCATTAAAATTGGTCAAAACTTACGATTTTCTGATTTTGATATGTTATTGGAGTCTAACATGTCTTCTATCATCTGTCGAAATTTTGAAGCAAAATGATCGAAGGAAAGACCAAAAAATTGTGTTTTTCTGAGCCATGTTTTTTTTGGCGTTTCAACGAAGCAGAAACTGGTTCGAAAATTTGGATTGAGCGCCACAGACAGGTTCCACCCCTAACAACGACCAGAGTGATCTCATTTGTCAGTTTGCTGCTTGCTGCTAACCGAAGCGTGAAGCTCGCACACTGCCCGGTCGACTGGTGCGTGCGGGCGGGGTGCGCTATGCTCAGCCGCTTCTCACATCCTGGTCACTGATTGGTTGGTGAGGAGACCGCCGACGCTGATGCGCTTGAATGAACTCTTCTGGGGTTGCTAGGGCTTACCTTCTATTGTCCAGAGGTAAAAACTGACTTGCGTGTCCCTTGATCGCGATTGCGTCGAAAGGAAGACTTTTAGGGCGCTTTTCTCGAAACAGTGATTTTCCAGACGTCCCGAAATGCTCTCTTTTAAACATCGATATCTCCGCAGCCGATTATTTTTTATAAAATGTGTTATATATCAATTTAAAACAGAAAGATTACTAGGGGATTATATCATGCAATTTTCAAATAATCGACCTCGCCCGACTTTAGGATCATTTTGTTGTAGCAGGTCACATTTGGTCTACAGTCAATTCGTCTAATAATAGCCATTTGGTCTATTTTTGGTCTGTTATGAGTTGGTCTAATTCCATTTCGTCTAATCATCAAATGGTCTAAAATAAAACCAAATTTTTCCAATATAAATTTGGTGTACACATCAATAAAAAGGGCCCCCCCCAAAAAAAAGAAAAAATAGCCCAGTTGGTCATATAGACGAAACGATGATTGGACCAAATGGTACCTGATTAGACCAGGAGGCTGGCTATTAGACAAAATGATAATAAGATCAATGGTTATTAGACTAAATGGTTGTAGACTAAATGATGATAGACAGAGGCTAGACCAACTGGGCAATGGACCAAAATTAATGATGTGTACACCAAATTTATACTGGACATTTTTTTTTTATTTTAGACCATTTGATGATTAGACGAAATGGAATTAGACCAACTCATAATAGACCAAATCGGTATTTGATGATATGAATTGGTGTTAGATCAAAAATAGCCCAAATGGTTATTATTAGACGAATTGACTGTAGACCAAATAGTAATTATACCAAATAACAATTAGACCAAACAGTAATTGGACGAAATGATGACTAGACCAATTGGTTATTAGACCAACTGATATTAAACAGTCTATTAGACCAACTGGCTGTAGACCAAGTGGTAATAGAGTGTAAACCGATCCGGACGATAGCCTCTTTAAAATGGTTGTTTGATAGTTAGATATAAATTCAAAACTCGTCTTTTAATATTACATGAGAAAAAGTACCAACGCACCCTTTCGGCAAAACCGGGGGGGGGGGGGGGCTTTGGACGAAGGGTGGGGTTCCAGTCAACGCGACGCGACCCAACGCTCCCAACGCACCCTTTCGGCAAAACCGGGGGGGGGGGGGGGGGGGCTTTGGACGAAGGGTGGTGTTCCCATTGACGCGACGCGCCACCACCCAACCCACCCTTTCGGCACAAGCCGACTTTGGGTGTGTTTATGCTCAATTTGCGAAGGCAGAATCAACGTTTTGAAACGCTGATTCCAAACGCCGTTCACGGGAGCACTGTTGTTGCGACATAAATTGTCCCCCCGTCACAAATTGTCGTCTGGCGACAATTTTTGATGCTTGTGCAGTTCCCTATTTTTGACCTCGATGGCGACAATTTGTGATGGCAAAATGAAACGTAGCTGCACTTAATAGTCACCGGCCATGCACTGTGAATAAGGGAGTTCATGGTTAGCGCATGTCTCATTTGACCCCTACACCACAGACTTTCAAATAACATGGAAAGGACCTGTGGCAGAGCATTTTTTGTTGAAGCATGCCACCTCTGTAATCAATGTCAATGAAATGCGTGTGCAGCTTTTGTTAAACATTATTGATGAATCACATTCACCTGTGCGTTCTAACAAGGTGAAACACACAATCATATTGTCGCCAGACGACAATTTGTGACGGGGCGACAATTCAAGCCGCCAACTCCGTCAAAAATTGTCGCCTGTTTCAGGGGGCGACAATTTTTGACGGGGCGACAATTCATGTCGCAACAACTGTTCATGCTCACTTTCTTCAAGCTTGGAAAGAGCGTTTACGATTACTATGTTCACCTCAGCAGAGGCAGGTGAAATAGGGGCGCGCTTTTTTTCGGAAGTTCTGGCCTCAGAGTGTGCATATTGCTCACGTTCCGTAGCATGTCTAATATCATTTCGATTATTTTACTAATACACACGTATGAACTATAGACATTGATAGGAGATAGGAGTATTTATTTCATCGACAAATTGTTACAAGAATCGGATTGCATTTTAGTGAGCTCTTCATTCATTAACGTGTTTGTTCTCCGTGTATCTCCTCCGAGGACTCGCATGTCGAGTTGTTCTCTTTTCACCGTTATTCAAATCATACTACTACACTATTGTCAACATTGTTAAATCAACTGTTCTTACATCTGCAGAATGTGGTTGTCTGTATATCACTATTAATGTATTGAGAATATTCTGTTAGTGCACCAGGTATTTTTGCCTTTCATTTTTGTTTCTCTTTATTTTGGTCATACGTTGCATCCGTGCCCCTCATATTTACACTCTGTTCAGAATTTGGGCCCTACGCTTAACAAGCTCGCTTTTAAGTAGGTTCCGTCATATTTCTTTAGCGTTATACATAGAACTAAACGTACGATGATTGACCACTATATGTTTTATATTCTTACATTAATTTACTGTACATCCAAGCCGGATATTATGATTCACTATGTTTTTATTATATTTGCTGTACATTCCTTCATTGAGAAGTATGAAAATAAATTGAAATTGAAATTGAAATTGAAATTGTGTACGTACAGTAAGGTAATGTGCCAACCGACAGGGAGCACGAGGGATTAACACCTGCAGATTGTACATTGCGCAGCACAGTGATCGAAAGGTCGGCTGGCCTGGCGCGCATTTTCACGTGAACCGGAAAGGCGATGGAGATGACGTCATTTAAACGCGTATATAATTATGCGATTTGCGTTTATGCTTCCCCTGTAAACGTGATTAGTCAGAAACGCCGATCGTAAACGCACATTTTTTAAACGACGTTTTGAAACCGCATTTATATTAAAGTGAGAAAGGACGCAACCATGTTTTGAACTAAACGCGTATCAAAACGCTGATTTTAAAAGGGGAAGTATAAACACAGCCTTTGTCTGTGTAGTGTCGGTCTCGTGAGCCTTTTTTTTTTTTTTTTTTGAGCAGTGTCAAACTCATGGGCTGTATGATCCGTGGGTTGAATAACTGTATGACTGTATGACTCATGGACCCATTCATAGTGTCGGCCTTGTGGGCCGTATGACTCGTGGGTGTCGGTCTTGTGGAATGACCCCCATTTGAAGACATTGAGATCCTATTACCGTAGTGATGCCATAGGCCAAGTTTGGTAATAAGATGTTGTAGGGTTTCAAGAAGAATGTGAAAATGTATAGAGTCCCAGTTTGGTCAGCAGTTCTCCCGAGGGACGGGGGGTGGGGGGCATCCGGATTGTACTAAGTCATGGTACTAAGTTAGCTCTATCATTTCTGGTTCTAGATAAGAATAATTATTTGAAGAATTTTAAAGATTCCTTAATTTGGGGGCTTTGGCCCCATTTGAAAAAAAAAAAAATAGACGCTATTACCCCATAGGTGTTGCTACCTGTCAAATTTATTGAAAATCCGTCAAGGAAAAACAAGATTCGGCCTCGTTTGAGACTCCAGAGTATTCTCCACTAAAGCGTAGTGCTTGCAACCTCAAAATGTAGACGTATTATTGTGTTTTGATATGGACTCCTGTTTGTCGATCCATCCCGTTGAGCCTCGTCATGTAATTTATATGATTACGTTTGTTTGTCTGGAGGTACTACATTCTGACTATCACAGTGTTCACTTGCCCTGTCGCTATCATCCCGAGACAGCATTAGAAACAGCCTTGGACAAGATTCCGCTATGTTTACTGCACTATTAGAAAAATGTGACATTTTTCCATTTTAGATGTTATTCGGTGGGTGATGTGTCCATAAACAACCGAGTATGCTTCGGTTTACTTGATGCAGTCATGCATCAAAACATGACGCAAAGAATGATTGGGGATGCTACTGTAAGTCGTGTACCGCTTAACCTGAGTACATACAAAATCAATTACATCAGTATTTTATTTCAATTAGGGCACTTCACAGTGAAGATGTGCCGGCTGATGAATAAAGCGTTTCAGCATTAGTGTCAACACCGCTCGGGTAATACTATAGGGGGATGCTCATCCACTTGATGATCGCTTTATTGCCGCAGTTCGTAAATTCATCTTACTATTAAAGTAGCCCATGTATGCTTATTCACACGTCTTTACCTGGTAGTAGCAATGGTTTTATTTGCTGCACGCTGTAGCAATACGTTTCAAATCGCTATAATGGTGACAGAATGCACTAGTAGTAGTTGTCACAACATTTTATGATTTTTGACGCAGCTTTCAAAGGCCAGCTGTGAGTAATTCCAACTGTTTGAATTTTGCCACTGCCGTATGTTACCTTGGCTTTCAATTTTTAATGTTTGAATCTTTCCTCTGCCGTATCTTAGCTTCGATTCCACTTTAGAATGTATTTTTTTTTTTAATTCGTATGCATATCCATTGTATTATAAGGGAACCCTTCATACAGTGTAAAATTGACGATACAAAATATACATCCAAAATGCACAAAAATTTTATTAAACGAATAAAATTTATTTATCTAGTCTCTTGCTTTGGGTAGTATTAATCCTCCTTCACAATGCGGACCCTGCTTTTGCATGTATTCATTCAAATATATATATTTTTTCTCCTTCAACTTGTGTGAAATCATGTTAACACAGAATAACTTTCCCATTTGATTCAACGGAAACAATGGCAGACACTTACAACAAAAGGATCCTAAAGTCGCTGACGGGCGAGCCAAGCATGGCCCAGAAAAATGCTATTTTCAGGCCTTTCCGTTGATCATTTTGCTTTGAAATTTCGCCAGATGATAGAAGATACATTAGACTACAACATTATGTAAAAACAGAAAGCCGAACGTTTTGACAGATTTTGGTGATCCGACTTCAAACTTGATTTTCTCGGCTCACCCGTCAGCGACTTTAGGATCCTTTTGTTGTAGCGGGTCACATATAAAAATACTGGTACTCAGTACGTACAAAAACAGCAACACTTATGAAGATGCGTGAAGAATTGTATGCACAGAGTGTCCCCGGGGTGCTGGAGAGATTGAATTTCATTATTTGTTGTAGTGAATGAAAGTATACTACATTTCAAATGTCCTTTCCTTTTTTTTTTTTGCAGTAGGCATGGGGACTTCACTTTCAGCGAGAAAAAACAAACAAACATGGGAGACAAAGGTTTTGACCACTTGTATAAGATCATAGGCAAGGACACTTTTCATTTGGAATGTCCTTTTCTTTTTTTCTTCATAGTAGGTATGGGGACACCACTTTCAGCGGAAAGCATGGAAAACAAAGGTTTTGACCACCTGTATGAGATCAAAGGCAAGGAGACTTTACATGAACCTTATACCCCCTCCCCCACGGCGATCAACCATACACATATGTTTGTTCAGATTTTTGAGATACCCCCTCTACGGATGGAAAAGGGTTAGGATTTTGACACCCTATTACGGGTTCGTGAAAGGGAAGCCATAAAAATTACCCCCATCACGATTTTTTGGAAGGAAAGCCCACTAGCGTACTTACAGGCAGCGTGACGTACGTGCAATGCATGTGGCGAAATATCCTGCGAAAAGAAGGTCAGCCCTGTATGCTTTGAAGCAAAATATACAGCATCAGCACATTCGGGAGAATCGGGGCAAACGCCATGAAGCCGCACTGCCCATATTTCGGAATTTTTCGGTTATATGAAACTAACTCTATTTGGACCCTTATTTTGCATTGTTCTGAAAAGATTTGAAAACTACCCCTAATTTACACGATTAGACATATCGTGAGGAAAAAAAAATAATGAAAGTACGTGGTAGAGGTAACCACCTGAGTGGGGGGGGGGGGAGAGGGAGGGGCTGACTTTATATTGT